>NC_083332.1:10749463-11080232 GCF_963455315.2 Globicephala melas | reverse complement strand
CCTCGGGACAATTGGTGTGACACAAATCTTCATTCTTAAGGGAAGTAAGTGTTCAGTGGTCTTGTCCTTATTGGCTCTTGGCCACTTTCTGCTGAACAGGGCCACCGGCCAAGGAGATATTACCGCCAACGCGTCCCTTGGCTTCCAAACATAGTCTTCCTTGATCCAGCAACCCAGCCTCCCTCTGGTGGTGAGGTTCCCTCTGGCCATCAGCAGAGTGGCCCTCGTCTCTGCCTGTTGTTTCAGCAGCTCAAGGAGCACAAAATGGGGGCAGTCCTGGCTTCCGACTGATTAGAGCTCTGATGGGGTTCCTCACCCACACCAAGCCCAAGGTCACAGAGACCAGGAGCAAAACTTCTTTAAGCGGGTTGTCAGGTGTACTAGTGGGAGGGGACGCTCCCTTCTCCTCCCCTGATTCATGGACCCCTGCATTCTGGCTCTGGGAGAGGTGACACGATAGACTGGCCACTGGTTCAAGACATACAGCATCTCCTGTTGGGTGGCAGGGTGCCTTCTCTCACCCAGTGCCCTCATCAACCATCACGGCCATTCCACCCTTCCGATAAGTCAACTGTCTCTGTGTAGTGGGGCACCTGGAAGATCAGTGAGCTCCGTGGATGGGAGTTAATTGCCTCACTTCCTTTGCCTTAAAATAATGTCCTCTAGCTGGAAGCAATACTTCATGGGATACTGTAGCAATAGAACAGACATCTTCTAAGTTCCCAAATGGCAGGGTTGACAGAAGCACTGAGTACGAGGAAGGCAAATCAGAACCCACACTGTGGGGAGAGAGCTCAGTCTGCTCGAGGGTGGGGTGTGTCCTGGGTAGTCCTGCTGTAGAAAGACACCATAACAGGCTTAGAGTTGGCCTCTGCCTCTGTTGGTTTGGGCACTGAGTACGGTCAACAGCCAGGTCACCTTGGGGAGAATTAGCCCGTCTGTCGTCACTATGGGGAGCCTCCACCGCCCACATGGCCACTTTGCACATGGGCCCAGTGTGCGAGCACTGATGGGAGAGAAGCCGCCTGACACTGTCCACAGGATACCAAGGGTACCCATGCTCAGGGCATGGGTTCTGGTGGGCATTCGTGTGGGATGTGAACATCTTCACACTCTGTGCCCATCCCCAGAGGACCTCACACGTATCCCCCCCGTCTTCATTTGATACCTTTCTTCTTATCAAGTCCTTGATCAAATGGCTCAGCAGGGGTCCATGCTGAAGTGGACCTGAGGACCTCTCTCCCTCCCACAAAGTGGACCCCTGAAGTTTTGCCGCCTGAGGGATTTCCTACATCACTCTTTCAGGACCACATGTGCCAGTGCTACCACAGCAGCTACCCACTTCTGCCTGGCGCCAGCCCACACTGCAGTTCCATCCATACACCTAGTCTGTGCTTTCTGTCTTCTGTAAACAGATCCCAGGGAATCCCCATGAGCTCATAGGTGTGGGTGGGGAAGAGGCAGGAGAAGCGGGTGCCGTGGGTGTCTGGGCCACCTGCTGGGGCGTCCACCTGTGCCCTGATCGCATACACACCTTCTCCATGGATGGCAGATGGTGCTGTGCGTGCCCAACGTCGTGGTTTGGTAACTTGACTACACCCAGTATGTGGTGTGCAGTTCAGGTCACAACGCTCTTGGTGTCCCATGGTCAGGTATTCAAACTTTACTGGGTCCCAGTAATAAGCCAGGAGCTGTTTCCCAGATGGAGGTTAGTTATTTGCAGAAGAAGACATACCTTTGCTCCAAAACCCCAAGGTTCTGCACTATGATTATCCTATTATCTCTTTATGTCACAGAAACTTCCAGGGACATTGGGTCTCTTGGGTCAGATGACCCGAGGTTCAGAGCAGCTAGGTTTCCAGTCTGAACCTGCATCAGAGCCCTTTCCTGCTCTAGGATCCACTCAAAACTGGCAATCTTATGGGTTCCCTCACGAATGAGTAGGAGTAGGATGTCAACATGTGCTGCACCCCCCAGCCAACTCCTAAAGGACTGATCTTTTCTGTAAAGGGAGCCACACAAGGTGCAGCAAATTGTCTCTCAGTTTAGGAGGAATATTGAGACACGCCCCAGACCTATAGTCCCCTAGGACTCACACCAGTGTGATGGGATGGGGAGGAGATGACGCAGTTTATCCTCCACCCTGTGGCACACGTGTGTTATCATCAAGGGCGCCTGCGACTCCCTGTTCACTGATTAAATAACAGAAATCCATCAAGGAAGTGGACCAGTGTGATGTTCTGTAGAAAATCAGATGATCAAGGTCCCTCTGGGACAAGAGGGCAGGAGAGTTGACCAAGACATGAGGCCAGAAAGTGAAGGTGTCCTCTTGTCCCTGAAATATAAATGCTTCTGATTATCTCTGCTAACGAATACAGAACGAATTGCTAGATCTGTAAGAAACCACAACCAGAACCGTAGCTGCAATTATCGTTGCCACTTCCATCTGCCAGAAACTGTCGTCATGCTCTAGACCGAGATGCGATAGCCACCGAGGTCCCTGTGTCTCTCATGCTGTGGTGTTGGCATGAATCTCAGAAATTCCCCCACGGGTGCATTATAGCTTCTGATTTACCATCTTGGTGGGCGTGGTAATAGTTTCAGAAGCACCATGCGGTCTTTCTTACCATAACAGCCCTCACTCCATGGGTCAGGGAACCTATGTGAGGGCTTTTCCAGTTACCTGCTCCTATTATACATTCTAGGATGACATAAATAACAGGATGAGTCTGTGGTCTGTGGAGCCCACTGGGAAAGGGACTTGAGCCGGAAGTCTGTCTACACCCTCACCTGGCTCACGGTGGCGATAGGCATCCCTCCAGAGCTATCATCCAAGTAATCCTCTCAAGGTCTGAGCATTTATTTCCCTTTGACCAGCGCCCAAGTCCTCCAGATACATGCACGCCCCCCCCACCCCCCGCAACCAGTCTTTCTGGTGTTGGGGGAAGATTCACCGCCTACACCCATGGTTGCACTGCAGGGTCCTTCTCAAACGGGCCCGGCCTCCTTGCTCATTCACGGGGTTCCAGGTCTATGAACTGGCTTACTCTGGGAATTGGATAAGAGGTCGTAAGTCCCTGTCATGGTGACCTAAGATCTCTTCCCGTCAGAGCTAGAAAATTCCCTGCACCTTTAGGGACCCCCGGTCATTTAGCTTTGCCATGGATCCCCACCTGTCAAAACACTCTGATGACATTTTTGCTCTGTGGCTTGTTCCAGTGATTGGGGCCACGTTGTCCTGCACACCCAGTGACGCCACCTGGCGGCTCCCAAATCCTCTTTTTCCAGCATTCCCATAAGCATCTTCTGCCTCAGAGGTTCTTCTGCCACCACAGCGCTCTCGATGTCCCCTCGTCCGATGCCTTCCCACGGGATAGGATAAGGAGGTGACTGAGGAGGCTGCACAAGATGGACTGTTTCCAGCTTCCCCTGGTCCCCAAACTTGGGACTCTCTTTCTCTCCAATACGCTGGAGAAGTTCTAGCATTGAGTCCAGATAGGAACTCACTAACCTAGCAGGCTCATAATGATATTCCCAGATGCTTGAACCCACACCTGCAATCCTATATCCCATGTGAAAGAATTTGGCCCCATGAAGCCTTTCTCCTGGTCCTATCTGGTCTCACATCCTTAGAATCTGTATCAGCCAGGGTCCAGGCAGGCATCAGGAACCATGCACCAATTTTAAAGGGGAAAGTTGTATTTTTTTTTGTTTTTTTTTTTTGCGGTACGCGGGCCTCTCACTGTTGTGGCCTCTCCCGTTATGGAGCACAGGCTCCGGACGCGCAGGCTCAGCGGCCATGGCTCACGGACCCAGTCGCTCCGCTGCATGTGGGATCTTCCCGGACCGGGGCGCGAACCCGTGTCCCCTGCATTGGCAGGCGGACTCTCAACCACTGTGCCACCAGGGAACACGCACCAATTTTAAAGGGGAAAGTATTTTTTTTCTTTTTGCGGTACGTGGGCCTCTCACTGCTGTGGCCTCTCCCGTTGCGGAGCACAGGCTCCGGACGTGCAGGCTCAGCGGCCATGGCTCACGGGCCCAGCCGCTCCGCGGCATGTGGGATCTTTCCGGACCGGGGCGTGAACCCGTGTCCCCTGCATCGGCAGGCGGACTCTCAACCACTGCGCCACCAGGGAAGCCCAGGGGAAAGTATTTTGGTTTTGGTTTTTGGGTGTTTTGGCCACGTGGCATGCGGGATCTTAGTTCCCCGACCAGGGATCGAACCCAGTTAATATAAAGAATCATTAATGAATCCCTGGCGGCCCAGTGGTCAGCGGGTGAGGACTCCGTGCTTCCACTGCAGGGGGCACTGGGTTCAGTCCTCAGTCAGGGAAGTAAGATCCCTCGGCGTGACAAAAAAAAAAAAAAAAAAAAAGAAAGAATCATTAACTAGTAACAGGGGATGACGATTAAGAGGGGATGGGTTACTAAGGGGTAAAGAAGGGTAAAGAGAACTTTAAAAGATAAGAGAATAGCAAGCAGATCTAGGAAGCAACCTCTATACCTGGGGCTGGAAGACAAGCTCTCCCTCCTGCAGTGTCCGTTTAGCACCCTCTACTGGCAAAGCCTAACATTGTGCCAGGGAGACGATGAAAAATGCTTGCCAGATCCAGCAGGGCAACGAAGAGTGGATCTGGAGCTGAGAGGCAATAAATGGATAACCGGCACAGAGTCTGTTCACACACATGCTCCAGGACTCCTGCCAGTACAGACTGGTGAGGTCCTGTAACGCTCTCAGTGTGTGGCACGCCCATGCCGGACCAAGCCCCGTGCTTCTCTGGACGACGTTGGAAATTCACTCTTGTGGGTCTGGAGGAGAAGCAGTCCCCTATAAGGGGACTCTGTCCCATGTATGAGGGTCACACTGTCTTCTCCCCCAGCGCCTTTTCCTTAGCACAAAGTGGCAGCGTTGAACATTTACCTGGCAGTGCAACTCTGTAACACTTTCACTCGGACTTTGGGCTTCGTCCTCAGCCGTATGTACCCTGTGACTACAGGAAACAAGGGATGCTCTGCTAAGGGAGCTCTCTGAGTGTCCATCACATTTCCATTTGGACAGTCTCATCTTTCAGTCTCATCTTCCTTTTCCCCACGTCTGCTCTCTAGGGTCATCCGTAGCAACCAGCTGACTCCACAATCAACCTCGGCACCACTGCTGCCATAGTAACAAAGTACCACACCCACATCGACTCCCGATACCTTGCTCTCCACCTGCACTTCTTTCACCATTACCACCAGTGATAATCTTGTAACAGGGAAGAGCCAATTTTGGCTCCAAGTTAGATCTGTTTCTTTGACTTTAGGCTTTGCTTTTCCTTGCTTTTGTTATTATAATCATACATAATGGCCTGCCTCAGGGAACCCTACACGCCTGTAAATGGCTGCAAGACAGAAGAAATTAACACGTCCCCTCCCCAAGGATGGCCATTCCAGGAGATGTTTTGCAAGACTGATAGCCCTTTTTACTTTACTTCCTCCCCGCCTCTCCCTCTCTATTCTGCCTTTTTACTTTACTTTCCTCTCTGATTCTATAAAAGAAACTGGCATCCATGATCTTGGAAAGGCAGCTGTGAGTGGTGGTGTGAAGCGAGATCTTAATTCCCTGCCCAGGAATTGAACCTGGGTTGCCTGGATGAAACCAGGAATCCTAGCCACCACACCCCCTGGCTCTTGCCCTCAGTGAAAAATGCATATCTCACCGAGGCAAAAACTGTAAAAACAGGTACAAAGTTTATTATTAGAGACATAGCACAACAACAGGTGGGAGAGCACACAGAGAAACTGTTTAGTTAAGACAGAAGCAAGGCAGAGATGCACACCCGGAGAGAAAGGGTGTGGGCATGCCCCCAATGAGGAGGAGCGCAGTAGAGACGCGGTTAAGTCACTTATACAGGGCAGTTCTTCCGGGTCTCTGTTTACCTCTGGCCAATTATCTGGTTTCTTTTTCCACACCTGACCTGTTCTAGGACCCTCCCCAACACGTGTGCACAACTTTTTTCCCAGATGGATTACAGCCCAGAGGCCGGTGGACAGCCTTAGCATCACATATTATGGGGTGGTGCCCCCTCCTTTTTGACCCCCAGGAGCCCTTCTGCGCATGTGCAATGTTTCTCTTGCCCCAAGGATGGGAAATGTATGACCTCTTGATCTTTTTCTTTTTTTTAAATAAGTCAAATTAGTTTGTTTTTTAAAATTTATTTATTATTTATTTATTTTGGGCTGTGTTGGGTCTTCGTTTCTGTGCGAGGGCTTTCTCTAGTTGCGGCGAGCGGGGGCCACTCCTCATCGCGGTGCGCGGGCCTCTCACTGTCGCGGCCTCTCTTGTTGCAGAGCACAGGCTCCAGACGCGCAGGCTCAGTAGTTATGGCTCACGGGCCTAGTTGCTCCGCGCCACGTGGGATCTTCCCAGACCAGGGCTCGAACCCGTGTCCCCTGCAATGGCAGGCAGATTCTCAACCACTGCGCCACCAAGGAAGCCCCTCTTGATCTTTTAACAGGGTTTAGTCCCACTCTGTCCCTGCCATAAAAATGTCCAATGTCTAGTTATTTACCCTATTTCTGTTGCTGGTTTTTATATTGAGGTGCAGATCTCGAAATATAGACAGGGGTCCCGTCATAAATATGTAGTCCTGGAGCCCGTTTGTCTCTTGCTTCAGGAAATGTAAACAGGGGGCTGGGAATGAATGTCCGGCCTGGAGCCCATCTTCTTCTCACCCCAGGAAGTGTGAACAAGAGGCCAGTTGTAAATGTCTCTCCTGGAGCCCATCTATCTCTTGCCTCATCCAGACCCTGATAAGTTGGGTTTTGGCGGGGGTCCTAGTCCACCATCTTCTCAGTCTCCTGGCTTTCCAAATAAAGTTGTATTCCTTGCCTCAATATCTCGTCTCTGACGTATTGGCCTGTTGTGCGGCAAGCAGAGCGAGCTTGGACTAGGTAACAATTTGAGCAACTGTGAAATTTCCATAGGCCTCGTCTCACCTGTGCCCCATCAAGGTGGTTCTCTCTGTGTGGGTTTCCCTGTGGTGGAAACCTAATCCCAGAATACAGTTTTGTTTGTCTCTTTCTGGGTGACACTGCTCATTCTAATTATTGAATTGGTCAGGGTCCCAGCAGGAAATGAAGAGTATACCCAAAATGGGTAACTTGAGTAGAATTTATTACAGGGAGTACTGCTTACAACTGTTAAGGTTGGATCCAGGGAAACCACAAAGGATTGTGCAGGAGTCGGGATTTCATTTTATTTTTTTTAACCTTTTTTGGGGGGGCTGCGCTGCATGGCTTGCAGGATCTCAGTTCCCTGACCAGCTATTGAATCTGGGTCCAGCAGTGAAAGCCCAGAATCCTAACCACTAGGCCGCCAGGGAACTCCCTCATATACTTTAAACATATTACTGTGACAACATATAACAAAGAGTCAGGACCACCGTGACCACTGCACAGGTCATGCTGTGCACTGCACAAATGCTCTACATCTAGGGGGTGCCACGCACTTCATAGATGTATAACTGGTATGAAAAGGCTCAACACCGAAACAGGGCGAGAGAGCTCCCTTCTACATAAACCTGCACTTGAACACAAGGCCATGCACACTCGTGGTGTGCTGGTAAATGTTGAACAACTGCTTCCCTGAAGGGAGAAATAAAAGCTCGGATCTGTAGCATTTGCCGATGCCCATAATATAAATACTCCCACTGTGGCTGATTTCAAGCTACCACGATGTCCCTGCCCATGGAGTTGGGAAGAAATGCCCATGAACAACCATTATTTCTACTATACAAATACAATATCTATACATAGCCTCCAGAACAAGATAATAGTGAAATGTAGAAAGATAATTTAGGAAGTGACGATTTTTGAGTATTTGTTACCTTTGTTTTAATATAATTTAGTTGTAAGTTGACATAATTTAATGTTTAATAGTGGCTGTGTTTAGCAAATGGCTTGCAAAATTCCTGAAAATGTCAACATTGGCTCTCATGAACCGGGTGGAGTTAGTCCCAGCACAGCACTGCGCACACCCCAGAGAGAGCCGGGGAGTATGCACACATGGGCTTGGCCATACCCTGCCCTGAGAGCCCTCAAGGATCCCCTGAGCTCTCGATTCTTAAAGAATAGATTCTTATCCTCCCTTCCAGCTCTGAACCTTTCAGGGTGCCCTCACCTCTGGGTGTGTGAGTAGGGGACCAAGTTTGGTCACTGCCGAAAGCATGTGCACCTCAGTATCCAAGGTGTGTGGTGTGTGAGCATTGACGCCATGGGCACTGTGGGTCTCCCTATTATGGCTTCAGAAGTCACCCAAGATGACCAACACTTACAATTCCCAAGATACAAGAATGCTGGGGCTTCCCTGGTGGCGCAGTGGTTGAGAGTCTGCCTGCTGATGCAGGGGACACGGGTTCGTGCCCCGGTCCTGGAAGATCCCACGTGCCGCGGAGCGGCTGGGCCCGTGAGCCATGGCCGCTGAGCCTGCGCGCCCGGAGCCTGTGCTCCGCAATGGGAGAGGCCACAACAGTGAGAGGCCCGCGTATCGCAAAAAAAAAAAAAGAAGGCTGGATTCTCCTGGTGGAAGAACAGTGATAAAAGAAAAAGCAATGGGTGCAGGCCACTGAAAGCTAATACAAAATAAGAAACTGGAGCCAGGCATACAAAAGACCAAATTTTCCTATGATGTGCACCAGCCGGTGACCAATCAGATGAGACAACTGTAAAACTCAGGTGACCAGAGGCATATATTTGGTCTGACTCTTTGTACCTTTTTTTTTTTTTGGTCAAACGGGCGAGGCTTGCGGGATCTTAGTTCCCCCTCCAGGGATCAAACCCAGTGAAACTCGGATCAAACTCGGCAGTGAAAGCACCTAGTCCTAACCACTGGACCACCAGGGAATCCCCTGTACCTCTTAAAAACTTTCCAATGAGAAAGATTAATTAGGAAACTCAAATTTACGTTATGACCCCAGCCAAGAAACAATTGCTAATTTTTAATGCCAAATTTAGGCTTAAATTGAATAGAAGCTCCTATTTGTACTTCCTTTTAAACCATTCTATTTGACTTCTACCCAATCTGTCCAATAGCTCGGCCTCGCTAGCAAGAATAACATTCAGTGGTCACATCTCACGCCTGAGATTTTTCTTTAACGCTATTTTCCGCAGGTCTAGCCACAAATGGATACTTGGGTTTGCGACAACGTATTATGTTAGTTATCTACTGATATCTTGCAAACCATCACAAATGGTCACTTAAAACAACAGCCATTTGATCTGTTCACAAGTCTATGGGTCATCAACTAGAACTGGGCTCAGCTTGTGGTTCTTCTGCTGCTCTCACTTGGAGATGCTCACGTGTCTGCATTTGTCTGACAATTTGATTGAGGCTGGTGGGTCTAAGATGGCATCACTCACACGTCTGACAGTTGGTGCTGGTTGTGAGCTAGGCCTCTCTATGTGGTTTCTCATGCTCAGTGTTAATCCATGTTTCTTTAAGTGATGGTCTCCAGGCAGCAAAACAGGGGAAACCCCAATGTACAAGTGCTTCGTGTTTGCTAATGTCCCATTGGCCAAAACAAGTCACATGGTCCCACCTAGCTTTAAGGGATGGAGAAAGAAGACTCTGCCTTTGGATGGCAAGAGCAGCAAAGACACATTACAAAGAGATGGGAGGAATTTGTAGCCATTAAACAACCTACCCCATACACCACCTATAACAGATTTTCAGATGAAGAGGTGGTTCTGTTTTCTGTAGCTGTCTCTTGACACCGAGGCCTGGCATTTTGTAGAATTCTCTTCAGCTCCCTGAGTTTCAGAGACCTGAGAACACTTCATTCAGTCAAAGAACCTCTGACCACTTTGGGATCTTAATTACTTGAGGGCAAAGGTGAATGAATTCATGGACTCCCCTTTCACCTGTTTGCCACTTTCACTATTAAGAATCTTTACTGAGTTACTGATGGCTTTAAAAACTGAACCCAAAGGAAGATTTACTTTATTTACATCAATAATTAACATTTTAAACCCACACTAACTCTCGTTAAAATGCCCGCTTAGGGTTACTTTATTTAGAGGTGGGTTAGGGCCATCTTCACAATGCCAAAAATTAATTTAAAACACACAAATAAAAATGCCATGTCTCCCTGACCAGGGTTAAGTGAGCAGATACAGCCAATTTAGAATAGAGATAAAACCCCTTATTTAAGCTTGTGAGTTTGCGTGCAAACAAACTTAAAATAACCTTCCAGGGGGCTATATACGGAACAATGTCCAAAGCTCACACAGAAAGAGAAAACATTCCAATTTCAATAAACCAGGCAGAGAGACCTTGTTGAACACATAGGACATTCAGTGGAGACCCCAGAAAAGTTATAATTTATGAGTAGAGCTAAACCAGCCCTAGAGTAAAGTCTATCCTATACCCATGTTAACAGAGCTTAGCTATTCTATATTATTCTCTATTCTATACTCTTAAATATTCCTATATATTAGCAATGAACAACTGGAAAGTGAAGTATTTAAAAATACCACTTGCAAAGTCATCTACAACACATAAAATATCAAATAATAAATTTAACAAAATATGTGGAAGACTTGTACACTAAAATCTAGTGAGTATAGCTAAACAGAAGTGAAAGAAGTCTTAGATAAGTGAAGAGAGATATCGTGTTCATGGATGGGAGGACTCAATATTGTGAAGATATCAATTCTGCCACATTGACGTACATATTCAATGCAATTCAAATCAATTAAAATAAAATTCTAATTCCAATCAAAAGTTTAGCAAGCCTTTTGTAGTGGCTGACAAGCTGATTCTAAAATTTATGATGAAGTGGAAAGGCCCTATAATAGCTAAGACAGTTTTACAAAAGTAGAAGAAAGTTGGAGGATTTACACTATCTGATTTTAAGGCTACTACAAAAACACAGTGATCTGGGACTTCCCTGGTGGCGCAGTGGTTAAGAATCTGCCTGCCAGTACAGGGGACACAGGTTCGAGCCCTGGTCCGGGAAGATCCCACATACTGCGGAGCAACTAAACCCATGCACCACAACTATTGAGCCCACGTGCCACAACTACTGAAGCCCGTGCACTTAGAGCCCACGCTCCGCAACAAGAGAAGCCACCACAATGAGAAGCATGCGCACCGCAACAAAGCGTAGCCCCTGCTCACTGCAACTAGAGAAAGCCCGGGCGCAGCAACGAAGACCCAACACAGCCAAAAATAAATTAATTAATTAATTTAAAAAAATACGGTGATCAACAGAGTGTGGTATCATCTAGATGTATATGTTAAATAGAACAGAGTAGAGTCCAGAAATGTATATGCATATGATCAATTTAATGACAAAGGACAATCTTTTCTACAAAGGATTCTAGAACTCGTGGATTTAGGGAGAAAATGGACCTCAATCCTTACCTCACACCATTCACAAAAATGAACTCAAAATGGATCATAAACCTAAATGCAAAGGCAAAATGATAAATCTTCTAGAAAAAAACATAGCAAAAAAATTTTTTGTGACCTTAGGGTAAATGACATTTTTATACTGAACACCAAAAAACAAGAATCATGAAAAAAACTGATAAATTGGGCTTTCTCAAAATGAAAAACTTCTTCTCTTCAAAAGATACCATTTTCTCAACAGTAAAAAGACAAGTCCCAGACTGAAAGAAAATACTTGCAACACGTATACTGAAAACATGAAGCACTCTTATAATGCAATAGTAAGATGGCAAATAACTCCGTTTTCTTTTTAACACCTTTATTGGAGTATAATTGCTTTACAGTGCTGTGTTAGTTTCTGCTGTAAACAAAATGAATCAGCTATATGTATACATATATCCCCCTATCCCCTCCTTCGTGCGTCTCCCTCCCACCCTCCCTATCTCACCCCTCTAGGTGGTCACAAAGCACCGAGCTGATCTCCCTGTGAGATGCAGTTGCTTCCCACTAGCTATCTATTTTACATTTGGTAGTGTATATATGTCAATGCTACTCTCTCACTTCGTCCCAGCTTACCCTTCCCCCTCCCCCCGTCCTCAAGTCCATTCTTTATGTCTGTACCTTTATTCCTGTCCTGCCCCTAAGTTCATCAGAACCTTTTTTTTTTTAGATTCCATATATATGCGTTAGCATACGGTATTTGTTTTTCCCTTTCTGACTTACTTCACTCTGTATGACAGATTCTAGGTCCATCCACGTCACTACAAATAACTCAATTTCATTTCTTTTTATGGCTGAGTAATATTGCATTGTATACATGTGCCACATCTTCTTTATCCATTCATCTGTCGATGGACACTTAGGTTGCTTCCGTGTCCTGGCTATTGTAAATAGTGCTGCGATGAACATTGTGGTACATGACTCTTTTCGAATTATGGTTTTCTCAGGGTATATGCCAGTAGTGGGACTGCTGGGTCATATGGTAGTTCTATTTTTAGTTTTTTAAGGAACCTCCATACTGTTCTCCATAGTGGCTGTATCAATTTACATCCCCACCAACAGTGCAAGAGGGTTCCCTTTTCTCCACACCCCCTCCAGCATTTATTATTTGTAGACTTTTTTTTTTTTTTTGTAGACTTTTTGATGATGGCCATTCTGACCGGTGTGAGGTTATACCTCATTGTAGTTTTGATTTGCATTTCTCTAATGATTAGTGATGTTGAGCATCCTTTCATGTCAAATAACCCAGTTTTAAATGGGCCAGTGATTGGAACTGACACTTTGCTAATAAAGGTATACAAATAGTTAATTAGCACATGAAAAGTTACTCAACATTTTTCATTATCAGAGAAATGCCAAGATACTACTACACACCCTCTAGAATGGTTAAATTTAAAAGTCTGACAAAACCATGGGTTAGCAAGAATGTGGAGCAACTGGAATTCTCCTACATTGTTGGTGAGAATGTAAAAGTGTGGGACCACTTTGGAAGAAGGTCTGGGAATTCCTTATAAAACCTACTATGCACCTACCCTATGCCCCAGCAGTTCTACACTTACCCTAGAAAATGAGAATATATGTCCAAACAAGGTCTTTTTATATGAATGTTTATAGGAGCTTTATATAGTAGCAAGCATTTACTGGATGCCTACACTGTAATCCTGTGCTGGGTACACAGGGATGGATCAGACACAGTTGGAAGGAACCAGACACACATACAAATACACCCAGACATGGTCTACACATACAGCCATACATGTACACATAACATACACATAGACACAGGCATGTACACACAGAGAAACATGCACAGACACACACACACATGCACACAGAGACACGGACATGTACACGTACAGAAGCGTACACACAAACTCACATGGACACACAGACACACACGCACACACACAGCCATTGTACCATAAAGCAAAAATTCCTAATACAAAGGCATAGACAAAACACTTTGGACATCAACAGTTTAGCAAATATTTACTGAGCATCAGGAAGACCAGGTGACAGAGGGGGAGGTGCGCACGATGTCAGGGAATAAGTAGAGGACAGAAGGGCATCCCAGGGTGATAGAACAGCTCCTGTGAAGGCCTAGGGGTCAGAGAGGGCTGGTACAAGCACATATAGATTGCTCAAAATAGGCCACAGCAAGAGCCCATATTGAAGTAGAATGGAAGGGCTGAACCATGAGTGGCCTTGACTGTCCCCATAAGGGCTGGTGGTCCCAGTGAGAACGGTGGGTCGGCACAGTCAGGAAGAGCCCAGCAGTTAAAAGCCTAGTGTCTGAATCGGAGACATGGGTGCTAGTCCCAGCTTTTGAGCGTCACCATCTCCTTGAGCCTCATTCCCCAATGTGATGTGTATTTATTTAACAAGCCCCTTCTATTACCAGGCTCTGTCGTAGATGCCGGGGATACACCAGGGAATAAACAAATCAAAACCAAACCCCCTGCCTTTGTGGAGCTTACCTTCTCGTTGGGGAAAGTAGTCAATGAACATAGAAATAAATATAGACAAATAATATGTCAGGCAATAAGTGCTCAGAAGAAACTCAGGCAGAGCAAGGGGTCAGAGACTGACATGGCTGCTGTTCTTCTAAACAAGAGTCAGCAAAGAGTGCTGTTATAACAGAGACATGAATGAAGGGAGGAAGTGGGCGTAAGGTGGATGGTTTCAGAGAGCTGGAGGAGCATATGCAAAGGCCCTGAGGTCAGCGTGTGCCCGCCATGTGTTCCTGGAACAGCCTGGAGGCCAGTGTGGGTGGAGCAGAACGAACGAGGGAGGGCAGAACAGGACGTGGGGACAGAGTAGGGCATTAGAGACCATCGTAAGGACTCAGACTCTCTCTTGGGGGAAAACGGGAATCCACTGGAAGGCTTTACACAGATGTGGCACAATCTGACTTATATTTACCAGATCACTCTGATACCAAGAGGGGAATAGACTGAAGTGGGGCAAGGGCAGCACGAATTGCAATAATCCAGTTGAACAATGATGGTCCCGTTGGTGTTTAAAAAAGATGTCCTCACTATAGGTAAGCCATTCGATTCATTCTGTTTTCATTTTATTTTCCATATAATGTCACAAATAACTTGCCAACCATTGCTCTAGACTAACCTTCTCATTTTCCTCACTATAGGTAAGCCATTCGATTCATTCTGTTTTCATTTTATTTTCCATATAATGTCACAAATAACTTGCCAACCATTGCTCTAGACTAACCTTCTCATTTTCCAGATGAGGAAACTGAGGCTCAGAAAGGAAAAGAGATCAGCTCAGGCTAAGAAAGATCTAGGGATTTCTCTCACACCAAAACGGCAGAGCCACTTCTCCCACAGGGGTGGTGGTGAAAGGTCCCTACAGGTATATAAACAGAAATGGGGTGAAGAATAGAGGAAGGGGTCTTACACTTCCAAGGTTCCTTCTAAACCTGAGATGGAGGGACTCTATGGCCAGGTCACCTGGAGTGTGACTTAAGAATCATCTTCCCAAGCCTGTGACCTGGAAGGACAGACACAGGCTGAAAAGGGGGATACTTTCTTCCTAGATCCTTTGATGTGGAATCACTCAAAGATGTCAAAGACAGGGCAAGCCTGAAGGCAGGAGAAATCCTACAGCCCCCCAAGAACTGAACCTATATCTGATCCTTACTCTTCTCATAATAGAATCAGATGGGCAGGCTTGGGTAGAAAGGGGCGTTTCCCCTACAAACTGACCCACTGGGATGCACTATATATACCTTGTGTTAACAGGGACACTGTTCTGGCCTATTTGGAATCCCTGAGTGAGCCTCTGAGCCCCTGACTTGCTCCGGGGATACCCCCTCAGTCTTGCATCTTCACACCCTCCCTCACCAGCCATCAAGGTAGCCTCTGTGGGAAGCAAAGGCTGCATCAGGAATGACGTTAACACAGAAGAAATTACAAAATGGTAGCAGGTGCCCCTGGAGCACTATTCTGCACTCACTGCTTCATCTGTAGCACAAGTCTCTCTAACAGGCTGTTATGGGTGGTATTGCCCCCAGATTCACATGTTGAAGTCCTAACTTCCATGACCTCAGAAAGTGACCTTATTAGAAATAGGATCCTCACAGGCGTAATGAAGTTAAAACAAGGACATTAGGGTGGGACCTAATCCAACTGGTATCGTCATACTAAGGGAAAATCTGGACACAGACACGCATAGAAGGGGACTTCCCTGGGGGTCCAGTGGTTAAGAATCCACCTTCCAATGCAGGGGACGTGGGTTCGATCTCTGGTAGGGGAACTAAGATTCCACGTGCTGCGGGGCAACTAAGCCCATGTGCCGCAACTACTGAGCATGTGAGCCACAACTAGAGGGCCTGTGTGCCGCAACTACAGATCCCATGCGCTCTGGAGGCCACATGCCACAACTAGAGAGCTGCAACTACTAAGCCCCCGCACCACAACTAGAAGAGAAGCCCACAGGCTGCAACGAAGAGCCCGGCGCCACAACTAAGACCTGACGCAGCCAAAAATAAAATAAATAACTAAATATTTTTTTAAAAGACATGCATAGAGGGAAGATGATGTGAACACACAAGAGGAAGACAGCCATCTACAAGCCAAGGAGAAAGGTCTGGAAGAGATCTTTCCCTCACAGCCCTCAGGAGGAACCAACCCTGCTGATACCTTTATTTTGGACTTTCAGCCTCTCAATCTGTGGTACTTAGTTACGGCAGCCTCAGCAAACTAATCAACAGGCCAAGAGATTATTTAAGATGACCTTCACTACAGGTGCTAGAAGCCAGCTTTGGGGCTAGGACAGAAGAGGAAGGGTGAGTGCCAGTCAGAGGCATGGGAAGGGATGAGGGCCCTGAGACAACATTCTGGAGCTTGAAGCAGGTGTCTGTGCAGCTCCCAACCACCCTCTCTGCCCTCCAGTTTCCCCTAACCCATTGGTCCTGCGTTGGCAACTGTGGCCAAGACCTGAGACCTTGCACCACACCTATAGGTACACAATGACCCGGGAAAACCACATACTGTTACAGCTCAGAGGAGGTGAGTGCTGGAGGCCTGAGTCCCAAGAAGAAGGGAGGGTGGCTCAGAGTCCTGGGTCCTGAGAGACAGGGTCTTTGGGACCAGAACTCTCTCTTACTGTATATATGAACTGTTCCTAATATTTATGTTAATAACCATATTAATAATAATATTCTTAATATTAACAGTCCCCAACTGAAAACTCTTAATATATTTTTACATAAAATTTAGACTTTTACCAACACCATTCTTATTGGGGCACTTTTCTCTATTAAAAATAAATATTCATTTATACCATAGAACTCACAGAAACAGTACCAAGTCTGAAAGAACACAAAAGACATCTCTACTTCATGTTACATCAGAAAGCTTATATATATATACACATATATATACACATATATATGTGTATATATATGTGTGTGTGTATGTGTGTGTGTGTATATATATATATATATATGAAATAGGATTTTCCAGCCATGAACAAGAAATCTGAATGACACAACGTGTTCATGGTACTGACACTGACACGTGGGTTAGATACGATGGCAATCGGTCATTCAGGGGTGCCGGAAGTAACACTGAAGCCCGCATTACCCTATTCAGCCTTCCAGAAGGTCACGGAGGAGGGTGGTGCCATGACGTGTTCAGAGGATGAGGCCTGGGCTGAGCAGGAACCACTGCAAGTGACGGGTCAGGAGACCAAGTCGACTTCCAGTGGCTATGGCCACTGGATGGGTGCTGGGGCAGGGGCCAGGCTGGAAACATGCGAGGCAATTTGGACAGGGAGAAAAGTTCAGTGGGTGAAAGCCAAGGGTTTGACTTCCTAGTGTGGCTGGAGAAGTAGCGATTCTATAACCCAAAGAGAGAAAAGTGTAAGCAAGGCCATTTGGGGATGCACCACCCGCCCCGCCCTGCAGCCCTAGCGCGGCAAAGACCAGCGAGTTCTAGGTCCCCCGGCTTGCCAGCCACTCGGCGTCCTGCGCATGCGTACTAGCAAGACAGCCTGGGAAAGGCCAATGGGGTGTGGCGTTCCTCCAGGCTCATCCAATGAGCTCATCAGATGCTTTCGTATCGACCAATGGGGCTTCGAGTTGATCTGTCCGGTGAAGCAGGCCCCGCCTTCCGTGCCTCGGAGACACTAGAAGGAGAAGGACCGGCTGGGCGAGTGGAGCGTTCCAGGGCGTTCCTTCAGCACAAGGAGATTCTTGTGAGATCATATAGAGGCCAGGAGGAATTCTGGTCCCTTAAAGAGTAAAAGGGTGTCTGGGGGCCCAGATTCCTGGGTCCTGAGGAAACAGAGGCGGGGGACGGGGGGGGCGGGGCGTGCGGGAGTCCTGGAGCTGAGGGGGGTGAGGGCCGGGGCCCTGCGCTCTTGGGTTGGAGAGGGGGAGAAGCTGGGTGCCCAGAATCATGTGTCCTGACAGAAAAGGTGACTGAACCCAAACTCCTGGATCCCTAGGTAGGACAGGGCTTAGATCTCAGAATCCTGGGTTCTGATGAAGTTGGGAGCTGGGGACTGAGGTTCTTGGGCCGCGAAAGAGCGTAGGTTTGAACCTGGACTCCGGAGTCTGAGGGAGAAGGGCCTTTGGGCCAGATTACGGATCCAGAGGTTGGAGGGTATGGGGCTGTTGAGCTCCTCGGTCTAGGCGGCTGAGTCTGAGAAGTACAGCTACGGAAACTGGGGCTTGTTAACTAGTTAACTTGCCCAAACTCACAAGCGAGATCGGGACAGACTGACTTTAGAGATCATCGTTTTATTTATTTATTTTTTTTGCGGTACGCGGGCCACTCACTGCCGTGGCCTCTCCCGCTGCGGAGCACAGGCTCCGGACGCGCAGGCTCAGCGGCCATGGCTCACGGGCCCAGCCGCTCCGCGGCATGTGGGATCTTCCCGGACCGGGGCACGAACCCGTGTCCCCTGCATCGGCAGGCGGACCCTCAACCACTGCGCCACCACGGAAGCCCGAGATCATCGTTTTATATACCCGTAAACTCTGCCCTGAAGTCAGTACTTGTTGCCGGATCTTAGATTTAATCTCGTTCCATGTGGTTGAAAAGGTTCTTCTCCATCAAATCACAGATCCTGATCGGTTCTTCCAAACGTCTCTAAGAGAAGCCATGGGAGCCTGTCATTTCCAGGTTTTACTGTTCCTCTTTCTCCTAGGAGCCCCGACCTTGATCTGTATGTATTGGGGATGTGGGGGGAGAGCGGCTGGGTCACGGAGGATGGATTTCTGGTGAAAAAGGAGTGGTTTGGGGCCCCACAGAGAAGGGCAAGTGCTTATCTTTATCTCATTTTCTCCCCAGTGGCACAAAACTTGCGTTGTCAAAAGAGTACGTTCGTGGGCTTAGAAGCGGATCCAGCAGAGACATTTAACTGGACCACAGACAAAGCTGAGACTTGTGACAATGGGGCATTGTGCCAGGAAACCGTGCTGATGATTAAGGCTGGTAAAATGAGAACGAGGCCGTTGGGCTGGTGGGGCAGGGGCAGGGGGGAAGGTGATTATGGCCATGTTAACGCGGTTCCGCCTTCCCCAGGCCAAACATCAGGCGCTGCACCCCCATCCACTTTCCTTCCCTCTTGTCTCACAGCAGGAACCAAGACAGCAATTTTGGCCACTAAGGGCTGCAGCTCAGACGGGGCACCGGCAATAACGATTATCCAGCACACGCCAGCCCCTGGCCTAATCGCCATCTCCTACAGTAACTACTGTGAGGACTCCTTTTGCAACAACAAAGAGGACTTACATGAGTTATGGAGGACAGAAGAGATTGACGGTACCCTGGGAGGGGAGAGACGGGTGCTGAGAGAAACTCCATGCAGCCCTGAAAAAACGGGGCTTACTCTGCTTAGGTCCAAGTGCGCCATACACAAAAGGACCTCAAGACCTTTGGCTTGTCTTTCTTTTTCTAAATTGTTACCTTGAGGTCTGGAAACGCTGCTCCAAGCAGAGGGACATCAGTGAAGGCTGGAGTGTAAATGGGGTTTGGGGTTTATTAAGCAATACAATGTCAGTGGAGGTTTCTGAGCAGGGTGGTGACATCGTCCATCTAGCAAGCACTGCTTCCCCCTTTGCCGCATGGCCACAGCCCAGTTCCCCCGTTGGTCCTCAAGGCCTATAGAAATCTGGCCCCGCCTATCTTTTCAGCTCATTTCCTTCTCTTCCTTCTCTCATTTATTGTATTCTACTTGGGGCTAGGATTCAAAATATTTAACAGTGGAGATGGTACTGACCAATCAGAATGGATGCTGGCTATAAAAATACAGTCCAGTCCCACCTGTGCCTACCAGCTGAGTATCAACACCACAACTTCTCACAATTCTCCAATCCACCAAGCCGGCTCACACCTCCAGCCCTTGGTCCTCGCTGTTTCCCTTGCTCCTCTCCCTCCTCCCCCTCCCCCATTTTCACATAGCTAACCTCTGTTCTTCCTCCATCTCCACTCAGGCGTCGGCTCTGGGAAAATACCTAACCAAATTATTTTAGGTACTTAGGTGGTCCTCCATTTCTTTGCCACTAGACCTTGGACACAATGCCTACTGAATTGTATGGTAGTTAATTACTTACATGTCTGTCTCCTTCAAGGCAGTGATCCTAGCTGGCAGGAACTGTGTCCTTTTCATATCTGTATCTCCACACCTAAGCACAGAGTTCGGAAGTCATGTTGGATGGGGTTCTGACAGCATAGAAATCAGTTGGAGAGGGGTGGGGAGGTGGTAGTAACAGTCCTTGAGTAGAGAGGCACCAGCAGGAAAGACTGGAGGAAGAGAAGGCAGCAAGGGGAGGCAACTCAGAGGCGGGACTCGCCCTTAATTGTCCCTCTCTCTCCCCCTTCAGCTCCCAGAGGGTCAACAGACCTCCGCTGCCCAACCTGTCTGGCTTTGGGGTCCTGTTTGAATGCTCCTTCTCTTTCCTGCCCCAACGATACAAATCAATGCTATCAAGGAAAACTTCAGGTCACTGGAGGTAAACTGAACATCTGATGGTTTCAGAGGCTGGAAAACCAGACATCTGAGTGTAGCCCAAGAGGTTCTGACACTCAGGGTTCCAGGAATGAGGGAGGCGTGGACTCCTCTCTGACTTCCTAAAACATCTGTGTGTCTCCCCATCCCTCCTTGTTCCACAGGAGACCTCAGCGCACCTTTGGAGATCAAAGGCTGTACATCCGCAGATGGCTGCAGGCTGATGTCTGGGATCTTTACAATAGGGCCCCTGCGGGTGAAGGAAACGTGTCCACTCAGGTCTATCTCTCCCCGAAAGGTTGAAAGTGGGGCCACATGGCTTCACACTTCAGTCTGGAGGTTAGAGCTACTGCTCCCGCTGTCGCTGCAAGCGCTTGTCCATTGAGTAGGTGCTTCGGGTCCCGGGTCACGGGACATCTCTTCTGAGTGGTCATCAGCAAGCTGAGGGGCAGGTGGAAGCCTGAAGAGCAGTCCCAGTGGATGCATCTGACATTTCTAATAAAGTTTCTGCCACGATGTGTATATGCCTCAAAACTAGAAGTGGCATTATTGAGCTAAAAGGGCCCTTAAAATTCATCTCCTCCAACCTACACATTTTGCAGAAAGGGAATCAAAGATCTCGAAAACTTTAATGAATTTCTCACACTTAAATAGCTATGGGCAGAGCCAGGACCAGAACTCTGATGTTTTGACCTGAAGTCTGGTTTTCCTTTCACTCTAATAGGTTTCCTTGTCTTGCTAGCTGGACAAGAGGCTAATGTTGTCCTCCTCCAGAACGCTCCCAACCCAATTGTAAGGCCGACGTCACCTGCCTTGGGGTTCTAATATTTCCCTGGGAGGTGTGGCAGAATGAGAAAAATCAGACTCTAAATTCTTCAGTTATAGTGGCCCTATCTCCCTCTATCCTGTTTGTCCCTTGCCCACTTTACATCATTCCTTCCCATCTCTGCTGACTACTTAATGCCTCCTCAGTGGACAGAAGGAACTTAGGAGGGACCTGGGGTTCAGCAGGGTCTGATGAATGTTGGTGAAAAACTATTGGGTGGGGAGATTCTTTTTTCACATTCTTATGCTTATTTATTTAACTTATTACTCAAGAATACGTAAAGTCTATGTTATTGTAAAATACTCCAGTGATACAGGAGCTGTATAGAGCAAAGGTAGAGTAAAGGGGAACAGACTTTTTTTCATTTTTTTAAAAAACAGCCTTATTGAGGCTTAAATGACATACAATAAACTGCACTGGGAGCGGGAGGAGAGACTTTTAATACAAACTGTTGACCCCTCCCACAAAGGACAGGGGAGTCTGATCATAGTATAGTCCAGCCAAGTTCTTTCTAGAAAGTTCTCTAGTTCTTACTAACTCTTTGAGTTAAAGGCCCACTCCAGCTACTACGTTATCTTTGTTCCCAGGCATCCAGTTCTCCATTGTGTCAGTTTGGTGAATCTCTCTAAAGAAGGAGCGGAAACACCAACAAATAAAACTTTAACTTAATGAGGGGACATATAAATTTGGGAAATTACAAGCATTCAGAGCCTTGACTGGTAAATACTATTTGGGGTAAAACACAAAATCAAAAACAAAAAACGAACCGAAAAAGCCAAGTAGCTGTTTCCCATAGGACACTGGCTTCTTAATGGCACCGATGACAGTTGCAGAAGACACTCCTGAGTAAATGGAGGAGAGCCAAAATTTTTAAAAATTTGGCCTGTGAATTGTTTTGGTATTTTTAAAATTATATCTGTCATCTGCCAAAGAGCTTTACGCAGCATGTACAAATTTCTCAGTCCACAAACTCAAGTGTGCCGACTTTCTTAATTTTTAAATATATAATATAAACTATTTAAATATATTATTTCTTTTTATGATAATTTTGTTTTTAAATATATTATTTTTTTATGATAATTTTGTTTATAACAATCCCCCATTCTACCTAGTGGAGTAACCAGTCTGAGTAAACTCGGTCGTGTCAGGGTTTTCTCAGTCATTTCAGATCTAAGTTCAGTCACTTCAGGGCTTGTTTTCCTTTCCACTCTCCTCACCCAGGGCTTTGCTATAGTGCTGGTGGGCAGGAGGTGACTGTCTAGTTTTCACCTGTCATGCTGCTCATGTCCAGGTTCTCACTGATGCCTGGGTTCTCAGCTTCCATTCCTGCTGGCTTCCACTGGGAAATCTTCAACCCTGTCTGGGGGTTCATGGGCTCCACGCAGGCCCTGTAAGCTCTGCCGTCCCTCTAGCGACTTCGGGGCCTCTTCCAACTGCTCTCAAATCCCACCGAGGTCCTTCAGGAATCTAAAGCAGCCTAGGAATCCCATATAGGTGATGAAATTCCTGAAGATCTGGAGAAAAGATAATTTCGTAGAGACTTGCTTTCTCCCAAGGTACTTGAGAACGAGATGTGGCCTAGACCCTACAATTTATCACCCACCATACACAGACCACTATCACACATTCTTCTCAAACCTACTTTTTCTTTTTCCAACAATCATGCCATAGGAATTCCCTGGCGGTCCAGTGATTGGGACTCTGCGCTCTCAATGCCGAGGGCCCAGGGCTGGGGTTCAATCCCTGGTCGGGGAACTGAGATCCCACAACAAACAAAACAACCATGCCATAAAGCCTTCATTCTTAGACTGAAACTTAAAAATTCCAAGTCTAACAAGTCAAAAGTTGGGCCTTTGGAATTACATCAACTTCAATTTACATAGCCTACTCTGAAATTTCAGGGCTGAACATGAAGGTATTTCTGGCTCTTTGCATTTCTCGGGTAATAGGCCTACTGACTGACTGACTGGAGGAGAAGGGACAAGAGAATTAGTACAAAGAATGGAGGCGTGGGGAGGTAACAGTAATAGCATCATATCACCCTGCCGTACGTGTGCTTCACCCACCCGGATTTAGACTCCATCATCACACATGATATTCATTGCTTCCTCCAGGGCTGTGTTCACGTCCCTTCCTCCCTGAAATTCCATTTCCTCTTCCCACCTACCCACCCCAGAGGGTCCCACTAGACATCTCACTGCCAACTCCAGCAGACCTTTTCTGACTTCTCTGGCACCCACTGATCTCCCTCAGCATAGCCCCAGCACATCTGCCAGCCTTCCTTCAATATCTTACAGTTTCCCACACAACGTATAATCTCCCCTGTCAAGGTAGCAGCACTTCAGGGACAGGCATTATTTCCAACAGCTTTACAACTTAACAGGACCCATAAGATGTGACTGGCAACTTGAGGCTATGGGTCTTCTGCTTATTGAAGTGAACCAAAGTCCACTACACGTGCACACACACCCCTCTCCAACAACAAAACTAACCACCATCAACTGCAGCCAATTACCTGAAACTAGATGCTGATGTGAAAAAAAAAAGTAAGTTCTAGAGAGTAGACAAGAAAAGAGGTAGAAGTCTAAGAAGGACGGGCACTGCAGAAAGAATTTGAAAATTCCTCTCTTTTGTCAATGATGTTATAGTGGCCAGGTGGGCACATGCTCGTTTGGGGTAGCGATGTCAGAGTGGGAGATGAGGTTTTTTTGGTTTTTTGTTTATTTATTTATTTTGGCTGTGTTGGGTCTTCACTGCTGCACGCGGGCTTTCTCTAGTTGCGGCAAGCAGGGGCTATTCTTCATTGCGGTACGTGGGCTTCTCATTGCAGTGGCTTCTCTTGTTGTGAAGCACGGGTTCTAGGCGCGTGGGCTTCAGTAATTGTGGCACGTGGGCTCAGTAGCTGTGGCACACGGGCTTAGCTGCTCCGCGGCTTGTGGGATCTTCCCGGATCAGGGCTTGAACCCGCGTCCCCTGCATTGGCAGGCAGATTCTTAACCACTGCGCCATCAGGGAAGCCCTGCATTATGTTTTTTTAAAAAGTAAGAAATTTCCTTTGCAGCAAAATATCACTTGTGTAAATTAAACAAGGCACGGAGTTCCCTGGTGGCCTAGTGGTTAGGATTCAGGGCCTTCACTGCCGTGGCCCGGGTTCAATCCCTGGTCGAGGAACTGAGATCCTGCAAGCCACGTGTGGCCAAAAACAATTTTGGCATGGCCAAAATAATTAATTAATTAATTAACTGAACAACGCTACAGTCAGAATACAGAACAGTTTCTTCATCTCAAAAACTCTATTGTTCTACTCCTTTGTAATCACATCCCCCCCATCCAAGTCCTTGACAACCACTGATCTGTTCTCTGATCACTATAGATTTGTCTTTTCAAAAAAGTCATAGAAATGGAATCATACAGAATGGAACATTTTGAAACCAACTACTTTCACTCAGCATGATGGCTCTGAGATTCATCCGTGTTGTGTATATCAACAGCTTGTTCCTTTTAATTGTGAAATATTATTACATTGTATGGACATACCACTGTTTGTTTATCCATTGACTCACTGAAGACATCTGGGTTGTGTCTAGTTTGGGGCAGTTATAAAGTAAACATTTGCGTACAAGTGTTTGCCGTAAACATTTGGGTACGAGTTTTTATGTAGACATGAAATTGTATTTCTCTAGGGTAAATACTTAGGAGTAGGATTGCTGGGTCATATGGCGAGAGTGTGTTTAACTTTACGAGAAACTGAGAAACTGTTTTCCAGAGCGCTTGTATCATTTTTTTATTCCCACTAGCAATGGATGAGAATTCTAGTTTTGCAGCTTTCAGGATACAGGTCCTGAACATATGTTGTTAGAGTCATACTTATTTCACCTTTATGGGGCTACTGTAAATGGTACTTTTAAATTTCAGTTTTTCATTGCTGGTATAGAAAATAAGTGCAACTGATTTTTGTGTGCTGAATCTGGCTAAACTCATTTATTAGTTCTAGGAGCTTTTTTGTGGGCTCCATGAGATTTTCTAAGTAGACAATCATGTCATGTGCAAATAGGGACAGTTTTTTTTTTTCTTTCCAGCATGTCGACCTTTTCTTTCTTTTTTTTTTCTTATTGTAGTGGTTAGGACTTCTAGTACAATGAATAAAAGTAGTGAGAGTGGACACTTTGCTTTGTTCCCAGTCTTAGGAAATTTCTTAAAAAATTAAACATACACTTGCCATAAGATTCTGCCATTCCTTTCCCAGGTACTACCCAAAAGAAACAAAAGCACATGTCCATACAAAGATTTTTACACAAATGTTCATGACAGCTTTATTTATAATAGCCAAAAACTGGAAACAACTCAAATGCCCATCAACAGTGTAAAAATAAATAAATTATGACATGTCTTTATGATGGAAAACTACTCAGTAAAAAAAGGAATGGGGCTTCCCTGGTGGAGCAGTGGTTGAGAGTCCGCCTGACAATGCAGGAGACACGGGTTCGTGCCCCGGTCCGGGAAGATCCCACATGCCGCGGAGCGGCTGGGCCCGTGAGCCATGGCCGCTAAGCCTGCGCGTCCGGAGCCTGTGTTCCGCAATGGGAGAGGCCACAGCAGTGAGAGGCCCGCGTACCGCAAAAAAAAAAAAAAAAAAAAATGCAGTGTACTATATGTCAATTATACCTCAATGAAGCTGTAAAAAAAAGCACAAACTGATAACACTTTTTCTGTTTTTTTCAGTATTACCTAAAATTACCTTTTCTTGATAAAATTGGAGTAGAGATGGAGGAGAGAATTATTATATTGAGAAAACTAATTTTGTGTTTGGTGGTCTGCCAGACTCCAATCCATCCCATCTGTTCCTGCTGTCACCAATAGATCAACTGGCTTCCTGTGGACACAGTAAAATCTCTCTGTCTTTGACAGATATTCTCCTCCGCCTCCCAACTCCCTGACCCAGGATTTGCCTCAGGAAGCTGCCATGGCTTGCCAGTCACCTATGAAGGGCTCCCTTCTATGGTAACCAGAGGGGCTTTCTTGTATCCATTTCCATTTCTCTGTTTTTGGGGGATTTGTCTGTTCATTTGTTTGTTTGTTTGTTTTTTGAGGTACGCGGGCCTCTCACTGTTGTGGCCTCTCCCACTGCGCGGCACAGGCTCTGGACGCGCAGGCCCAGCAGCCATGGCTCACGGGCCCAGCCACTCCGCAGCATGTGGAATCTTCCCGGACCGGGGCACGAACCCGTGTTCCCTGCATCGGCAGGCGGACTCTCAACCACTGCGCCACCAAGGAAGCCCCATTTGTTTGTTTTGCCACACCCTGAGGCTTGTAGGATCTTAGTTCCCTGACCAGGGATTGAAATCATGCCCCCTGCAGTGGAAGTGCAGAGTCCTAACCACTGGACCGCTAGGGAATTCCCTTTCCATTTCTCTTTAATTTTCCAATGTGTGACATATTATAATGTCCAGATATTTCTTGGTGTTATTACAGAAGTTAAGGTCTTCCATGTTCTCCCACATCCTAAGCCAAAATCAAAATCTCAATATGTGTGGTTTTTTAAAATAAATTTTTTAATTTTTATTTTTATTTATTTTTGGCAGCATTGGGTCTTCATTGTGTGCAGGCTTTCTCTAGTTGCGGCGAGCGGGGGCTACTCTTCGTTGCAGCGCGAGGGCTTCTCACTGCGGTGGCTTCTCTTGTTGCGGAGCACGGGCTCTAGGCACGTAGGCTTCAGTAGTTGTGGCTCACAGGCTCAGTAGTTGGGGCTTGCGGGCTCTAGAGCGCAGGCTCAGTAGTTGTGGCGCACGGGCTTAGTTGATCCGCGGCCTGTAGGATCTTCCTGGACCAGGGTTCGAACCCGTGTTCCCTGCATTGGCAGGAGTATTCTTAACCACTGCGTCACCGGTGAAGCCTTCAATCTGTGTTTTTAGCACGAGGAAGCTGAGTCTCTGGTCCTAGTCCAATATTACTCCCAACTGCTTTGATTTTATGCCTTCAGAATCAGACTCTATCACATGGTACCCTTCCTTGTTGTCAGCATCAACCAGTTCCTGTAAAAAGTCCCGTCCTCAGTTGATAACTTCACCCTTGTCACTGCCTCCTCTCCATCCTTTCTCTTATTACCCAGTAACTGGGTCTCCACCCTTAACCATCTCACCTCTAATGACTTTTTCTTCCTGTCTCCCTCTTTGTTGTCAACAATGCCATTGAAATACTGTACCAACCGTGAAATCTCAATTAAATGCCTCTCCCATTAACAACTATAACATAAAGAAAGAGGGTAAAGGAATCTCTACGATCATAAAGTTTCTACATTTCACTTGAAGTGGCAAAATATTGATTATAAGTAGATAGTGAAGAGTTAAGTATGAGTATTAGAGTCCCTAGAACAATGCTAAAAACACCATGGAAGACCAATTATTAAATTGTTAAAGACTAATCATCAGAAGAGATTAAAAATAGGGACTTCCCTGGTGGTCCTGTGGGTAAGACTCCACGTTCCCAGTGCAGGGGGCCCGGGGTCAATCCCTGGTCGGGCAACTGAGGAGGCCGCATGCCACAACTGAGAAATTTGTATGCCATAACTAAAGATCCTGAGTGCCACAACTAAGACCTGGAGCAGCCAAAATACATAAATAAATATTTTTTTTAAATAAAAATAAAAATATTAAAACATGAACCAACTATATGGTGTCTACAAGATAATCATTGCAAATACAATGATACAGGTAGGTTAAAAATAAAATGATACACTTCCACTTCTGCTCCAAATGGAGTAACAGGGACTAAATTTATCCTCCTACATGCAACAAACAAAAACTAGACAAAATACATTGTTTTCAAGACACCTGACATCAAGCAACAAAGCGCAGTAATTCCTGAGCAAGACGAAAAGGATCCAACTGTTTCCAAATAGCTAAACTGAATTTGATAACAAAACTCAATAATATGTATAGGCAGACAAAAAAGATCCAGCACCCAACAAGGTAAAACTCACCATGCCCATGCTAGTAGTTCAAAGAAAGTTAGAATGGCTATTTTAATATAAGACAAAGTGTAATTCACATCAGAGAACACTATCAAGGGCTTCCCTGGTGGCACAGTGGTGGAGAGTCCGCCTGCCGATGCAGGGGACACGGGTTCGTGCCCCGGTCTGGAAAGATCCCACATGCCGCGGAGCGGCTGGGCCCGTGAGCCGTGGCCGCTGAGCCTGCGCGTCCGGAGCCTGTGCTCCGCAACGGGAGAGGCCACAACAGTGAGAGGCCCGCGTACCGAAAAAAAAAAAAAAAAAAACACTATCAAGAATAAAGATCATGTCATATGAAAAACAAGTCAGTTCATTAAGTGGATACAACTATTAAACATGGATGCCCTCAATAATAGAATTTCAGATCTACGAAACAAAAACGGAAGGAATTGCAGAGTGAAACATAAATCCTCAATTATAGTTCAGGATTTCAATTCCCTTCTCTCAGTAACTGATAGAACAAGCAGAGAGAAGATCAGCAAGTATATAATAGAACTGGATAACACTATCAACCAATTTGACATAATTGACATGTATAGAACATTGCACTCTACAAGAGCAGAATACAAATTCTTGTCAAGTATACATGGAACATTTATCAAGATAGGCCATATTCTGGACCAAAACTTTAGTCACAGTAAATGTGGCAGGATTCAGGTCATAGAAGTTATGTTCTCATACCACCATGGAATTACATTAAAAATCAAAAACAGGGACTTCCCTGGCGGTTAGTGGTTAGGACTCTGCTCTTCTGCTGCAGGGGGCATGAGTTCGATCCCTGGGGTCAGGGAACTAAGATCCCACAAGCTGCTCAGCAAAGCAAAAAAATAAAATAAAATAAAAAAGAAGAAAAACTCAATAACAAGTCCAATGCAGTTCCATCTGGTTCTCCCACCACCCTACTTGGCCAAGGGTCCCAGCAGCTTGGGTGGTGGGAGAAGCACAGTGGCCAGGCAGCCCATCTTGGGAAGGACCTCAGCGTGCCCTTCAGGTAGGCACGGGGCACACACCCTCCCCACAGCCATGATGCCCAAGACTATGAAGGAGAAGCCCAGGAGGAGATGAGAAGGGTGGTCTGCTAAACCTGGTGCTGCAAAAGTGGAAAGGAAATAAAAAAGGTGGCAGGAAAAAAAAAAAGTGCAAACAAAAGGGAAAAGGGGAACAGCGAGAAAGCAGGCTGAAGTACCTAAGCAAGAAACTAAAGAGTTACCTGCAGAAAGTGGAGAAACTAAAACCAAGGAGAATCCAGGCTCTGATGAAGAAGGAGAAAAAGAAGTCTGATTAATATCATATACCATGCCTTACCAGTGGTCCCTGTTTCCCTTCTTGTACAGTCCAGAGGAATACTTTTTTCAACTCCTTTGTAAATGCAAGTTGTTAGTAGCTCTAGAAACATTTTTAAGAAAGAGGAATTCCGGGCTTCCCTGGTGGCGCAGGGGGTTAAGAATCCGCCTGCCAATGCGGGGAACACGGGTTCGAGCCCTGGTCCCTCTTGCAGAGCAACTAAACCTGTGCGCCACAACTACTGAAGTCCATGTGCCTAGAGCCCGAGCTCTGCAACAAGAGAAACCACGGCAATGAGAAGCCCGCGCACTGGTAGCTCCCGCCCGCCGCAACCAGAGAAAAGCCCGCACGCAGCAACAAAGACCCAACGCAGCCAAAAAAAGAAAGAGGAATCCTACCTCATCCCATTTGTTAAGTGTAATTTTTTAAAAGCATACAATCATTTGCTAGTTGTTTTTTGTTTGCTTGTTTGTTTGGTTTTGGTACAACCAGAAAATAGTGGGATATGGAATACAGGAGATTTAACTGTCTTGGGTGTAGTTTTTTTTCTTTTTTTCGGTACACGGGCCTCTAACTGTTGTGGCCTCTCCCGTTGCGGAGCACAGGCTCCGGACGCGCAGGCTCAGCGGCCACGGCTCACGGGCCCAGCCGCTCTGCGGCATGTGGGATCTTCCCAGACCGGGGCACGAACCCGTGTCCTCTGCATCGGCAGGTGGACTCTCAACCACTGCGCCACCAGGGAAGCCCCTGGGAGTATTTTTTGGAGGCGTTGGTGCTCACTCTCTCCAAACTTTGACCAGGATAGAGCTTGGAGGTATTGCTAGCAATAAAAAAGGTAAGAGCGTCCGGGGAGGATGGGAAGAGACAGAGCTGGATAAAGAGGTGGGGTCAGGTGCCACAGTGAGAAGGAAGGATGAGGCAGGTGGAGAGATACGATGAGGTAGAAATGTACAGGAGGAAGAGTGAGGCACAGAGGAAGAAGAGGAGAGAGGGGAGAAAAGATGTAAAGAGAGAAGCGACAAAGGCAAAAGGCAAAAGATGAAGAGAGGAGAGTCTGAGAGGGAAGAAGCCAGAGAGTTTGCAGGATGAGAAATGGAAGGAAGAGGATCTGGGAAGGATTAGTGGCAAGAGAAGGTGAGAGAGGGGCAGAGAGAGGACAGCACAGTCTTTGGAGCAGGCATGAGACAGCAGGAGTCGACATGGGAAGAGCAGAGAGCAAAGGAGAAACAGACCTTTGCCCTCCATGGGACTGACTGGAAAAACAAAGACTCATTAACACTGACCCCAGGACTGTGTTCAGTTACTGTCCAGTGCATCCGCCCGTGGCCATGGATGCAGTCAGCCTCTGAAACCTCAGTGAAGAACATCAAGAAATCTCAAGGTGATGCTCTGAGTGACAGGTGAAATCCTCTCCCTGCATCTCCACCATGTTCCCGCTGTGTGGGGATCCAATCGATAAACCACTTTCTCTGCAGGTGTGGTCTTTTTTTTTCCCCCCCTACAAAGAAACCTATGTAGCAAATGGGAGGGTCTCAGCGTGCCCAGGTTAATCAGTCAGGATGTTCTTTCTTCCCTTCCCTTCCTCGGGGTCCTGATGGAACATCAATACACATCACACTAATAAAGATGTTAAAAAATTTAAAAAAAAGTACACATCACAATTGTTCTTCCTGGGGGCTTGACTGACAGCTGAAGCCTCGGTGGTGGGACTTGAGGTGAGGGTGGGAGGAGGGTCCCAGAGGGTACAGAGGACTGGTCCTTGTCATAAAAGATTTGTCTTGTCCCGACTTAGCTGAGATTTTATTTCTTCCTGGAGCTATTCTCTGACTCCCCAGTATAAGGAGTCCCGATCGTGTCTTTCCAGTTCATCCTTTCTTTACTTACAATTAAACTGTCCATTTTCCCTGGGGGACTGTAATTTGGGGAGAACAGGATGGACTGCGTTTGCCCTGGCCTCAGTCCTAAGTACGGAATCCAACACATCCTTGGCATTTTTCTAAAGGACTACTCTCCTTTTTAAAACAAACAGGAATTTTAGACGAATATCATTTCCCTCACTAACTGGGCCTGATTCAAAGAAGGTTAAATTCATGGGCTTCCCTGGTGGCGCAGTGGTTGGGAGTCCGCCTGCCGATGCTGGGGACGCGGGTTCGTGCCCCGGTCCGGGAGGATCCCACATGCCGTGGAGCGGCTGGGCCCGTGAGCCATGGCCGCTGGGCCTGCGCGTCCGGAGCCTGTGCTCCGCAACGGGAGAGGCCGCAGCAGTGAGAGGCCCGTGTACCGCAAAAAAAAAAAAAAAAAAAGAAGGTTAAATTCACAGGTGTCAGAAATAATGACGTGCCTCAAAGACTGATCACTAAATGTTATCCTGGTCAGAAACACCCAGTGCCCATCTAATAAATCCACGGGACCTGGCGATGGACGTTCAGTCACCATCTGGGGAAGAGATACACAGACTTTTCATCACCGTGCAGGGAGGAGGTACAATATTTGTCGCCTGTGATTTAAAGCCAGTAACGCAGAGCCTCACTTGAAACCAGGACATAAAAATAAATATTTAAATTAATTTTTTTTAATTAAAAAAATTTAATAAAAATAAATAAATAAAAGGAAACCAGGACACTGTAAGGGCTATGCAGTTAATGGGGACCAGAAAATCGTCTCTCGTGGTTCCAAAGAAGTTTCCATTTTTGACTCTCTGAACAGATTATAAGGAAATATTACCCTGGGGGAAAATGTAATCCCAAAGCCTTCACATACTTGTTTTTTTAAAATTAATTAATTAATTAGTTTATTTTTGCCTGTTCGTTGCGGTGCGCGGGTTTCTCATTGCGGTGGCTTCTCTTGTTGCCGAGCACGGGCTCTAGGCACGTGGGCTCAGTAGTTGTGGCTCACGGGCTCTAGAGCGCAGGCTCAGTAGCTGTGGCTCGCCGGCTTTAGAGAGCAGGCTCAGTAGTTGTGGCACACGGGCTTAGTTGCTCCGCAGCATGTGGGATCTTCCCGGACCAGGGCTCAAACCCGTGTCCCCTGTGTTGGCAGGCAGATTCTTAACCACTGAGCCACCAGGGAAGTCCCCACATACTTGTTCATGGCACTGAATTTACACAACTGAAAAAGGGCAAGATTACACACACACACACACACACGCCTGCACACTGCACGCACACATGCATTCCTAGTTGAAGAATGCTGAAAGGTCTAAAGCATTGGCAGAGAAATGGAGGAGGAAGTGGGAGAAATGGCAGGTTCTCAGACTGTATAAATCTTTAGCCTTTTACTAAAGCATGGGCAGAAAAGATTTAAAACCAATCTCTAGAGATGCTTCTACCAAAAACAAACAAAAAAGTTAGCACATTTCAGACAATACATGCTAAATAACTGACATATTCGATATCACCTGCTATGACAAAGAAAAAATGGAAAATAATTTATAGAAAAAAAATGAACCTTAGACGAACCGGGGGATTGGGATTGACATATATACACTACCATGTATAAAATAAATAACCAATGAGAACCTACTGTATAGCACAGGGATCTCTACTCAATGATCCGTGGTGACCTAAATGGGAAGGAAATCTAAAAAAGAGGGGATATATGTATACGTATGACTGATTCACTTTGCTGTACAGCAGAAACTAATACAACATTGTAAAGCAACAATACTCCAATTTAAAAAAAGAAAAAAATGAACCTTATAATTATTCTTTATTTTTTAGGTCACTGGACTCTAATTGAAAGTCCAAAACTAATCCTTCACATTTGCAGTTGATCTTCAACAACATGTCAAGATAGTTCAATGGGGCAAGAATAATCTTTGCAACAAATGGTGCTGAAACAAGCATATCTGCATGCAAAATAAGGAAGTTGGATACCTCATTTCACACCATATGCAAAAGTTAAGTCAAAATGGGTCATACACTTAATTTTAAGAGCTGATATTATAAAATTCTTAGAAGAAAATATGAGTAAATCTTTAAGACCTTGGGTTAAGAAATTAGTTCTTATTTATAACACTAAAAGGACAAATGACAAAAGAAGTTTACAGATTGGACCTTATCAAAATTTATGCTTTAATTTTCAGAAAATGAAAACTGCCAGAATGGGAGAAAAGTATTTGCAGGTCAGGTGTCAGATAAGGAACTTGTATCTAGAACATATAAAGAACTTTTACACTTCAATAATAAAATGACAAATAACCCAATTTAAAAGTGAGCTAAGGGACTTCCCTGGTGGCACAGTGGTTAAGATTCCACGCTACCAATGCAGGAGGCCCCGGTTTGATCCCTGCTCAGGTAACCAGATCGCACATGCATGCCGCAACTGAGGAGCCTGCCTGCCGCAACTAAGAGCCGGCGCAACCAAATAAATAAATAAATAAACAAAACATATTAAAATATATTAACAACTCCACCATCCCAAGAGTCCCCATTACCTTTAAAAAAAAAAGTGAGCTAAGAGGGAATTCCCTGGTGGTCCAGTGATTGGGACTTGGCACTTCCACTGCAGGGGGCAGGGGTTCGATCCCTGGTCAGGGAACTAAGATCCCACATGATGCCAAAATAAATAAATAAATTTATTTATTTACCACAGCCAAAATAAATAAATAAATAAAAAATTTTAAAAATAAAAAATAAAGCACACTACTGAATATCACAAAGAAGAAGCAGATTCACAGATACAGAGAACAAATTAGTGTTACCAGTGGGGAGAGGGAAGGACAAAACAGGGTCAGAGGATTAAGAGGCACGAACTACTATGTATACACGGGGAATATAGCCACTAGTTTATAATAACTATGAATGAAGTATAACTTTTAAAAATTGTAAATCACTTTGTTGTATACATGAAACTCATATAATATTGTACATCAACTATACCTCAATATTTTTAAAAGTTAAAAATAAAATGTCCAATTTCAACAAAAAGTTACGAGATATGCCAAGAAACAGAAAAGGGTACTTTACACAGGAAAAAAAGCAATCAGTAGAAACTGTCTTTCAGAGGTTTAGATGGTAGACTTACCAGACAAAGACTCCAAAGAGTATATTATGAATATGTTCAAAGAACGAAAAACAAGCCATGCCACAGATTTAAAAGGAAGTTTGATGATATTGATCCATCAAATAGAGAATACCAAGAGTGAGTCAGAAATTGTTTTTTTCACAAGGACCAAATGGAAATTCTGGAGTTTGAAAGTATAATAACAAAATTTTTAAAAACTCACTAGAGGGGCTCAACAGCAGATTTGAGCTAGCAAAAGAATCAATGAACTCGGTGCTAGATCAATAGAGTTTAACCAATCTGAAGAAAAGAAAGAAAAAGAATGAAGAAAATTCAACAGGGCATCAGGGACCTGTGGGACGCTGTCAGGTTTAGCAACGTACAAATGTGGGACTACCAGAAGGAGAAGAAAGAAAGCAGCAGAAATAATAACAAGATCAACGTGGGGAGTATTGTCATCTTAACAATGTTAAGTCTCCGCATCCATGAACATGGAATGCCTTTCCATTGATTTAGGTCTTAATTTCTTTCTGCAACGCTCTGTATACACCAAACAGGTGGATTTTTGAGCAGTGCGCAAATGATACTTCAGTAAAGCTCTTTTAAAAAACAAGAATAAAAGGAAGTTTCTTGGGCGCTTACACTGTGTCCCACGGCCTGGACTATCATTCAGTCAGCAGGACAATGAGTTCTTCTCTTCTAGAGACTGGATGTTCTTGATACTAATCAGAAAGTCCTAGACATCTCCCAGGGATTCATCTATATGCATATTACCCCCCCTGCATCAACCTCATGAATTTTCATGACTGGATTTTTCCATCAAGCTAAGAGAACCAGGTCACGCCTCCTCCTCATCGCTACAAAGCCTGCTTCCTACAGCCCCTGCTTATTCACTCTGCACCTAAGTGCAACCCCTGGGTGGCCCTGTGCGGTGTGCAATGTCCTCCTCCCCCAGGCTGTGAATATATGTGGCTTATATACTGCTATCATTCTCAATTGTGCAGTGTTGGGTGTTGTTTATTTGGTCCTCTCATACCCTTTAAGGTGGGCTGAATAGAAGATGATCAGAACAGTATGGCTATTTCCCTGATGATCCTACGGGTACTACTGAACTGTAAGGGATAGAATCAATGGTCCACTTCTCTGGCAACCTGCATACCTCCATCCTCCTCCTAACATTGGGAATCTGCTATGACTCTCACTGTTTCTGTTCCCACACCCCACACTAAAAAAAGAAAGAAAAAAACCACCTTATCTCTCCTTTTTCTTTCTCCCCCCACCACACACCCCACCTTCATCTCTGTCTCTCTCTACATCTATTTCTATCTCTCAGGCCTGGCATAAATTTCTCAGTGAGTCCAGGCTTTCACAGAAAGCGAGAGGTGGTGTTTCTTTGTTTTGTTTTTGTTTTCATTTTTTTAGGCCACAGAACACACCTCCTGGGATCTTAGTTCCCTGACCAGGAATTGAACCTGGGCCTCCACAGTGAAAGCACGGGGTCTTAACCACTGGACCACACCAGGGAATTCCACAAGAGGCTATTTTTAACACTCAAAGATTCTAGGAAAAGATTCATTGGGGATCTCAGGTTAGTGGAATTTCAGTGTTTGATTTTTTTTTAGGAGGGGAATACAGTAGAAATGTTTTAGTGTGACAACACAAATATTATGGGTTTTATGTGAGTTTCAAAACGGAATGATCGGGACTTCCCTGGTGGTGCAGTGGTGAAGAATCCGCCTGCCGATGCAGGGTACACGGGCTCCATCCCTGGTCCGGGAAGGTCCCACGTGCCGCAGAGCAACTAAGCCCGTGCGCCCCAACTACTGAAGCCCAGGTGCTTAGAGCCCCTGCCCCGCAACAAGAGAAGCCAAGCAATGAGAAGCCAGCGCACTGCAACGAAGCAACGCAGCCAAAAAATTTTTAATTAATTAATTTAAAAAAACCTGAATGATCAAAGTTCACTGTGTGTACTGTGGGATTTCCACATTAGTCCTCTCATTATAGGAGTAAAAAGTTACTCCTATAAAAGAGTTATAAACATAAAATATGCAAAACTGGGAAGCTAATTCTATAGCGTTATCCCTGTTTCCTTCTTGCCATTTTCCCTTGGCAAATGCATGGGACCCTGACACATTCCTATCTTCAAGGAAAAGCCATGTTTGTTCGTTAATTATTACCCCTATCCTAACACAAGAAATAGATATCCCTGCTGCTTGCCTTAACTTGAGTCAATTCTGTCACTGATACTTTCACTGGACGTAGGATCTGTTTCAGCTGATCATGTTCTCTCCCTTGCACCACTGTTACTCCTTTCTACCCAACACCAACCACACCTAATCCTTCCAGGAATGCACCTATTAACTATTTCTCCTATTCAAGGAAACTAGCAGCCTCACAAAATAAAAGAAGTGGAAAGGGGCTTCCCTGGTGGCACAGCGGTTAAGAATCTGCCTGCCCATGCAGCGGACACGGGTTCGAGCCCTGGTCCGGGAAGATGCCACATGCACAGAGCCACTAAGCCTGTGCGCCACAACTACTGAGCCTGCGCTCTAGAGCTCGTGAGCCTCAAGTACTGAAGCCCGCGTGCCTAGAGCCTGTGCTCTGCAGCAAGAGAAGCCACCGCAGTGAGAAGCCCGCGCACCGCAACTAGCGAAAGCCCGCACGCAGCAACAAAGACTCAACTCAGCCAAAAATAAATAAATTAATTTTTAAAAAAGTGAAAAGGGGGTTAGTGATGAGGAATAAAAGGAGAAGAGGAGGTGATGGGTGATGGAAGGAGAGAAGGAAGAGGAGATGGAAAGGAAAGAGGAGGGTGAGAGCAAGGAAAGTGGGGAGATGGAGAAAAGGGGAAAGAGGAAAGGGAGAGGGAGGGGGAAGAGGAAGGAAACGGGAGAGAGAGAAGAGCTGTAATATTAACTATGTACCCAACACTGTGGTGAGAACTTTACACTGAATCACCTAATGGAGTCTCACCAAGTTTTAGTGGAAGGACTAAAAATAGGACCATTTTACATACAAGAGAGCAAAAGTTCAGAAAAAGTTAAATAAATTTCCCAGGATGTAACAGCTATTGAGATCAGACTCCAAATCCTAACTCTATACTATGCTACCCTTCAGGATGGATTCAAGCCATGCAGATGCCAACCACTAAAGAGATAATGTGATGTAATCGTAAGAATATCTGTTCCAAACTCAATCCTGCCCCCCCCCCAAATTATCCTTCATGAGCCTCAGTTTTCCCTTCTGTAAATGGGAGCAGCCAACTCCCCTTGCAAGATGTTGGTGGGGATTCTACACGCTCATAAGGTGCTCAATAAATAAATCCTTTCTTCTCCAGTGGTATTTACTTGACCTGTGGTCAGACAGGCTTGGGATGGGTGGGGGAGAGCAAATTTGGACCTTCAAGTCACAGGACAGCGACCCTAAGCGAGGGAAAGAAAAGAGACACTTCAAAGATGATTTCTTCTGGCGCAGAGAATTCTAACCAGATTAAAGGTAAAAACTCGAAATCAAGAAATATCAGCTAATAAAAGAATGAAACAAAGCGACACAAAAGAGGATGTGCAGAGAAGGAAGCGATAGGCATTCGGGATATCTAATTCTGTTAAATTAGTGAGAAGCCTTTGATGTAGAGAAAGACATTAAACCAAGAAACAAAATGCAGAGAAATACCCAGATTCAGACAAAAGAGCTGGAGGAGGTTCACTTTCTTTTGTTTCCAAAAGGGAGAAAAGCCACCTTCACAAATTCTCTCATTCCACCTCCCTTTAAAAACAAAAAGTCTATTGGATTTTCTGCATAACTAATTACATCATCTGGAAAAGGAGAATGCCACAGTATATTAAAAGATGACTATACCATATCCAAGTTGAATTTTTCTAGGGAAAGAAATGTGGGCTCAGCATTAGAAAATCTAGCAATTACATCAACAGATTAAACACAAACATCACACAAAATCAGGAGCGCGAGAGAACATGATTCAGTTTTTCCTCCATCAGCTGAGGGGAAGTTTTAATTTGGTGTCACTGACTCACAGAACTAAAAGTGACAGCGATAACAGCTAACATTTACAGAACACTTACAATGAGCCAGGAATACGCCAAGAGCTTTACAGGCATTATCCATTTAATACTCAACCTTTCATTCCCACTGCAATCCTCTGAGCAAGATATTATTTATTAACTTTTTTATACAAAAGGAAATGAAGCCTCAGAGAGTTGATATAACTTGCCCAAGGTCACACAGTAAAGTAGCTGAGCTAGTTTTTTGTTGTTGTTGTTCTTGCTTTTTAGCAGTAGAATTGTTTTTTAAAAAAATAGCATCTTGGGGCTTCCCCGGTGGCGCAGTGGTTGAGAGTCTGCGTGCCGATGCAGGGGACATGGGTTCGTGCCAAGGTCTGGGAAGATCCCACATGCCACGGGGCGGCTGGACCCGTGAGCCGTGGCCGCTGAGCCTGCGCGTCCAGAGCCTGTGCTCCGCAACGCAACGGGAGAGGCCACAACAGTGAGAGGCCCACGTAAATAGAATCTTATGTCAAAACCCTCTGTATAAAACAAAGCAGAACTGTGGGTGAACGCCCTTAAGGCAGTGCAAAAACACTGATAGTTATCATTAAGAAACATACCTTGAATTCTTCTGCTAAAAGTACCTCTACCAGTTAGGCTGCTTTGATTACTCCTGTGCCCCCGTGCTCAGAACAGCACCTGGCACATAGGAGGCATTCAATAAGTATTCCTGAATGGGGGGAAAAATATATATATATATATATGTGTGTATATATATATATATGTATGTATATATATATATATATACACACACACACACATGTATACAAACACACAATCTCAATAGTTATTTAAATATATTTGATAAGCTTTAAATAACTCCCCATTATTAAATAAAGCATCTTAAAATAGAAACAAAATATTCCTTTAACTTGCTAAGAAATATCTTTTCCAAATCCACATCCAACATCATAAGTCATGGTGAAACACAAGAGAAACACAAGTAAAGCAAAAAGCAACAAAACATAACGCTCCTAAAACAAGGGCGCCACCTTTAGGAAATTTGACATAATTCACTAGGACAGAATAAAGAAGCATAATATATAAACATTCAAAAAGAAGATAAAATATTAATACTACTTTTTGTTGGTGGAGTTTTTAGCTTTTAACATTATGTTCAGAGGGGTGTGATTTCATCATCACTATATTTCTTTTTTCTTGTAACTTCTATCTTCAATCTATCCAAAGTATACCTTTAATATACTCACCTGCCTTGTTTTTTTTTTTTTTTTGCAGTACGTGGGCCTCTACACTGTTGTGGCCTTTCGCGTTGCGGAGCACAGGCTCTGGACGCGCAGGCTCAGCGGCCATGGCTCACGGGCCCAGCCGCTCCGCGGCATGTGGGATCTTCCCGGACCGGGGCACGAACCCGCGTCCCCTGCATCGGCAGGCGGACTCTCAACCACTTCGCCACCAGGGAAGCCCAACCTGCCTTGTTTTTGTTAGCTGGCTATAAGCTCCTGGAGAGGAAAGACTGCTGGATTGGTACCTGGGTATTCAGGGTGTATAGCAGGGAAATTTACACCTAATAAACAAATGAATGAGTGCTGCATTTGGGGGTGCTGTGGAGGCAATAAACACCATTTTCATAGGGACTGAAACCAAGCACAACCCTTTGGGACTCTCCCCATGTCCCCTGTCTCTTGAAGTAAAAGACTTTGCTTCAGGCCGCCCCTGAGTCTCAAAAGGCTGGCTCAAGAGTTAATGATTAGGAAAATGTGAACATGTAGTAACAAAGAAAAACTGTTGGGCCAGGAACCTGGTAACAATTTAAACAGTAGGTCAGCCATATAGCTGAGTCACAGGAGTTTTAGTTCCCCCCTAAAGGACACAGATAACAATGTCTGATGCATATTACTGGTTTTTTACAGAAACCAGACTTTCACCAGATGGAAACTGCTAACTACAAGCACATGGACCCCAGACTAATTGAGACCAGAAGGTTGATGATGTTGATGCCCCAAATATCCTGTTACCTCACTACCAACCAATCAGAAGAATGTCTACCAGCTGAGCAGGCACCCTGCAACCCACAACCCTAAAGTTGCCCTTAAAAACCCTTGCCTAATCAAAACTACAATGAGGTACCACCTCACGCCAGTCAGAATGGCCATCATGAGAAAGTCTACGAATAACAAATGCTGGAGGGGGTGTGGAGAGAAGGGAACCCTTTTACACTGTTGGTGGGAACGTAAATTGTTGCAGCCACTATGGAAAACAGTATGGAGGTTCCTTAAAAAACTAAAAATAGAGTTGCCATATGATCCAGCAATCCCACTCCTGGGCATATACCCAGAAGAAACTATAATTTGAAAAGATACATGCACCCGTATGTTTATAGCAGCACTATTTACAATAGCCAAGACATGGAAACAACCTAAATGTCCATCAAAATTGAACAGATAAAGAAGATGTGGTGTGTATATATATATATATATATATATATATATATATATACACACACACACACACACACACACAATGGAATACTACTCAGCCATTAAAAAGAATGAAATAATGCCATTTGCAGCAACGTGGATGGACCTAGAGATTATCGTACTAAGTGAAGTCAGAAAGAGAAAGACAAATACCATATGATATCACTTATATGTGGAATCTAAAATAAGATACAAATCAACATATCTAGGAAACAGGAACAGACTCACAGATATAAAGAACAGACTTCTGGTTGCTAAGGGGGAGGGGGTTTGGGAAGGGATGGATTAGGAGTTGGGATTAGCAGATGCAAACTATTATATATAGGATGGATAAACAACAGGGTCCTACTGTATAGCACAGGGAACTATATTCAGTATTCTGTGACAAACCATAATGGAAAAGAATATATAATATTATATGTATGTATGTATGTATAACTGAGTCACTTTGCTGTACAGAAGAAATTAACATAACATTGTAAATCAACTATACTTCAATAAAATTAAAAATTTAAAAATTAAAAAAAAAAAACAAATCAAACCTTGCCTGAAAGTCATCAGGGAGTTCGGGTCTTTTGAGCACTAGCTGCCCATTCTCCTTGCTTGGTGCCCTGCAAATAAACACTGTACTTTCCTTCACCACAACCTGGTGTCAGTACCTTGGCTTTGCTGTGCATCGGGTGAGCAGACCCAAATCCAAGTTCAGTTACGATGTACAACACATTTTAACAAATTCTAAAAGCACAAACCTTTACATTCTCAAGGTGTTTCTTCTCTATTATTAATGTGTGAGGGATGTTTCCCGCCTCAACCCCCATCCTCAGGCCTGGGAGGGCAGGCATCAGTGCCCACTACATAAAATCAGGAGGTGTATGGTGCCCACCTGGGCTCATCTCATAAACGGTGATTGGTCATTCCAATCAAAACTCTATTCACTCTCTGAGAACTCATCAAGTCCTCAAAAATTCTAAATCTTTTGCTACTTTTCCCCTTAAAATTTTTAATAGACTTTATTTTTTTCAGAGCAGTTTTAGGTTCACAGCCCGAGTTCAATCCCTGATTGGGGAACTAAGATCCCACTAGCTGCGTGCCAAAAAAAAAATTCCAAAAAAAAAAAAAAAAAAAAAATTCCATACACATAGAAAAGTTTAATGAATAGAACAACACATACCCATATGCTCCCCACCCAGGTCAAACAATTATCAACTTTTTGCCATATTTGCTTGCTCTCTCTTCCTCCCCACCCTGCCACTCGTACTGTTGTTGAATCCTTGAAAGTAAATTTAGACATCATGACTTTTCACCCTTACACATTTCAACATGCATCTTCCAAGAATAAGGACAATCTTCTATAGAGACACAATACCATTATCACATATAAGAAAATTAAGTCTCTGGAAACCCAAATCTTTACACGTTTCGTTAAAATGTACATCTCACTTTCATTACTTTAAAAACAATACGGCTGTTACTTGCAATAAGTTTTCCATCCCTGGTAGCAGAAACTACTTTCAATAAGCATTATAAAAATAAAATGGCAAGAGAGGACAAAATTATCATAATCATCAAATTAAAAAAGAACAAAAAGTTAACAATAGTTTCATAATATCATTGAATATATATCTTTGTTTGAACATTTCCAAATGTTCCAAGAATGTCTTCTGAAGCTTAGTTGTGTTTTAACTAAAAGGCAATCTAGGTCCATGCACTGCATTTGGTTGTTATGCCTCTTTAGCTTTTTTTTTTTTGCAGTACGCGGGCCTCTCACTGTTGTGGCCTCTCCCATTGCGGAGCACAGGCTCCAGACGCGCAGGCTCAGCGGCCATGGCTCACGGGCCCAGCCGCTCCGTGGCATGTGGGATCCTCCCAGACCGGGGCACGAACCCGTGTCCCCTGCATCGGCAGGCGGCCTCTCAACGACTGCGCCACCAGGGAAGCCCCGCCTCTTTAGCTTTTTAAATTTAGAATAGCATTCACAATTTTCTGGGGCAAGACTTAGGCAAGAGGGCACATTTTAGAGTGTCTCACACACACACACACACACACACACACACACACAGATCTGGCACTCGGCAATGGTTCAGGACAACCCAAAACCCTAAGCATCAGTTCTTGTGTCTAACACCAGTCAGGCCTCAGAGAAATACTTCTCCACAGCCCTTGCCCTACGTTCTTGAAACAAATATCATAAAGTCCTGTGAGTTGCACCATTATCAAAGCCAGAGATAAACACTCTGTCAAGCTTTGGAGGATGGGAAGGAGTTGACTGACAGAAGCACCTAGGTAAGAGAAGAGAGGAATTTTCCTCTCAGATGAAAGAACACCGAAAGTTATTGCATAATAAAATATTTCCCATCAGTGAAAAGCATTCTCTCTCTCTCTCTTTCAAATAGTCCAAGTTGTGATTCTGGAGGGATTCATAAATGAGTTTGATATTAGTAGTTGCTCAAGGTAGCTGTGTGGGGTTGAATAGTGTCACCCCCCCAAATTCTTGTCTACTCAGAACCTCAAAATGTGACCTTATTTGGAAATAAGTTCTTTGCAGACATAATCGGTTAAGATAAGGTCATACTGAATATTACAGTGGGCCCTAAATCCAATGACTGGTATCTTTATAAGGAGAGGAGAGGACACACACACACACACACACACACACACACACACAGAAGAAAGCCATGTGAAGATGGAGGCAGAGATTGGAGTGGTGCAGCTATAAGGCAAGGAATGCCAAGAGCATTCTTTAATTTCTTTCAGCGATGTTCTGTTATTTTCATTGTACAAATCCTTCACTTTCTTGGTTAATTCCTAAGTATTTTATTCTTTTTGATGCTATTATAAATAGAATTGTTTTTGTAATTTCCTTTTCAGATTGTTCACTGTTCGCGTATAGAAATGAAACTGATTTTTGTGTGTTGAATTTGTATCCTGCTACTTTGCTGAATTCACTTGTTAGCTCTGAAAGTTTTTTTTTTTTTTGAAAGGTTTTTTTTTGTGTGTGTAATCTTTAGGGTGTTCTACATACAAGATCATATATGCAAATAGAGATAATTTTACTTCCTCCTTTCCAATTTGGATGTCTTTCATTTCTTTTTCTTGCCTAACTGGTCTGCTAGAACTTCCCTAGTACCATATTGAATAGAAGCAGTGAAAACAGACATTCTTGCCTTGTTCCTGATCTTACAGGAAATGCTTTCAGTCTTTCACCATTGACTATGGCACTGTGGATTTTTCATATATGACTTTAATTATGTTGAGGTAGTTTCCTTCTATTCCTAGTTTGTTAGTGTTTTATCATGAAAGGATGTTGAATTCTGTCAAATGCTTTTCCTGCATTAATTAAGATGATCATGTGTGTGTTTTTTTTCTTTCATTCTGTTGATGTGATATATTACATTGATCGACTTTCATTTGGTGAACCATCCTTACATTCTAGGAATAAATCTCGTACTTGGCCTTGGTTTATAGTCCTTTTAATATGCTGATAAATTATGTTGCTAGCATTTTCTTGAGGATTTTTGAACCAATGTTCATAAGGATATTGGCCTGTAGTCTTCTTTTCTTATAGTATCTTTGTCTGGCTTTGGTATCTGATTAATGCTGGTCTCACAGAATGTGTTAGAAAGTGTTCCCTCCTCCTCAATTTTTTAGGAAAAGTTTGAGAAGAATTGGTATTAGTTCTTTTTTAAATGTTTGGTAGTATTGACCAGTGAAGCCATCAGGTCAAGGGTTTTCTTTGTTGAGAGATTTTTCTTATTGCTGATTCAATCTCTTTACTAGTTACAGGTCTTTTCAAATTTTCTATTTCTTTATGATTTAGTCTTGGTAGGTTTTGCGTTTATAGGAATTTGTCCGTTTCATCTAGGTTACCCAATTTGTTAGAGTACAGTTAGTCACAATCCTCTCTTATAATCCTTTCTGTAGAATCGGTAGTAATACCCCCAGTTTCATTTCTGATTTTAATAAATTAAGTCTCTTTTTTCTTAGTCCATATAGGTAAAGGTTTGTTAATTTTGTTGACCTTTTAGAAGAACCAACTTTTGGTTTCATTGGTCTTCTCTACTGTTTTCTATTCTCTATTTTGTTTATCTCTGCTCTAATATTTATTATTTCCTTCCTTCTGTTAGCTTTGGGCTTGTCTGCTCTTCTTTTTCTAGTTCCTTAAGTTGTAAAGTTCGATTGTTGATTTAGTATCTTTCTTATTTTTTAATGTAAGCATTTATAGCTATAAATTTCCCCCTTAGCATTGCTTCCACTACTTCTAATTTTCCCCATGATTTCTTCTTTGATTTATTGCTTGTTTAAAAGTGTTGAAAAAAAAAAAAAGTGTTGTTTAATTTCCACAACTTGGTGAATTTTCCAGTTCTCCTTTTGTGATTAATTTCTAACTTCACGCCGTTATGGTCAGATAAGATAAATACTTTGTACGTATCTTTCTTTTAAATCTGTTGAGACTTCATTTGCCACCTAACTTATGGTCTATCCTGGAAAATGTCCCATGTACACTTGAGAATAATGTGTATTCTATTGTTGTTGGGTAGAGCGTTCTGTATACGTCTGTTAGAGTTAGTTGTTTTTTTTGTGTTAAGTCCTCTATTTCCTTACTTATCCACTGTCTAGTTGTTCTATCCATTAGCATGAATGGAGTACTGAAATCTCCAACTATTACTATTTCTCCTTTCAATTTCAGTTTTTGCTTTATATATTTTGATAGTTGGTCATTAGGTGTGCATATGTTATAATTTTATATCTTCTTGCTGTAGTAAACCGTTTATTAATATATAATGTCCTTCTTTGTCTCTTACAAACTTTTGATTTAAAGTCTATTTTGTCTGATACCATATAGCCACCCCACTCCCTTTTGTTTAATGTTTGCATGAAATATCTTTTTCCATCCTTTCACTGTCAAGCTGTTTGTGTCTTTGGATCTCAAGTGAGTGTCTTGTAGACAGCGTACAGTTGGATCATATATTTTTACCCATTCTACCAATCTCTATCTTTTGATTGGAGAGTTTAATCATTTACAATTAAAGTAATTACTGATAAGGAGGGACATGCTTCCGTCATTGTGTTATTTGTTTTCTGTATGCTCTTTAGCTTTTTTGTCCCTCATTTCCTGCATTACTGTCCTCTTTTGTGTTTAGTTGATTTTTTGTAGTAAAATGTTTAAATTCCTTTCACATTTCCTTTTGTGTATATTCCATAGCTGTTTTCTTTGTGGTTACCATGGGATTACATTTAACTCCCTAAAGTTATAACAGTCTAATTTGCATTTATACCACCTTATCTTCAATAACACACAAAACTCTGTGCGTTGACAGCTCCATCCCCACCCCCTTTAGGTTATTAATGTCACAATATTACATTTTTAAATATTGTGTGCCCCCTAAATAAACGAATAATTATTTGTAATGGATTAGTCTCTTCAATAAGGTAGAAAACAAGACTTAGAGTTACAAACCAAAGTTACAGTTATACTAGCTTTTACTAATAATTGGGGTTTTTCTCTTTAAATGTATTAGTTCCTTAAATCATGTAGAAAACGAAAAGCACAGTTACAAACCATTGTTACAATACTAGCTTTTATAATTGCCCATGTATTTACCTTTATTGCGATCTTTATTTCTCCATACAGCTTCAAGTTACTATCTAGTGTCTTAATTCTACTCTGCAGGACTCACTTGAGCATTTCTTGCAAGGCAGGTCTAGTGGTCAGGAACTCCCTCAGCTTTCATTTATGTGGGAATGTCTTAACTTCTCCCTCACATTTGAAGGACAATTTTGCTGGGTATAGAATTCTTAGTTGACAGGTTTTTTTTCCTTTCAGCCCTTTGACCCTCTGTCTTCTGACCTCCAAAGTTTCTGAAGGGTAATTTTCTGGATATCTTATTGAGCATCCTTTGTATGTGATGATTTGCTTCTCTCTTGCTGCTTTCAAGATTCTCTCTTTGTCTTTTGAAAGTTTGATTATAATGTGTCTCAGGGTGGCTCTTTCTGAGTTCATGTTACCTGGAGTTTGTTGAACTTTCTGGATATTTATATTCATGTCTTTCATGAAATCTGGGGATTTTTCAACCATTATTTCTTCAAATATTCTCTCACTGTGCTCTCTCTCTCTCTCTCTGTTTTCTAGGACACCCATGATTCGTGTGTTGGTTTCCTTGATGGTATCCCACAGGACCCTTAGGTTGTGCTCACTTTTCTTCAATCTTTTTTTCTGTATCTCATACTTGATAATTTCCATTATTTATATTCAAGCCCACTAATTCTTTCTTTTGCCTGATCAAGTCTGCCTCTGAATCCCTCAACTGAATTTTTCACTTCAGTTATTGTACCTTTCAGCTCCAGAATTTCTTTTTGGTTTCTTTTTAGGTTTTCTATCCCTTTATTGGTATTTTCATTTTGTTCACACATTGTCTTCTTGACTTTCTCCATATCTTCCTTTAGTTCTTTGAGAATTTTAAGACAGTTGTTCTAAAGTCTTTGTCTAATATATCTGCCATTAGGTCTTTTTCAAGGACAGTTTCTGTTAATTTTTTTTTCCTTTGAATGGCCATACTTTCCTGTTTCTTTGTATGCCTTGTGATTTTTTTTTGGTTGAACACCGGACATTTGAATCTAAGGAAGTGGTAATTCTGCACGTCAGATTCTTCCCCTCCCCCAGGGTTTGTTGTTTTTATTGTTTTCATGGAAGTTTCGGGTTGTTGTTGTTTTTTTGATTGTTGTAGGCTGTCTCTGTGCAGAGGATCAGCCTGAGGTGTAAACTTAAGTTCTTCTCAGGTCTTTTCTGAGCCTCTTCTTGGATATGCACTGTCGCTTCCTAATTTTCCCCATATGTGTAGTTGTTTTTCAATGTCCTTGTTTTTAATGTCTGGCTCTCAAAAGAGGAAAAAGTAAAAATGAACGGGGGAGAAAAGGTACCAGCCAGGTAAGTCGCCTGGAAGTCAGTTTAGCTGGAGAGAGAGGGGCTCACAACAATGGGGGAAGGTGCAACAACCTCAGCTGCCCACCTCTTTGTCTGCGATCAAAGGCGGCAATCAGGGCTTCCCTGGTGGCGCAGTGGTTGAGAGTCCGGCAGGGGACACGGGTTCGTGCTCCGGTCCAGGAAGATCCCACATGCCGCGGAGCTGCTGGGCCCGTGAGCCATGGCCGCTGAGCCTGCGCGTCCGGAGCCTGTGCTCCGCAACGGGAGAGGCCATAACAGTGAGAGGCCCGCGTACCGGAAAAAAAAAAAAAAAAAAAAAAAAAAAAGCGGCAATCAGTGATCAGAGCACAGATCCCCGACATTTGGAGGACAGGGTCCTTGCTGCCCTCTAGCTCCCACAAGCTGCATGCAAATTGCTCCTGGAACACAACATAGCAGCCTGTCACACGGCTGGGGGTGTTGGATGGGTAGCTGCTACTGTGCTGAGAGATGAGATTGACTGAAATGAACCGCAATTTACCATCAAGCTTTCCTCTGGAAGTTGTTAAGCCTTCAACAGACTCCAGAGTTCCAAAACAGTTATATCAGACAGACACTGCCAGTGCAACTGTTGTCCAGGTGGGGAGACAGATTCCTAGTGCTTCTTACTCTGCCAGCTTCCCACTGTTTGCCATAGTTATTTAGGCTGAACAGCTTAGATCGGTAGTTCTAACTACAAAGTAAAAGGGAATTTGTGGGGCAAAGGAGCACGTTAAATGACACCACAGGGATACGATCAGTGAAATCCAGACTGCAGGAACTCTGAAAGACAGTGACCTAGCTTTGTCAAAAGTTCATTTTAGTGGAATAAAAAGAGACAGGAAGGAAGCTACAGCTTAAAAGAGACTTAAACACACAAAATCAAGTGCAATGTGTAAACTTCACTTGGATCCTGACTTGAAAAAACAAGAAAAGATATTTTTATGAGACAGGTAAGGAAATTTATTCATTGATTGGCTATTTAACCATACGAGGTATTTTAAATTCTATTAGACATGAGAACTGAAACTATGCATTTCAACATGACTTAATGGTTTGTTCCAAGAAAGTCTTGCCTAGAAGGATAAGTCTGAAAAAAAATAATTCATTACTTACCCCCGGAAATGCATGCGAACCAATTTATCTAAGCAAACAGTTTATTCACCTGGGCAAACAGCTCCCCTTTCAGGATTACAGATTGCTCACGTAGGCAAAGAGCTCACTTATTACACTACAGTTTGCTTATCAAGAGGCTTGTTTGAAGACTATCGATTCGTTGTGTTCACCAACCCTACATTATTGTGCCATAATCGTTGCTTAATCTTATCCAGTTCCTTGCTTTGAAAAATCCATCTCAAGTAGCCTTACTTAATTTTCCCCTTTGTGGCACTACTGACATTCTGTGGTCTTTGTGAGAGCCAACTGTTAACAGGTATAATAATATTTTTCTGGCATGTTTATTTAAAAGGGGGGGGGGGGCTTAACGTATCTGGACAAAACTGTAATTCAAAAAGATACATGCACCCCAAAATTCATAGCAGCACTATTTACAATAGCCAAGACGTGGAAGAAACCTAACTGTTCATTGACAGATGAATGGATAAAGAAGATGTGGTGTATATATACACAATGGAATATTAGCCATAAAAAAGAATGAAATAATGTCATTTACAGCAACATAGATGGACCTAGAGATCATCATACTAAGTGAAGTAAGTCAGACAGAGAAATACAAATAGCATGTGATGTCACTTACATGTGGAATCTAAAATATGACACAAATGAACCTATCTATGAAACAGAAACAGACTCACAGACACAGAGAACAGACGTGTAGCTGCTAAGGGGGAGGGGGTTTGGGAAGGGATGGATTAGGAGTTTGGGATTAGCAGATGCAAACTATTATATACAGGATGGATAAACAACAAGGTCCTACTGTATAGCACAGGGAACTATATTCAATATCCTGTGATAAACCACAATGTAAAAGAATATAAAAAATAACATGCATATATATATACATATATATATATATAACTGAATCACTTTGCTGTACAGCAGAAATTAACACATTGTAAATCAACTATACTTCAATTTAAAAAAACAAAAAAAAAGGGGGGGACATATTTTTGAAGAAATAGACTGAAGGACTTACAAATTTCATGAAACAAAGTCTGAGATTTGCTTCAATGTAATATGGGATGGAGAGAGGTGGGGGCATAGAAGAAATAACATCGACCATAAGTTGAAAATTGTTAAGCTCATTGGTAGCTACATAGGGTTTCCTATACTATTTTTGTCTACTTATGTATATGTTTGAAATCGTCCAAAATAAAAGTTTTTTTTTTTAAGTTGAGAGTTACTTTTTTTTTTTTAAATAAATTTATTTATTTTATTTATTTATTTTTGGCTGCGTTGGGTCTTTGTTGCTGCGCACAGGCTTTCTCTAGTTGCGGTGAGCGGGGGCTGCTCTTCGTCGTGGTGCGCGAGTTTCTCATGGCAGTGGCTTCTCTTGCTGCGGAGCACGGGCTCTACGTGCGCGGGCTCAGTAGTTGTGGCGCACGGGCTTAGATGCTCCGCGGCATGTGGGATCTTCTTGGGCCAGGGCTCGAACACATGTCCCCCGCATTGGCTAGCGGATTCTCAAACCAGGTGGATTGTTCCCTGTGCCACCAGGTAAGTCCCCAAGAGTTTTTTCGTTTTGGGGGGTTTTTTGCGGTACGCGGGCCTCTCACTGTCGTGGCCCCTCCCGTTGTGGAGCACAGGCTCCGGACACGCAGGCTCAGCGGCCATGGCTCAGGGCCCAGCCGCTCCACGGCACGTGGGGTCCTACCGGACCGGGGCACGAACCCACGTCCCCTGCATCGGCAGGCGGACTCCCAACCACCGTGCCACCAGGGAAGCCCTGCAGGAGTTTTTTTAAGTGTGCTACTCAAACCACATCATTGGAGCTATGCTGGATCTTCCTCTCCTACCCTATTAGCATATCGAACCTTCAAATTTCCTCTAGAATCTGACCATTTCTCATGACCTCCACTGCTACTTCCCTGGTCCAAGCCACCACATTTTCCTGCCTTGGTTATTGCAATGGTCTCTACGTTTCAACCTTTGCTCTTCCCCAATCCCCTTCTATTCTCAACACAGCAGCCAGAGAGATCCTTTTTAAAAATAAGTCTAGGGAATTCCCTGGTGGTCCAGGGGTGAGGCCTTGGCACATTCACTGCTGGAGCCCAGGTTCTATCCCTGGTCGGGGAACTAAGATCCCCCAAGCTGCGCAGCGAGGCAAAAAAAAAAAAAAAAAGGCTAAGAGTCAAGGTCAAAGTTCTTACAACGGTCTACAAGGTCCTACAGTCTCTATACCAACCCCTTTCTCTCTGACCCCTTCCCCTAAGACACATGCCTTGGGCCCCTCTACCCCGTCTACTCCAGCCACATTGACCTTTCTGTTCTGCTAAGGCACCAGGCACACTCCTACCTCAGGACCTTTGCACGTGCTGTTCCTTCTGTTGCCTCCTTCAGGTCTTCACACAAAAGTCCCCTTCTCAAGGAGACCTTCGCTGACCACCCTATATAAAACTGCAACCATCTTCCCCAACCCAGGCACTCCCTCTTCCCCACCTGTTTTCTCTCCTTTGCACTCATCACCATCATATGTCAAACTTTACAGTATTTAGTGTCTCCCTCCTTAGAAAACAAGTCCCACATGAGCAGGGATTTCTGTCTATTCTGTCCCTGCAGTAGCCTGAGTGACTGGAACAGTGCCTGGAACAGAATAGGTGCTCAGTAAATATTTATCCAATGACTTTGGTCACTATTGTCTTCCCTAAGGTGTCCTCGGCCACTTCACGATTCCTCCAGTGTTCAAATTTAGGTGCTAAATCCAGATGGGATACTTGGGAAAGCAAGTTTGAATTTTTAAAAAATTATCCTAGTGGAAGAGAGGCAGGGCCTTAGCACTGCAGTCTACAGCGGTGCATGGAAATGACGCACCGTGGAGAACACTGTGAAGGGTGCCTCTGGGGTGGTGCCCCCCAGTGGTGGACCCAGGTCTTCAGACAATGGCATTACCCATAAATGATCTAGTGTGCCAGCAGATTGGAAAAGATGCTCAATTTCCCTCCCTGGGAACCCCGGAAATGCAAACTAAAACACCAATAAATTACCGTGGCAGCTTTCCAGACAAGGGAAGGAACTAGTCAGAAATGAGCAAACTTTGTTCAAGACAAACTTTGAATGCAGTGTTCTGATTTTCTCAGCATGTCTCAAGACAAATGACTCAGATTCCTGACTCATTTTAAAAGACAGAAATAATAGGAGACTTCCCTGGCGGTCCAGGGGTTAAGACTCAGCACTTCCACTGCAGGGGGCACTGGTTCTATCCCTGGTCCGGGAAACTAAGATCCTGCATGCCGCATGGCTCAGCAAAAAAAAAAATAAAAATAAAATAAAAAAATTATATGGTGGAGTTGAAAAATACCAGTACCCAACTTTGAAAAAAAATGTTTGGCAGTACCTACTGAGACTAACATACGTTTGCCCTATGACCTCGTTAATTCCACATCTGGGTATATACCCAAGAAAAATGAGTGCATATCTCCATAGACAAGGATGCTCTATTCATAATAGCTAAAAACTGGAAAAAACCCACATGTCCATCAACAATAGACTTGGGTAAATAAGTGTGGTACGTTCATAAGATGAAACGCTTCACAGCAATATTTTTTTTTTGGCTGTACCGTGCCGCTCACGGGATCTTAGTTCCCCCGACCAGGGATCGAACCCGGGCCACAGCACTGAAAGCGCCGAGTCCTAACCACCACCAGGGAATTCCCTTCACAGCAATTAAAAAAATAACAATACTGCTACGTGCAACAACATGACTGAATCTCACAACACAATGTTGAGTGAAAGACAAAAGAGTACATCATTGAATGATTCCTTTTATGTAAGTATCAACTCACGGTGAGAGAAATCAGAAAGTGGTCACCCCTGGGTGGTACTGACTGGAAGAGGGCACAAGGAAACCTTCTGGAATGATTAGAATGTTCTATGTCTGGACCTAGGTGGCAGTGACATGAACGAACACATATGTATACAAATATAAATGCATCAAGCTGAACACTTTGTACTCTAAGTTATGCTGCAATAAAAAGTTTAAATTTTTAAAATTTTAAATAAATAGAATAGAATAAATGATTAGTATGCTGGTACTTTCAAGACACGAAATGCCAGAATGCAGGACTGGTCGGGGGAGTACACACATGGAGAACTGGGCCCAGGTTCTTAGATTCCCACTCTCACCACTAGGTGGCTCTCTCTCCTCCCTCAAGCCTCTCTGACCAAGTCTCTGGGAGGGAAAACCAGCTGAAGATGACATTGCCCACTTAGAAATATCACTGGTGGTGGAGGGTTGTGTGCTCCAGGAAAGGAGAGCATGGGCCTAGGGTGGGAATGCTGAATAATGATGCCGGCCTCACTACAGAGGACTGTAGCCCTTTCAAAGCTAGGTTTTGAATCCCAGCTCTGTCATTTCCTAGCTGTGTGACCTTGGGAATGTTTCTTAACTTCTCTGTGCCCCAGTATCCTCATTTATACAGTGGAAATAATAGTACTACATACCTTGTGGTGTGGTTGTTTTTGTTCGTGTGAAATGAGTTAGTCTTCATGAAGCTCTTAGAACATTACCTGGCAAAAAGGAAGAGCTCAAAGTCATTAATTGAATAATCTTAAGAGATGAAATCTCAGTAACCAATAAGGGAAGACCTGGCATCCCACTTCTTCAGAGACCAACTGGGTATGGGGAGCTTGGCTAAACTGGAGATGCCATTCTGGTTTCTATGTTCTCTTCCAGAACCTGATGGCCCAATCATAGCCACCACAGCCAGTGCCGGTCCAAATCTGTGGACCAGAGGGTTTCACGAATCTTTCTGTAGGTACCAAACTTGTGTGCCTCTGTGTGGGAGACAGAATAATGCCCTCCCTAAAATGTCATGTCCGAATCCCTGGGACCTGTGACTATGTGACCTTACATAGCAAAAGGGATTTTGCAGGTGTGATTAAATTAAGGATCTTGAGATGGAAAGATTATCCTGGATTATCAGGAAAGGTCCAGTGTGACTACCTAGGGTCCTTATAAGAGGGAGGCAGGAGGATCAGAGTCAGAGAAGGAGATGTGACAACAGAAGCAGAAATCAGAGTGACGGGGCCAGGAGCCAAGGAATACAGGCAGCCTCTGGAAACTGGAAAAGGCAAGGAGTGGATTCTCTTCTAGAACCTCTTTAAGGAAGACGGCCTTTGATTTTAGCCCAGTAAGACCTATTTAAGATTTCCGACCTCCAGAACTGTAAGTAAGCCAGTGTTATTTTATGCCACTAAGTTTGCGGTCATTTGTTACAAGCAGCAATTGGAAACTGATACCCTCAATTCAAGCAATGTCTGGACAACTTGGTGGTGTTTGCAGTTGTACGTCTGAATTTTCTTTATTCAAACAGGAAATACAATCTCATGGTTCAAATACTGAATTCTCAAAATTCAGTAAGTATATCCAAGTACCGTGGAAAATTGTTTCTCGGTATTTAGCTAAACATATGCATACCCTTTAACCCTGCACTTCCAGCCCAGCCTAGGTACTCAACAGGAGTGCACAGGTATGTCCACCAAAGGACCTCTACAAGAATGTTCCTAGCAGCAATATTTGTAGTTGCCAAAACTTGGAAGCAATCCGAATGCCTGTAAACAGTAGAATGGATAAATAAAGACTCAGCATTTCACACCCAGCCACCCTGGGCCCTGAATCTTTCCCCTTTACAGCGTGAAGGAGTGAGTATCAATGTGCCTGGCAGAGTATGATGCATTATGAATAGTTAAAGTATCAACAGTCAGTATTTATGGGGGGGCTTCCGACCACAGCAGGGTTTGAAGCACTTTACATGGGTCCACTCACCTCTTCCTCACAACAACACTGTGAAGGCAGTGCTTTTACTAGCCCCATTTTACAGATGAGGAAACTGAGGCACAGAAAAGTCTAAGTAAGATGCTAAAAGCATGCTTACTAGTGCAGAGCGAGAATTTGAACCCCAGCAGTCTGGCTCCACTGTGAGAGACACAGAAAGCCAGGAGTAGGGTATAGCCTGGGGGTGCCAAGATTGCCCCTAGGCAGCTGGGAAATGTGGGACCCTCAGGACTCAAGCTGCAAGAGGCCAGCTGCCTCAAGGCCCTGTCTGGAAGCACCTTCTAATCATTGGGCTGTCCCAACAAATGGGCAGCCTTCCCAGGAGGCTGATGGGCACAGGCTGAGGGTGACAGAGTGTGGGGCTGATAAAGTCCTTCCAGCTCCACGCTGGGTGATGGGACATTTGTTCCTGGTGCGATGGTCAGTGCTGAAGAAGCCCTTAGGGATGCAGTGATAAGAGTGGGGAGAGCTGGGAGCATCTTCAGCGTTGCAAAAGCCCAACACTTAGACCAGGTTCTTTGCTCTGGGCCAGAATAGTATCTCTGAGTGGCTGGGACATACCTGTGTCTCTCAGTGCTCTGAGATCAAGAACCAAAAAATCTGAGTTCTGGGCTTCCCTGGTGGCACAGTGGTTAAGAATCCGCCTGCCAATGCAGGAGACACAGGTTCGAGCCCTGGTCCAGGAAGAACCCACATGCCGCAGAGCAACTAAGCTCATGCGCCACAACTACTGAGCCTGTGCTCTAGAGCCCGTGCACCACAACTACTGAGCCCATGTGCCACAACTACTGAAGCCCGCAGCCTAGAGCCTGTGCTCCACAACAAGAGAAGCCACCGCAATGAGAAGCCCGCGCACCGCAACAAAGAGTAGACCCCACTTGCCACAACTAGAGAAAGCCTGAGGGCAGCAACATAGACCCATCGCAGCCAAAAATAAATACATTTTAAAAAAGAAAAAAAAATTGAGTTCTGATTGGTAAAACACGGGGAAATTAATTAACACTCCAAATGCACCATGAGGGACCAAATGTGCAAGACTGAGCTTGGGTTTGCCAGGTGAGCTGTAAAAGGATCACTGTTCTTACGGACTTGAGCTTCTCAAAGCCTATGAGCCCTGAGGATATGAAGGTTACTCCAGACCAGGAACCAGGAAAAACACACACCCACAGTTACTGTAAGAATGACAGCTGCAGAGAGACCAGTCCTGCCATTCTACATCCTGTGGTGCTGGAGAGATGGGAGTGTTACGGGAACCACTGACTGAAACTGCTCACCCTGGCCAGGCACCACAGTAACCATTTGCATGAGTTTCTTAAACAGGAGGTCCTGGTAAGGAATGTGGAACTCACTCGCTACCACCAACCGGAAGAATTCAGGAAAGGTCAAAAGGAGAGAGGAGACTCCAGTCCATATGTCCTACCAGCCTCCCAGAGTCCTCGCTTGAATCCATCTTGGTTGAGTGATGCGAGCTCCACCAGGAAGGACTTATAGTCAGAGTGATTGGCCAGAGAGAACCCGGAAACTAATCCCATTACCATCAAACCCGAAACTGCAAGCCACGTGGCAGAGCAGTCCTCCTGGGTTCCCTTACCCTGCTGCTCTCCGCCCAGGTGCCCCTTCCCAGTAAAGTCTCGTGCTTTGTCAGCAAATGTGTCTCCTTGGACAGTTCATTTCCGAGTGTTAGACAAGAGCCCTGGAAGGGGTCCCCGCTCCTGCAACAGGAGTGTGTCTGAATCCCTGCCTCATGCCCCTGTGCCAGGACAGCTGTCTCTATTCTGCTGGTGACAGCGTAGCCAGCCTCGCTTTTTGTATCCAGGGAAGTTCTAGAATCATCTGGGTCCAATCATTTTTACAAGCAGCAAAAGTTCTGGGAAACTGGCTTGTGGAAACCACTAAATCTTCCTGGCTTGTCAAATGGAAATAATCGTAGTCTGGCTATATAGAGCTGTTGTGATGATTAAGTGGCTTCTGCAGGGCATGCAGCATGGAAGGCGGGTTTGCAAAGCCCAAAGCTTACACAAGAACTAGGAGGAAAGGTTTTGAAATGACTCAAAAGATCTTAGGATGCATGAAACCCCCATCTGCACCATTATTTACAAACCCAGGCTTCACTGAGCCAAAGACAAAAATTCAGAAAAACATAGCCAATGTATAATTGATTGATAGATAGATCTAAATTAATCCATTTAGATGAAAAACCTCAAATCAGATAATGCCATGACTATGATCAACTAAAGCACTCACTCCTCAACCAGATAACGTGGATGGCTTCCAAGCTTCCAGCCAGCTTCCTCTAGGCAGCCACACCCAAACGAGAAATGCAGACACAATAGCTTCTTCCCCCATCCACTCTCTACTACCTCGTTCCCTTCCCCCCACACAAACCCTGTCCACCCTGACCCTGAGTGTTTCCTTCAAAGAAGCATGAAACGGGAGCTCCCTCGGACCCTCTGTCAAATGGCCTCTGACCTCTCCTGCTGGGGAGCAGAGCCCAAGATCTTTCAGCGGATGGGAACTATGGTAGATTGTACTTTTGGCCCCAGTTCCTCACCCCTTCCTGTATCCATGCTCTTGACCATGTAACTTTGTAGCTATATGACTCTGGGTTGGCTGTGTGACTTGCTTTCACCAGCAGAATGAGTTGGAAATGACAGAGTGCCAATCTCCAGCCTACGTCTTAATGGAGGGGCCTGGTACGTTTTTACCTGTACTTTTGCTTCCATGAGAACAAGCCTGGGCTAGCCTCTTGGAAAGGACAGACATGTGGGGCAAAACCAAGTCTCCCAGCCACCCCAGCCAAGACCAGGCTAGATCAGCCAACACCAGATCCCCGGACATGTGGGTAAGCACAGCTGAGCCCAGGAAAACCATCCAGCCAAGCCCAGCCTAAAACTGCCCACCACAAACTTCGTGAGCTAAATAAATGCTACTGAGAGTCGGGGTGGTTTGTTACACAGCATTATTATAGCAAAAGCTAAATGATATGGGAAACCTGCAGGCCCCTGGTCCAATCTTTAAGCTGGGCTGCTTGGATCTGAATCCCATCTCTGCTGTTTGTCAACGGAGTGACTTAACCTCCCTGTGCCTTAGATTCCTCATCTGTAAAATGGGATGATAGCAGTTTTACCTCGACAGATTGTTTCCATCACTCAGGGTCCTGATGTTTATTGAGCTCCTATTGCTCTGGGTGAGGAGGAAAGGATGGTGAGACAAAGTTCCCGCCCTCATGGAGCTGACATTCATGTGGGGCAGTTGCATAAAAAACAGATACATGTACAATAGGATGTCAGAAGAGAGAACTGCTACGAAGAGGGGTAAAGCAGAGTAGAGGGCTGGAGGGCTGGGGGTGTGGAAGAAGAGATGCTGTTTCTCATAAGGTGGTCACGCTCCAGCCGACATGAGAATGAAAGACAGGAAGCCGTCCAAAGATGGAGAGAGAGCTTTCCCAGCAGAGGGGATGGCCGGTGCAAAGGGCTGGGGGTGGACATGAGCTTGGTGTGTAGGAAGAATGGGAAGCAGGCTGCAGTGAAAAAGGCAGGAAGCAGGAGGCAGGAGGTTATATGAGTGGCGGGAGGTAATGTGTGAGAGCGGGGCAGGGACGGGATCATGAGAGTAAGGACTTTGCATTTTACTGTCATGACAATTAAATGAGTTAATATGTGGGCAAAGCTCTGGACAGCGCCTGGGTCACGATGAGTGTTCAGCAAGTGACAGCTTTCACTCTACCGCTGGCGTTTTCACCCACAAAATGCAGTGTCTCCCGGTTCCGGAGTCCCTAAGAGGAAAATCCCCATGGCATGGTTGCCCCTGCTGCAACTAAGAAGAAAGAGACTCACCAGGGAAATCTTTTTCATCTTTATTTATGAAATCTCCAGAATACAGGAAATAACCATAAAAATAAAATGAATTAGTTTTAAAACTGATAATAACCTAAAGACCGAAGACTTCCAAATTTATTCCCTTCTATCTCCAAGCTCATCTACAGCCTCGCACGCCTTGACCTCATTCCCAGCAGCTTATTCCCACACTGACCTTACCCTAGCAAATGCCTTTAACTTTACTCATTCCTTCTATTAGGGGCTTTCCGTGACTCTCGACTCTGAGGGTACAAGAGTGGGAAAAACAAACTCAGACCCTGCCCCAGAACATTCCTTAATACACAGTAGGTACTCAATAAATGCTTTTAGAATTAACAAAATGGTCTCTCTCTCTCTCTCCCTCTCTTTTTTCTTTAAGTCCAAACTGGCAGAATAAAAAGTTGACCACCCTATGTCTGACCTCTAATTTTGTCTTTGAAATTTGCTGGTTCGCAAGCTCCAAAGTGAGTTATAGGACAAAGTCCCAAAGCCAAGGTACTTTCCCAAATGAGTCCTGACCTATTTCCCCAGCCTCATCGCTGGGCTTTCCCGGACACAATGCTGCACCCTCTTCCCAGAACAAGGCAGATTCTCTCAGGCCTTTGCTACTTGTCACCTGCTCCAACGTCACCTCCTCCAAGAAGACATCCTGGAACCCAGGCAGAGTCCATTTGTCTGGGTCTCCGGTGCAGGATTTAGTTGAATGTTGTCCACACATTAGCCAAATAGAAGTTCTCTGCAGAGACAGGGTAGATGCTAACTCAGCTGACAGTGCTCCTCCCAGCCACCAGAGGGCGCTTTCGAAACACCAACCTGACTTCTTGGCTTAAAACTCCCACAGTGGCTCCCAGTTAGTTACTCTTAGCAGTTCAGATTCCTGCTGGTTCAAATCCTGGCTCAGCCACTTCCTCGTTCTGAAACGCTGAGCTAGAGACCACCTCTCCAGACCTCTGTTTCTCCATAGGGTCATCAGGTGGATTAAATACATTGTTTCCCGTAAGGTAGAGAGCTAGTGGGAAGTAGCCGCATAGCACAGGGATATCAGCGGTGCTTTGTGATCGCCTGGAGGGGTGGGATAGGGAGGGGGGGAGGGAGGGAGACGCAAGAGGGAAGAGATATGGGAACATATGTATATGTATAACTGATTCACTTTGTTATAAAGCAGAAACTAACACACCATTGTAAAGCAATTATACCCCAATAAAGATGTTAAAAAAAATACATTGTTTCCTATAAAGCTCTTGGAAGAATGTCTCTTAGGATGTTCTCAGTACAGTTAGCTGCTGCCTCACTCAGAGTCTAAGCAGGAAACAGCAAATCCAAACTGATCGACTGGGGAGAGTTTAATAAAATGATTATTTACTATTAGCCACAAAAAAATGAAATATTGCCGTTTGCAGCAAAATGAATGGGCCTAGAGAATATCATACTAAGTGAAGACAGAGAAAGAAAATATTACATGATATCACTTATATGTGGAATCTAAAAAAATAATACAAATGAATCTATCTACAAAACAGAAACACAGTCACAGACATAGAAAACAAACTTATGGTTACCAAAGGGGAAAGGGAGGGGGAAGAGGGATAAATTAGGAATATGGGATTAACAGATACAGACTACTATGTATAAAGCAGATAAGCAATAGGGATTTAGGGCATAGCACAGGGAACTATATTCAATATACTGTAATAACCTATAATGGAAAAGAATCTAAAATACACATACACACACAAACACACGCAAAACTGAATCACTTTGCTGTATACCTGAAACTACACAATATTCTGAATCAACTATACTTCAATTAAAAAAAATAAAAGACTATTTCCAAAGATGGAGCAGTGAGCAGGGAAACCACAAGGGTGATGCAGCACTTCAGGTCTAGAAAGATGGGAGCTTTGATTACCCCCAGGCCTGAAAGAACCCAGATGTGTGTGGAGTGGACCTCCAGACAGGAGCTGTGGCCTTGGGTGGAAAGACACAGTCAGCAGGAGGCAACCGCCGTATCAGGGAGGGAGTTGGGGAAATAAACACCCCTCCTTCCAATCTCTTGTCAGTGTCCCCACTGGCCAACCCACAGGAAACTAGAGGTCAAGAAAGCCCATGGTAGTCCACAGTGATCAGCCTCCCAAGGTTGGATCCTATTCCTAAGAGTATGACAGGGAAAGGTGGAGAGCGGACCTGAAAGAGCAAACAAAAAAATATCCAGTATATCATCATCATCATCAATAGTAGTGATCTTACTACTAAACTCCTCATCATGGTCTACGAGGGCCTTCAAGGTCTAGCCCCCATCTTTCCACTGCATTACTCCTATCTCCCCTACTCCTTTCTGAAACCCAGAAACGGACCCAGAAGGGGTGCAAGGAAACCTCTAAATGATGGTAAGTTTCTGGTTCACGATAGGAATCTGGCTGGCACAGAGCTACACCTGCGATAGCGTTGAGAGGGAAGTGGTGACATCGACTTTGAAATGCATCAGAAAAATCAGAGGGAGTGACGGATAGACAGAGAGATGGAAAGACGGGTGGATGTGTGATAAAGCAAACAGCAGAGTAAAATGGGAATGGTCAAATCTAGGTGATGGGTACACGAGTGTTCACTGTGAAATTAGTTTAGCTTTTCTCTCTGTTTGAAAATTTTCATTAAAAAGGTTTGGGAAAATGTAAAAATAAAAGTTGATGACGGTGGCCTCAGCAAAGAAATCTGGGTTGAATTGGTTACAGGAGCCAAGAAAATAAGAATTTCTCTGGAACTTTCCACAGAAACCACAGCCACTTCCTTGCAGCATTCAGGAACGAATTATTATGACAACTGTCAAGTCTTGGATCAGAAGGAAGTTCCCCCCCTCCCCCATAGAAAAATGAAGGGAAGAGAGCGGAAGAGACAGCGTCCCACTTCTCAGAAGTCCTCTGATGGGGACTTCCCTGGTGGCGCAGCGTTAAGGATCCGCCTGCCAATGTAGGGGACACGGGTTCGAACCCTGGTCCGGGAAGATCCCACATGCCGCAGAGCAACTAAGCCCGTGCACCACAACTACTGAGCCTGCGCTCTAGAGCCCGCGACCCACAACTACTGAAGCCTGTGCACCCAGAGCCCGTGCTCCGCAACAAGAGAAGCCACTGCAATGAGAAGCCCGTGTACCACAATGAAGAGTAGCCCCTGATCGCCGCAACTAGAGAAAGCCCGCGTGAAGCAACAAAGACCCAACGCAGCCAAAAATAAAATTAATTAATTAAATTAAAAAAAAAAAAAAGAACAGCAGGGAGCAGGCAAGAGAAGAGGAAGCCTGGACTCAAGCAGTAGAAACAGAAGACATGAACAGATTTGAGAGATATTCAAGAGTCACACAGAATTCTGTACCTGCTGGCGATCTCTCCAAATTTCTTATTCTAAAAAAGCAATCAACCTAGCACAGGGAACTCTGCTCAGTATTCTGTAATAATCTAATTGGGAATAGACTCTGAAAAAGAATAGATGGGGCTTCCGTGGTGGTGCAGTGGTTAAGAACCCGCCTGCCAATGCAGAGGACACGGGTTTGAGCCCTGGTCCGGGAAGATCCCACATGCCGTGGAGCAACTAAGCCTGTGCGCCACAACTACTGAGCCTGCGCTCTAGAGCCTGCGAGCCACAACTACTGAAGCCTGCGTGCCTAGAGTCCGTGCTCCGCAACAAAAGAAGCCACTGCAATGAGAAGCCTGCGCACCCCCCTGCTCACTGCCACTAGAGAAAGCCCGCGCGCAGTAACGAAGACTCAATGCAGCCATAAATTAATTAATTAATTAATTTAAAAAAATAGATGTATGTATATGTATAAATGAATCACTTTGTTGTACTCCTGAAAGTAACACAACACTGTTAATCAACTGTACTCCAATATAAACTAAAAAGTTTAAAGAAACATAAAAGTAAAAAATAAGAAAAACCAACCAACCAGGACTTCCCCGGCGGTCCAGTGGTTAAGAGGCCACGCTTCCAATGCAGGGGTTGCGGGTTCAATCCCTGGTCAGGGAACTAGGATCCCACATGCTGTGCGGCCGAAACAAACAAACAAAAACAAAACGAAACAAAAACAACAACAAAACACAATCAAAATAACAATCAAGCAAAATGAGGAGATGTTGGTGAAAGGGGACAAACTTCTAGTTATAAGATGAACAAGTTGTGGGGATTTAACAACATATGGTATGGTGACTATAGTTAATACTACGTATTGTTTACTTGAAAATCGCTAAGAGAGTAGATCTTAAATGTTCTCACCACCCACACACCCACACGGTAACTACAGGAGGTGATGGATGTGTTAATTAGCTTGATCGTGGCAATCATTTCACAATGTATATGTATGTCAAATCATCATTTTGTGCACCTTAAATGTATACAACTTTATTTGTCAATTATACCTCGATAAAGCTGTGGAGAAAAGCAATCAGTAGCTGTGGGGACAAAACATGGGCTCTGAGGGCTGCTTGGAGTAGCAGCTAATGTGAGGCTGCCCGAAGTTTTTCTAAACCAGTGCCATCCAACAGAAATATAATGCGAGCCTCACGTGTAATTCTACATTTTCTAGTAACCACATTAAAAAAAGGCAAAAGAAACGGGGGAGATTAATCATGCTTTCATCCAACACATCCAAAATATTATCATTTTAGAATGGGATCAACATAAAAATCAGGAATGATTTAGTTTACATTCTTTTATTTTTCATACGAAGTCTTCAAAATGCAGTGTGTAGTTTACATGGCTAGCACACTTCTGTTGAGACCAGCCACACTTCAAGGGCTCAGTTGCCACGTGGGGGGCTAGTGGCTACCCTAGTGGACAGAGCAGATCTAGTCACATTAGCTAATTAGGATGTCTTCACAACAGCCCTAGGAAGTAGGAACTGTTTCCATTTTATGGATGAGGAAACTGAGGCACAAAGAGATGAAGGGACTTGCCCAAAGTCACAGACTGGCAGAGGAGCAGGATTTTGGACCAGGTGATGGAGCTCCTGCCATGTAGAACCAAGACGGGCTCCTACACAGGTCACTTATTAGGCTGGGTGAGTGACAGCCCACAGGAGCCCACTCCCCACTCACCAGAGGTCTCCGTAGAGAGAGAACGATCATGGTTCTTGAGACTCCTGAAGGGGAGACCCACAGGGGGACCCAAGCACGGGGGTGTGGTTGGGAATGCAGAGGCCTGGGAAAGGACTGGGTTATCTTGCCTCTCACCCGCCAGAGATTGCCAAGGAGTTAGGAAAATCCCCTTGTGCATCTCACTGCAGACTGGTGGCTGCAAATGCTACTGACTCTTTTTTTTTTTTTAAGTGTAATTGATTTACAATATTGTGTTAGTTTCAGGTGTACAGCAAAGTGATTCAGTTATACATATATATGTATATATCTATATTTTTTCAATTCTTTTCCATTATGCTTTATTATAAGATATTGAATATTGAATATAGTTCCCTGTGCTATACAGTGAATCCTTGTTGTTTATCTATTTTATGTATAGTAGTGTGCATCTGTTAATCCCATACTCCCAATTTATCCCTTCCCCCCCGCTTCCCCTTTGGTAACCATAAGTTTGTTTTCCATGTCTGTGAGTCTGTTTCTGTCTCATAAATCAGTTCATTTGTGTCATAGTTTAGATTCCACATATAAGTGAAATCATATAATATTTGTCTCTCTCTGTCTGACTTACTTCACTTCGTATAATAATTTCTAGGTCCATCCATGTTCCTGAAAATGGCATATTTCAGTCCTTTTTATGGCTAAGTAATAGTTCACTGTATATTTTTACCACATCTTCTTTATCCATTCATCTGTTAATGGGCACTTAAGTTGCTTCCATGTCTTGGCACTACTGGAAATAATGATGCTGTGAACATTGGGGTGCATGTGTCTCTATATCGTCAGATAAAGCAGAAAGTTGGAGTGAGTTCTCTGTGAAGACCCAGACTGGGGGGGAGGTAGGGCCTCTCATTAACGGCCCATCTGCTGTGCCAGCTCCAGAAAAAGAACTCCAGTCTCCCTTGTCATGACCCTCCCTTTACAAACGGGGAAACTGAGGCTCAGAGAAGACACATGGCTTGTCCAAGATCACACAGGAAGGATATAAAGGATGCATCAGGAGGGATGGGAAAATCTCCTCCCACCCCCATCCCGTGGCCACCCGATTCCCTTTCCAGAAGCAAGAATACAGTGATTTCCTGCGATATTTTAGGCATATACAAGCATTCACACACGAGTCATGTTTTTTACACCATGGTAGCACACAATTCTGCATCTTACTTTAATTTTTCACTTAAGATTCTCTTCAGGCTCTCTCCAGATGAATACATAGAGCTGTACCTCATTTTTTTTTTTAATGCCCTTAGAGCATCACACTGTCTGAATGTACTATCATTAACTTAACCAGACCCCTTTTAATAAACACTTAGGTGATTCCTAGTTTTATTGCCATTACGAACACTACTGTAATTAATATCACTTGGGCATACCTCATGCTGGCCATATGATCCATGCCTGTAAGATAAATTCTGAAGAGGAAAACTGCCAAGTCAAAAGTGATGTGCATTTGTCATTTTGAAAAATAGTTCCACACTGCCCTCCAAACTCCTCCCTTTGTCACTGGTTGACTTCCCGTTTCTCAAAAGGGCTTTTTGCTCTCTCTATATATTGTTCGAATGTTTTACAGTGGGGAGGTATTCGTGTATTACTTATGTAATTAAAATTAAATAAGCCCTTCATTTAAAACACAAACCTGGGAAGAAGAGAAACCAGCAAGGCCAGTTCGGGCAGAGCCTCCCCTGTGACAGGTCCCCTGTCACACCTTCCTTGTCCCCAACGAGCCCTGCCTTATGTTGAAATCCATTTCTCAAGCACAAACCAGGGACCTCAAAGATCAAACCTTGGAAAAAATACAGGAATGCGATTACGTCATTTCCTTCTCTGTTGCTTTTTATGCAACTATATTCTCCTGCTCTTCATCGTCTTTCTCCTCCTTTTCCTTCATTGTGACCTCTGTTATGGTGAGCATTACACTGAAAACATTTTTAAGCTATGTCCAGTTCAATAAAAGAACACTTAACTTATGCAGAATCTGGCATTTCTAACAAGGAACAGAAAAGAAAAGGAAAGAATAGCTAGGAGCTTCAAAGTAGAAATTGGAAGAGCAAACCAGTAATCTATTCTATTTTAAACACATCAATCTCTTCCTCTCCTTTCCTATCCTGAGCACAAGCAAGTAGGTGTCTGGAAGAGGGGTTGGAGTAGGGGCCACACAGGACCCAGAATAGGGTGTCAGGACCCAAATGTGGTGAGCAGGGCCTCCACCTCAGGGGCCAGGGGTGCAGGCAGTGGCAGCCATAAGAGATTGGTTACTTTCAGGGGGATCGAATAAATAAGTAAATATATTAAGGGCACTGGGAGCCAGATTTCTCACTGCTGGAGAAATGAGCTACAATTATGTAAAGGGAGAAAACAAGAATAAGCCCTGTAGTGCTGGGTTGGAACTGGAGTTATCAGTGTAAACTCATGACTTTCACTATAGAGAGACAGATGTAGAAAAAAACACAGATGGAATATTACTCAGCCGTAAAAAAGAATGAAATAATGCCATTGGCAGCAACATGGATGGACCTAGAGATTATCATACCGAGTGAAGCAAGTCAGACAGAGAAAAACAAATATCATAGGATATCACTTACATATGGAATGTAAAAAAATGATACAAATGAAGTTATTTACCAAACAGAGATAGACTCACAGAGACAACACACCTGTGGTTACCAAAGGGGAAGTGGTGGGGGGGAAGAGGGATAAATTAGAAGTTTGGGATTAAAATATACACGCTACTATATATGGAGTAGATAACCAATAAGGACCTACTGTATAGCACAGGGAACTATAGTCAATATCTTGTAATAACCTATAATGGAAAAGAATTTATAAAAGAATGTATATATATGTACATGAATCACTTTGCTGTACACATTAAACTAATACAACATTGTATCAACTGTGTTTCAATAAAAATTTTTTAAAAAAAAGGAGCCTAGGGGACTTCCCTGGTGGTCCAGTGGTTAAGACTCTGTGCTTCCAATGCAGGGGCCACAGGTTCGATCCCTGGTGGGGGAACTAAGATCCCACATGCCGCACAGCATGGCCAAAAGATTTTTTCAAAAAAGAAAAGAAAAGAAAAGCCTAGGCTTCTCATCAAAAGACTGGCAAATAAACCCATATCTGTATGTTTTAAGTTAAAATTTTTAAAAAAGGAATATAGATGTAAATCTATATCTACACATATACACACATACATTCCCTACCTCTGCCCACTCTGAGAGAGCCTGGGTACAGGAAGAGGCAATAGCAGTGGCCACATGGAACTCCCAACTCTTGGTTTCTAAACGTCATTCTCCAGCAAAATAGCCCAGGGCTTCCCAGAGTAAAGACTAATTCCAGGACTGGGACAGGGAAAGTACTAGGCGAGCCTGGCACATCTTATTGTGCCAGGAAGCAGAAAAAAAGTTTAAAGAATGATGGGATATATAAAAAAACATAACTAATAAGGACCTACTGTACAGCACAGGGAACTCTACACAATACTCTATAATTGCCTATATGGGAAAAGAATCTAAAAAAGAGTGGATATATGTATAGGTATAACTGATTCACTTTGCTGCACACCTGAAACTAACACAATGTTGTAAATCAACTATACTCCAATAAAATTTTTTTAAAAAAAATCAGTTAACTTCTCCTAAAACAAACAAACGAAAAAAGAATGATGGGGACAGGCGAAAATGACACAGGAGCCAGCTGGAAAGAGCTCCCACAGGTCAAACTGGAAACAACTGGAACATCAAAATAGACAATGACTGTAATAGATTACAATCCCTTGACGCTATGAGTCTATCCTGACATGACTAAATAAATGAATAAATCAAAAGTCTGACAAGGAACAGGGTATTTACATGACCCCAAAAGACCTCCCCAGAAAACACATTAATCACAAAGGGGAAAAGGGGAACTTTACAGCGGAGGAGCCTGAAAGACACCACCGTTAATGAGAATATCCTGATGGGATGTAAGATGCTAACACCACTTTTGTGACGCTCCTGCTCAAGATGCCCGACCAGAATCTGCTCATGAGAAGATATCAAATCCATGGCCATCCTACCCCAGGACTGGGCTGTAATGTTCACAAGAGTCACGAAGGTCAAGGGAAGAATGAAGAATTTTTCCAGACTAAAGGAAGCAAAAGAGACGTGACAACAAAATGGAATGCGAGAGTCTAGATTGGAACCTTTGTTGTGAAAGCCGTTATTGGAACAACTGGTGACACTTGAATGGAGCGTGAGGATTAGATGGTAGTAATGTTTTAATGCTAATACTTTTTAGTTTTGAGGTTGTACTTCGGTTATGTAGGAGACAGTCCTGTTTGTAGGAAACACACTGAACACCCATAGGTGACGGGGCATAATATTGGCAACTCATTATTACATGGCTTAGGAAAAATAATTTCTTTGTACAGTACTTGCAACTTTTCTGTAACTCTGAGATCTTTCCAGAGAAAGAAGTATCATGAAACAAAACATATCTTTGCTTAAAAAGATAATAGCAGGTAAATCTACTATACTTCAATAAAATAAATTTTTTTAAAAGATAATAGCGAATGGACCTAGAGATTATCATACTAAGTAAGTCAGACAGAGAAAGACAAATACATGATATCACTTATATGTGTTACCTAAAAAATAATACAAATGAACTTCTTTACAAAACAGAAATACACTCACATGGACTTCCCTGGTGGCGCAGTGGTTAAGAATCCGCCTGCCAATGCAGGGGACACGGGTTCAAGTCCTGGTCCGGGAAGATCCTACATGCCGTGGAGTAACTAAGCGTGTCCGCCACAACTACTGAGCCTGCGCTCTAGAGCCCGTGAGCCACAACCACTGAACCCGCGTGCCACAACTACTGAAGCCCGCGCACCTAGAGCCCGTGTTCCGCAACAGGAGAGGCCACGACAACGAGAAGTCCGCTCACTGCAACGAAGAGTAGCCCCCGCTCGCCGCAACTAGAGAAAGCCTGCACGCAACAACGAAGACCCAACGCAGCCAAAAATAAATAAAATAAACAAATTTTTTAAAAAAAGAATGTATGCATGTGTATAATTGAGTCACTTTGCTGTACAGTAGAGACTGGCACAACATTGTAAATCAAGTATACTTCAATAAATAGTTTTTTAAAAAAGAATGTATACCTGAAACGTTTTGTAAATCAACTTCAATTTTTTAAAAAGGTAATATCAAATATGGTTTTATAAATTGTTAACATAACACAGGAAAATATATTCCAAGAGACACAGTAAAGAAACAGACCTCAAAAGCACTGGTGGAGACTTACTAAATTGATTTCCTGACCTACAATTTTTGTCCAGTCTTTTCACAAGCATAGTACAAGAGCAAACACATATATAGGTTGTATCATGCCCCAGGCACCGTTCTAAGTACTTTATAGATACTGCTTAATCCTCACAACTATCTTATGAGGAAGGTAACTTTCATTCCCATCTTAAAGTTAATGAAACTGAAGCCGAGAAAGGTTAAGTAATTTGCCCAAGGTCACATAGCCAGGAAAAGGTGGAGCTGGTTTAGAATTGCAGCCTGACTTCACAACACCTTGCAAAAGGAATATGATTATCCTTCATATGACACATTGGGTAACCAAGGCTCAGAGAAACTAAATGGCCAGTCCATGGCCGGGCTGATTCTGAAAAGCAGAGACTAGTCCCCAAGAACAGACTTGGAGAAATTATGTCAATGCTTAGATCCCAAACCAGGAACCACTGTTTGTTCATCAAACTCAATTATAAGAAGCAGCATTCCACTTGCACCAACACTCAGTCTGTGGATCAAGAGCTTTGCTGTCCAACATGGATGCCACAAGCCACACATGGTTGGTTAAATTTAATTCAAATTAAACAAAATTGAAACTTCAGTTTCTCACAACCAACCACCTTTAAACATGCACTCATGAGCTCGGTGACCACACTGCACAGCATAGACTACAGGCCACTTCCATGGTCACGGGAGGTTCTATTGGACAGGGTAGACTCTAGAGATTGCTTTGCAAGGGCTCGACAATTATTGTTTCAAAAGGGGAGACTGCGATATTCTAGGTATTCTTTAATTATATGCAAGAGCACATTCTATCAGATTTTTTCTTAAACACATTTAACTGTGTTTTCATTGAAGTGGCATTGTCAGATTTTTCAAATAAACAAGGCAGAAAAGAAAGCCCACAAGTCCCAATTTGTGTTTCAATCCACGGCCGTGATACCTGACAGTGCTTGTGAACTCCTACCTTGTAGATTTCTAATCCATCAGCTTGAAACCCCAGATACTGCTTCTGTATGGGGCATTCTGTGCCACACAAGGTATGCATTTCCCTGAAGAATTACGGGTGGAGAAAGCAGAAAACAAAGTGTCTGCAAATAACAGCAGCTACCAATTACTAAACGCTCTGCCGGGCTATAGGGCTCTTACTGACCTAATCGTCATCATTCTCACGCTACCGCTAGGAAGCACATGCGATGATGCTCATTTTACAAATGAGACACGGTGGCTCAAGGAGGTGAACTCACCTGCCCAAATCCACACAGGTAATAAATATAGACTATGAACTTAGATCTTTCCACCCCGAACTCCACATTCAGCTTTTTCCTGTGAGTGGATTTACCTAATCTAAAGCAAAACGAGGAGAGACACTGATTCCAGCATAAAAAGAATTCTGGGGCTTCCCTGGTGGCGCAGTGGTTGAGAGTCCTCCTGCCGATGCAGGGGACGCGGGTTCGTGCCCCGGTCCGGGAAGATCCCACATGCCGCGGAGCGGCCGGGCCCGTGAGCCATGGCCGCTGAGCCTGCGCGTCCCGAGCCTGCGCTCCGCAACGGGAGAGGCCACAATAGTGAGAGGCCCGCGAACCGCAAAAAAAAAAAAAAAAAAAAAAAAAAGAATTCTGACTCAGCCCACTGGAAAGTTCATCATGATATGGATCAAAGCAATTAGGGTTACAATAGACTAACAATTGAATTTATGCTGATGGTAGGTCAGAGGGAGGGTGGAGAGTAGGAAAGAATAACAGCCATATGGGGGCAGATGAAACGCCTTTAAAAAAAGATTAAAGATAAAAGTGAGGGGAGGAAACACCCAGCTGGTTATATTTTTTCCCAATCTGTTGCTGACACACCCTCTAACCTGACCCCAATGCTCACCAACATCACCACCACCATGTGGATTGAAATTATAGGTCTTTTCCATATTACCCACTAGAGTCCAGCGCTGTGATGGGAGAAATTTTCACATATTGAAGTATGGGGAAGTCATTCTGGCTTATACATGACCTAACTTAAACTTTTTTTTTTTTTTTTTTTGGCCACACTGTGTGGCTTGTGGGATCTTAGTCCCCCTACCAGGGATCAAACCTGGGACCTCGAGACTGAAAGCACAGAGTCCTAACCATTGGACCACCAGGGAATTTCTAACCTAACTTAAATTATGCTAATTAGAACAGCCTGTTTTGTGGCCTATCAAAGATCCATTGTACATCTGCTTTGACCATGAAAGAAAAGAATGCATTTAAAAATCAAAATGGAGTAACTGTGGTTCAGGCATTCAAAATGGCGCCAGTTGGCCATCGTGGATGTGATTTCAGACATGTTCCTGCATCACAGAACTTGAATTTTCTGAACTGTATCAGACCCAAGGACACCACCAGCCGTTCTCAAAACAGTGTCTGCTAGCTGCCAGCTGTACCTTTATGGTCTCAAGATGTCCCCTTGTAACTAAGCAACCATTTTTGACCCCAACCAATCCTTGCTTAACAAGCACCGTTACTTCCTGCCAGCTCCAGTCTTGACTCCGTGGGACTCGAGGGACATTGTTCCAGCTAATGATTAAGAACTCTCCAGACAATAGGGGCTTCTTAGACAATGGGTGAATTTCCAGGATGTCCGGCCCCCTTCCGAGAAGGAGGGAGATAACAAAATGTAAAAAAGGTGTCTGTCAAAGACCAATCAGGCAGCTGGGGAGAAGGAGGGAGATAACAAAATGTAAAAAAGGTGTCTGTCAAAGACCAATCAGGCAGCTGGGGACAAGTTCCCTCTCTGGTCCGAGCCTAAGCCGGGACCAATCAGCAGGAGAACACAACCAAATCTATAATTTACTACGGGGAAATGGGAACCTATAAAACTGACATATTCGCGCCCCAAAGGGTTCCTTCTTCGACCTCCTACGTGAGGACCAAGGAACCCCGGTGCACCGGCCTTCAATAAACCTCTTGCGTTTTGCATCGGCTTCCGACTCTTGTTGTTTCCTGGGCGAGTCGAAACTCCTAGGAGACCGCGCAGGTCTAACATTTGGGGGCTCGTCCGGGATTCCACTCGCCCCGGACCACAAGAACATCGGGAGTTGGAGGTACCAGGTAAGCTCGAGCTTGATTGTCTGTTTGTCCCTTGTTCTTTGTGGGCCATTATCGGAGGAAAGCCGTAAGAATCGGCTTATTATGGAATCTGTATCGGACCTCTGGCTAGGCAGACGTGCTAATAGCCGGCGTCCATGAGCCCTAGGGGACGCCCTGGTGGCTCATCTGGAAGGAGAGGCAAACTCTGTCTCCCCTTCACTCGGTTTCGGCAGTTCCCTTGGTGATAACTGCCATCTGAAGAGGTTTCGGTTTTGAAGCGAGCTCGCGGTGGCCCATGTGTATATGTGTTTCGTGGAGTTTTTAACTGTTTCTGTATTGTGGTCTATTCTTCTTCTCTGACGGACGACAATGGGACAAACTATGACGACTCCTCTTTCCCTTACCCTAAGCCATTGGACCGAAGTTCGGGCCAGAGCCCATAATTTTTCGGTAGAGGTAAAGAAAGGAAAGTGGCAGACTTTGTGTGCCTCTGAATGGCCAACATTTCAGATAGGATGGCCCCCCGAAGGATCCTTTTTATTAGACAAGATTAAGCTGCTGAAGTCTAAGATATTTAATATAGATCCCCACGGACATCCAGACCAAGTACCATATGTCTTGGTCTGGGAAGATTTAATTCTCTCCCCACCTCCGTGGGTCCGGCCCTTTGTTTCCTCAACAGGTACGTCCGCGCACACATCAGCAGCGTCGGAGATATTAGCCTTAAAGAAAAACCCCAACACGGAGAAGCTACCCGACGCCCCGGATCCACCGAAGGCGATTTATCCTGACCCGCAGTCCGATTTGCTTCTTTTGGATTCCCCACCCCCTTATCCTCCGGCCCCAAATCCCCTACCACCTAGAGGACCCCCAGCTCCACTGCCCTCGGCACCAAAGGAACCATCCATGATGGAAGAAGAAAGGGGTCCCTCAGCGGGCACTAGGAGCCGGAGGGCTATCTCCCCGGACTCCACTGCCCTACCTCTTAGAGAATATGGCCCCCCCGACGGCCAAGGGAATAGACCTCTCCAATATTGGCCCTTTTCCTCTGCAGATCTTTATAATTGGAAAATGCATAACCCAACTTTTTCCGAAAATCCACAGGCCCTTACCGCTTTAATAGAATCTCTTGTTTTCTCCCACCAGCCCACATGGGATGATTGTCAGCAGCTGCTTCAGACTCTCCTAACGACTGAGGAGAGGCAACGGGTTCTTTTAGAAGCCAGAAAAAAAATGTATTAGGCGCCAATGGGCAACCTACCCAGCTGCCTAACGAGATTGATGCTGGTTTCCCACTCGTCAGGCCAAACTGGGATTTCAATGCCCCGGAAGGTAGGGAGCGCCTGAAAATGTATCGCCAGGCTCTGGTGGCGGGTCTCCATGGAGCGGCCAGACGGCCCACTAATTTGGCTAAGGTAAGGGAAGTAACTCAGGGGCCCCAGGAATCGCCAACTGTGTTCCTGGAACGTTTAATGGAAGCCTTTAGACGCTTTACCCCTTATGATCCAACTTCGGAGGGACATAGGGCTACTATAGCAATGGCTTTCATAGATCAAGCGGCCCCTGATATTAAGAAGAAATTACAGAGGCTAGATGGCTTGCAGGGATTTTCGCTTCAGGAGTTAGTAAAAGAGGCAGATAAAGTATATAACAAAAGAGAAACAGAGGAAGAGAAGGAAGAAAGAAAGCAGAAAGAGCAGGAAGCCCGTGAAATAAGACGGGATAAGAGACAGGAGAGGAATTTAAGTAAGATACTGGCCACTGTGGTTGGAGGAAGAAATATAGGGGATAGAAATAGGCAGGAAGGGCGAACGGCAGACAGAAGGCGGCCATTAGACAAGGACCAATGTGCCTACTGTAAAGAAAAAGGACATTGGGCGAGAGAATGCCCTAAGAAAAAGAATGGAGGAAGGCCAACCAGAAACAAAATCTTAACATTGGAAGAAGACTAGGAAAGTCAGGGCTCGAACCCTCTCCCCGAGCCCCGGGTAACTCTTAAAGTGGAGGGGGAACCTGTTCAATTTTTGGTAGATACCGGAGCCCAGCACTCCGTCCTTCTCCACTCAAAAGGTCCTATCTCAGCTAAAAGGTCATGGGTACAAGGAGCCACTGGGAATAAACAATATTCATGGACCACACGAAGGACAGTAGATCTTGGGATTGGACGAGTAACCCATTCATTTTTGATTATTCCGGAATGCCCCTATCCTTTGCTGGGAAGAGATTTACTCTCCAAAGTAGGGGCTCAAATCCACTTTCAGCCAGAAGGTCCCACCATAACTGATAATAAGGGAAGGTTACTTCAAATACTGACTATGAAATTAGAAGATGAATATAAATTATACGAGCAGCCTTCATCCTCACGAGTTAATGTTACTGATTGGGTAACTCGGTTCCCTCAAGCCTGGGCAGAAACTGCCGGAATGGGGATGGCCAAAAATCGGCCCCCGGTGCTAGTGGAACTCAAGGCAACTGCCACCCCAATAACGGTCCGTCAATACCACATGAGTAGAGAAGCCAAAGACGGTATCCGTCCCCATATACAGAGGCTACTAGACTTGGGCATCTTAATAAGATGTCAATCAGCATGGAACACCCCTCTCCTGCCGGTAAAGAAACCAGGAACAAATGATTATCGGCCGGCGCAGGATCTACGAGAGGTAAACAAACGGGTGGCAGACCTGCACCCCACAGTTCCAAACCCTTACAACCTCCTGAGCACTCTTCCACCTCAACATACGTGGTATACTGTTTTGGACCTTAAAGATGCTTTTTTCTGTTTAAGACTCTCTCCCCTGAGCCAACCCTACTTTGCCTTCGAATGGAAAGATCCAACATCGGGAATGTCTGGTCAGCTGACATGGACACGGCTACCTCAGGGATTTAAGAACTCCCCGACCATCTTTGATGAAGCCCTCCATCAGGATTTGGCATTATATAGAGAATCAAATCCCCAGGTAACATTACTCCAATACGTTGATGATATTTTATTAGCTGCTGAGACCCAAGAAGATTGTATCAAGGGTACTGAAAAACTGTTAACGGAACTTGGAACCCTGGGATATAGAGCCTCAGCCAAGAAAGCACAAATATGCCAACAACAGGTCAGTTACCTGGGGTATCTATTAAAAGGGGGGCAAAGATGGCTCACGGAGAGCAGAAAGGATACGATGGCCCAAATTCCGGCTCCCAAAAGCGCCAGGCAGGTTAGAGAATTTTTGGGGACGGCCGGATTCTGTAGACTATGGATTCCAGGGTTTGCTGAGCTGACGGCCCCATTGTACCCCCTAACCAAAAACAGCACTCCTTTCGTTTGGGGCGATAAGGAACAACGGGCTTTTGACCAAATCAAACGAGCTTTACTTTCAGCTCCAGCCCTAGGACTGCCAGATGTAACCAAACCTTTTCATTTATATGTGGCCGAAAATAAGGGCATTGCAAAAGGAGTATTGACTCAGAAATTGGGTCCCTGAAATCGCCCAGTTGCTTATTTGTCAAAAAAATTGGACCCTGTGGCATCAGGATGGCCCACCTGTTTAAAGATAATCGCTGCAGTGGCCGTTCTAGTCAAAGATGCTGACAAACTAACTTTAGGACAAAATCTAACGATAACAGCTCCTCATGCCCTGGAAAATGTAGTCCGTCAACCACCGGATAGGTGGCTAACTACTGCCAGGATGACCCATTACCAAACCCTGTTGCTAAACTCAGATCGCATCAAGTTTGCTCCAGCCACAGGACTCAATCCAGCCACCTTGCTACCTGATCCTGACTTGGAAGGCTCCACCATCATACATGATTGTCAGGAAGTACTAGCCGCAGCACACGGCAGTAGGCCAGATCTGATGGACCTGCCCCTCCCTGATGCTGATTTCACCTGGTTCATGGATGGGAGCAGTTTCCTGGAGGAAGGTAAGCGTCGAACTGGGGCAGCCGTGGTAGACGGAAAACAAGTCATATGGGCAGCGGCGCTACCACAAGGGACCTCAGCCCAACGAGCTGAATTAATTGCCCTGACGAGGGCATTAGAGATGGCAGAGAATAAAAAAGTAAACATCTACACAGACAGTAGATATGCGTTTGCTACCACTCATATCCACGGTGCCATTTACCAACAGAGAGGGCTACTAACTTCAGGTGGCAAAGAAATTAAAAACAAAGACGAAATCGTGGCTTTGTTGACTGCACTCATGCTTCCTACTAAAGTCAGTATCATCCACTGCCCTGGACTTCAAAAAGGAAATACCCCAATAATTAGGGGAAATAATATGGCTGACAAAGTGGCCCGAGAAATAGCATCGGGAGAAGTCATTTTAGGACTGTCAGATAAAGTTCCTGAAAAACGAGGCCGCGATGAAGAAATCATCCCGGCCACAACAAAAGGAACTTTGTCCCCTCAGCAAGCAGAATCCATGTTACAACAGATGCACAGATGGACACATTTGGGGACTAAAAAGACGGTAGCCTTGTTACAAAAAGCCGGGTACGAAACCCCTGGAATGACAAAATTAGCTGAACAAATTGTGCAGGAATGCGTCCCATGTCAACAGGTAAATGCTCACAAAGGGAAACTTGAAACTGGAAAGAGACTCAGGGGGGACCGCCCAGGAACTTACTGGGAAGTGGACTTTACCGAAGTGCGTCCTGGAAGGTACGGTAATAAATACCTTTTAGTTTTTGTAGACACTTTTTCAGGATGGATAGAGGCTTTCCCAACAAAGAAAGAAACAGCTGCTGTAGTAGCCAAGAAGGTTTTAGAAGAAATTTTTCCTCGATTTGGAGCATCAAAGGTAATAGGGTCTGATAATGGTCCAGCCTTCGTCGCCCAGGTAAGTCAGGATGTGGCCAGATATTTGGGGACTGATTGGAAATTACATTGTGCCTATAGACCCCAAAGTTTAGGTCAGGTAGAAAGAATGAATAGGACTCTAAAAGAGACCCTAACTAAATTGTCCTTGGAGACTGGCGGTACCGATTGGACGGTGCTCCTTCCTTTGGCCCTATTCCGGGTTAGAAATACACCTTCCCGATACCATCTTACTCCTTTTGAAATATTATATGGTGCCCCGCCTCCCCTCCTCACTTTAGGAAAAGAAATAAAACCTGATTGTCAAAATAACACTGACTTATATGCTAGGCTACTGGGACTCCAATTGGTCCAGAAAGAAATATGGTCCCAACTCGCCAAGGCCTACCAACCGGGAACACCGGGAGAAACTCATCCTTTCCAAGTCAGAGACTCCGTATACGTCCGTCGGCATCGAACCCAGACGTTGGAACCTCGATGGAAAGGACCATACACCGTCCTCCTCACCACCCCAACGGCCATAAAAGTGGACGGCATCGCTGCCTGGATCCATGCTTCACATGTGAAGGCTGCACCAGCGACGGCATCATCAGGATGGCGGGCCCAAAGAACCGACAACCCGCTCAAACTCAAGCTTCTACGAACCTAAGACTTATAATTTTGGTTTTACTGCCTTTACTGACTGTAAGTGATTTTAGCCCTCACCTCCCCCAACGTTTAACTTGGCAGGTAATTTCTCAGACTGGAGATGTAACCTGGTCCATTAGTCATACTGCACCCCCCTGGACCTGGTGGCCAGATCTTTTTCGTGATGTTTGTAAATTGGCTATAGGAGCACCTTATTGGGATACAGAAGATTCTCATGATATGAACACTGCCCCTTCCAAAGTTTCGGAAACTGATTGGTTTGGGCCGGGTTGCAAAAATGCAGGCAAAAGAATGATGCTTGGTATCCTCACTTTCTACGTATGCCCCGGGTTCCCCCGCCCTTGATCTCTGAATTATAAATGTGGTGGAACTGAAAACTTTTATTGCAAAAGCTGGGGATGTGAAACTACCGGGGATACTAATTGGAAACCCACCTCAACTTGGGATTTTATTACTGTAACGGCTAATTATTCTCATAATGAGGATACCGGACACCGGAGTAAATGTTCAGGATGGTGTCATCCCCTTAAAATTTCCTTTAGTAATCCCGGAAAAAGAGATAAAAAATGGATAAATGGTCATTCTTGGGGCGTTAGATTTTACATGAGGGGATATGATTTAGGAATATTAATGACCCTTAAGCTAAAGATTGAGACTCCTTCTCCTATATCAATAGGCCCAAATCCCATACTTGGCCCCCCTTTGCTTCCCCCGGCCCCTTCAGCTACGTCAACAAAGAATGAGACTAATGAAACCTCTGGATCCAAAGAACCCACAGTTAAGCCTGGGACTCCTCAGGATAGGATGCTTTCTTTGGTGCAGGCAGCCTTTACGGTTCTCAATGCTACAAACCCAGAGGCTACAAAATCATGTTGGCTTTGCTATGCTGCCCCTCCCCCTTATTATGATGCTATAGGATATAGCTCCAACTATACTAATTCTACCTCCTCCGACCAATGTCGATGGAAGCAAGAAGGGACCAGTAAATTAACCCTGTCCTCGGTTTCTGGAAATGGTACTTGTGTAGGAACACCTCCCCAGTCCCATAGACACCTTTGTCATGATTTCAGCCTCCCTTCAGGCTCAGGATATCTTGTACCTCCTCAAGATGGATGGTGGGCATGTAACACGGGGCTCACCCCTTGTGTCTCTTTAGAGGTTCTTAATACTTCAGCTGACTTTTGTGTGTTAGTGCAATTAGTCCCTAGACTTATCTACCATTCAGACTCATCCTTTTTAGATGAATATGTAGAAAAAACAAAAGAGAACCTGTAACCCTCACATTGGCTGTCCTTCTAGGACTAGGAATATCTGCCGGGATAGGAACAGGAACCACAGCCCTCATACAACAACCCCAGTATTATGCAAGTTTAAGACAGGCTGTAGACATCGACCTTCGAGCATTAGAAAGTTCCATAACTCAACTAAAGGAATCACTCACCTCACTTTCAGAAATGGTGTTGCAGAATAGAAGAGGCCTAGATTTGCTGTTTCTTAAAGAAGGGGGATTATGCGCCGCTCTAAAAGAAGAATGTTGCTTTTATATTGATCATTCAGGAACCATTACCAAAACCATGGATAAACTAAGGGAACGCTTAGATAAAAGGCAAAGGGAGAGAGAAAACGAAAAAGGATGGTTTCAATCATGGTTTGATAAGTCCCCCTGGTTTACCACCTTAATCTCTACTCTGTTGGGACCTCTTATTGTTTTATTGTTGATTTTAACTTTTGGACCATGTGTTCTAAATCGCTTGATAGCATTTATTAGAGAACGTATCAGTACTGTACAAGTTCTAATGTTAAGACAACAGTACCAAAGTTTACGAACAGAAGGTTGAGATTCCATGATTGGAATCAATAGTCACAAGAAAAAGGGGGGAATGTGGGACTCGAGGGACATTGTTCCAGCTAATGATTAAGAACTCTCCAGACAATAGGGGCTTCTTAGACAATGGGTGAATTTCCAGGATGTCCGGCCCCCTTCCGAGAAGGAGGGAGATAACAAAATGTAAAAAAGGTGTCTGTCAAAGACCAATCAGGCAGCTGGGGAGAAGGAGGGAGATAACAAAATGTAAAAAAGGTGTCTGTCAAAGACCAATCAGGCAGCTGGGGACAAGTTCCCTCTCTGGTCCGAGCCTAAGCCGGGACCAATCAGCAGGAGAACACAACCAAATCTATAATTTACATACGGGGAAATGGGAACCTATAAAACTGACATATTCGCGCCCAAAAGGGTTCCTTCTTCGACCTCCTACGTGAGGACCAAGGAACCCCGGTGCACCGGCCTTCAATAAACCTCTTGCGTTTTGCATCGGCTTCCGACTCTTGTTGTTTCCTGGGCGAGTCGAAACTCCTAGGAGACCGCGCAGGTCTAACAACTCTTGACAAACAATTTACGTAATTCTGTGGTTTTTGCTTTTATGAGCCTCCTGCATTTTGCAGTCCAGCGAAACAGAATTCAAGTGCTTCTCTTTTTTTCAAGTGCTTCTTGAATCTTTGTCTCCTGGGCTATAGTCCTCAGTTTGGCTGAAATAAAAACTATTTTCTATTCCTATTATAGATTGTTTATTGATTATTTCCATGGACAGCTGTAATAGTGGAAAACTTTATGTCTGAAACTGTTCATACAATGGCCACATGTGGTTATCTGAGCACTCGAGGAGCAGTGAGGAATTGAATTTTAAATTTTATTTAATTTTAATGATTTAAATTTAAATGTATGCAGCCACATGTGGCTGGCGGCCACCCACTGAACAGCACAGCACTAAATGGTTAGGGCATGGCTTTCCCATCTGTGTCCCCCAAAACCTAACATGAGAACTAGTTGTTTTGGGGGGCACCCTCTAGGGTCAGACTCCCTGGGTCCAAATCCTAATTCTGGGAAACCCTGAGGAAGCAACTTAATCTTGTTTGTGCCTCAGTGTTTGCATCTGTTAAATGGAGTACCATAAGTGGGCCTCACAAAAAGTTAAAACTAATATGTATATGTATAAGCGATTCACTTTGTTATAAAGCAGAAACTGACACACCATTGTAAAGCAATTATACTCTAATAAAGATGTTAAAAATAAATAAATAAATAAAAGTTAAAACTTTTTGAATCTAAGTGGAGGGAAAAATGTCCATTGACAGACAAATTCTCCAGCAAAATAGCCCAGGGCTTATAAAGAAGCCCTGGGGTAAAGAAGATATGATAGGCACTTCCCTGGTGGCGCCGTGGTTAAGAATCCGCCTGCCAATGCAGGGGACATGGGTTTGAGCCCTGGTCCAGGAAGATCCCACATGCCGCGGAGCAACTAAGCCCATGCGCCACAACTACTGAGCCTGCCCTCTAGAGCCCGTGAGCCACAACTACTGAGCCCACGTGCCACAACTACTGAAGCCCACACGCCTTGAGCCTGTGCTCCGCAACAAGAGAAGCCACTGCAGTGAGAAGTCCACGCACTGCAACGAAGAGTAGCCCCCGCTCACCGCAACTAGAGAAAGCCTGCGTGTAGCAACAAAGACCCAACACAGCCAAAACTAAATACATAAAATGAAATTTAAAAAATAAATAGGGCTTCCCTGGTGGCGCAGTGGTTGAGAGTCCGCCTACCGATGCAGGGGACACGGGTTCGTGCCCCGGTCCGGGAAGACCCCACATGCCGTGGAGCGGCTGGGCCCGTGAGCCATGGCCACTGAGCCTGTGCGTCCGGAGCCTGTGCTCCGCAACGGGAGAGGCCACAACAGTGCGAGGCTCGCGTACCGCAAAATAAATAAATAAATAAAGTGAACAATTTTAAAAAAAGATGTGATACACACACACACACACACACACAGAGACACACACACTGGAATATTACTCGGTCATAAAAAAGAATGAAATAATGCCATTTGCAGCAACATGGATGGACCTAGAGATTATCGTACCGAGTGAAGCAAGTCAGACAGAGAAAAACAAATATCATATGATATATATGGCTTATATGTGGAATCTGAAAAAATGATACAAATGAACTTATTTACTAAACAGAAATAGACTCACAGACATAGACAACAAACTTATGGTTACCAAAGGTGGGAAAGTGGGGGGAAAGAGGGATAACTTAGGAGTTTGGGATTAACATATACATATACACACTACTATATATAAAATAGATAACCAACAAGGACCCCGTGTATAGCACAGGGAACTATACTCAATATTTTGTAATAATCTATAAGGTAAGAGGATCTGAAAAAAAATATATATATATATATATTTAAAAAAAACTGAATCACTCTGCTGTATACCTGAAACTAACACGACATTGTGAATCAACTATTCTTCAATAAAAATATAAAATAAAATAAAAAATAAGTGGTGGGCAAATGGATGTGCTTTGCATGATCTTTCCAACCTGTCTGTAGGTGTGAAATTTTTCATAATAAATGTTGGAAAGCAAAATGCTAATACTATTTTACAAGAAAAAGTGCTCTGAATACTCAGCTGTGCCTGGAAAGTGCTTCCCATGGTGCTTGGCACATAGAAACAATGGTTGCTTTTAAAAACTGAGCAAGCATTTATCTGGCAAATATCTACTCTTTGTAAGGTATCAGAGACATAATCATACAAGAAATAATAACGTTCAGTGAGTACTTCCTAGATGCCAGGTACTGTCTTACCTGTTTTATAGATATTAGCTCTTTTTTTTTTTTTTTTTTTGCGGTACGCGGGCCTCTCACTGTTGTGGCCTCTCCCGTTGCGGAGCACAGGCTCCGGACACGCAGGCTCAGCGGCCATGGCTCATGGGCCCAGCTGCTCCGCGGCACGTGGGATCTTCCTGGACCGGGACACAAATCCGTGTCCCCTGCATCGGTAGGCGGACTCTCAACCACTGCGCCACCAGGGAAGCCCTAGCTCATTTTTTTTATTTAAAAAAATGTTTATTGAAGAGCAACAGACATACAACAAAGTACATGAATCAAGTGTAAAGTTATATAAATTTCCTACACATTATTTATATTTCTATTCACCTGAGTAATGACTTCATGAATCAAGATATAAAGTATTTATTACACCCCAGATGACTCCCTCATATCTTTTCACGGTCAAGACTGTGCACCACCCACACTCATGCCACAGATATAAGCACTACTTTGAGGCTAGTTTTGCTTCTTCCTGAAATTCATATAAATGGAATCATACAGAGTGTACGCTTTTGTCATCTTTCCCTTAGTATATCATCTTTGAGACTCTCCAAAGTGGCATTATCTTACTATAATAAAGAATGTTTTTGGCTAGGATGCAATAGTTACCGGAAAGATGAGCACAAGACCAATGGCCAAGGTCAGTGCTCTGTTGCACTTGACATTCAGACCGACATGTGTTGTCTGATGGTGCAATTCTCCCCCCATTCTTGTCTAGTTTTGTTTTGAGATTATAAACACCGCAAAAGCACAAAATAAAAAATTAGGTACTATCCTGAGAGAGATATAGATATAGATATATATGCTCCTTTTAATCTTCACAACTACTCTGAGGCAGGTATGTTATTATTCATTTACTTTTAGCCTAGTATAATATGACTAGTTTCTGTTATTTTTCTTTTTGAAGTGTTTGACATAATTTCAGGCTTATCGAGAAGCTGCAGAAATGACACAAAGAATTCCTATATACCCTTCAACCAGGTTCCCCAAAGTTAACATTTTACCACATTTCTTTCTATCTCTATAGAAATATTTTTTCTCTCCTGAACAGTTTGAGAGTAAGAGGCTGGCAGGTGACCACTCTCCCTCTAAATTATACATCAGTGTGTATTTCCTAAAAACAAAGACATTCTCTTCCATAATCACTGTACATTTATGTAAATCAGGAAATTAACATCAAACATAAAGTGTCTAGTTTCTGGACCTTCTTGAGATTTTTGTCAACTGCTTAAGTAATGTCTCTTGTAGCAAAAGAAACTCCTTGTTCATGCAGTGCATTCGGTTTCCAAGTCTCTTTAAATCTTTCTTCTGTAACAGAGCCTCCATCATTCTTTGTGTCCCATGACAGCGATATTTCTGCAGAGCAGAGGCCGGTTACTTTGTAGAATGTCCCTCCGTTTGGGCTTAGCTGATGTTTCCACGTGATTAGATTCAGATTGTGCCCATTTTGCCCAAGACCACGGAAGCGATGCTGTGTCCTTTCTCAGTGCATCATATCAAGAGGCCCGTGATGTCTGTTTGCTCCCTTACTATTGATGTTAACTTTGATCACTTAGTGAAAGTGGTGGCTGCCAGGTTTTTCCTATTTTTGTCACTATTTCCCCCTGTGTAATTAATAAGTATCTTGTGGAGAGATAATTTGTGACCAGGGAAATATCCTGTTACTCCTCAAACTTGAACCCACTAGTTTTAACGTGTATGGATGTATGTTCCCTCCAACACCACCAAGCAATTAACTTAATTCTGACACTATCTACTGGGAGATAGCATCAGATTCCACAGGTTATAGACTCAGTCCTACCCCTGCCCGCCACCTGCAGATGCCAATCACAAGTCCAGTTTGTCACCTGTGCTTCTGACTGACCGGCTATAGCTCAGAGGTTCCCACAACCCGCTCTGTTGATTAATTTGCTTGAGCAATTCAAAGAACTCAGAGAGACATTTTACTTAATGGATTACTGGTTTATTACAAAAAGATGTAACTCAGAAACAGCTAGATGGAGGAGATGCACAGGGCAAGGTACCGGGAGGGGGTGGGGAGCTTCCAGATGTGCCACCCTCCCAATACCTCCATGTGTTCACCAACCCGGAAGCTCTCTGAACCCCATCTTTTTGGGGATTTTGGTGGAGGCTTCATTACATAGACACCATTGATTAAATCACTGGCCGCTGGTGATTGATTTCAACCTCCAGCCCCTCTCCCCTCCTGGGAGGTGGGGCTTGGGGAGTGGCTGAAAATTCCAACCCTCTAACTACATGGTTGATCCCCCAGGCAACCATCCCCCATCCTTAGGTGTTTTCCGAAAGTCACCTCCTAAGCATAACCTCAGGTGTGGTTGAAAGGGGTTTGTTATGAGTATCAAGACACCTTTAACACTCATCACTTAGGAAATTTCCAAGGGCTTTAGGAGCTCTGTGCCAGAAACCAGGATGAAGACCAAATATGTTTCTTATTATAAATCACAATATCACAGCATCTATGACTGAATCTTACCTGAATTAATTACCATTATAAAGGTTGCCAAATGGTGATGTTTTGATTCCATCATTCCTTCCACATCATTCATTAAGTTTTTACTCTAAGAATGCGCTCTCTCCTTTTTATTTATTTTCATTGATTTTCTATCAGTTTGTAGTCACGGATTCTTGTTTTATTCAATGGGTTATAATCCTTTACTCTTATTATTTAATCTGAGCTTCAACTTGTTCCAGATTTGGTCATAGGAAGCCTCTTTAAGATGTCTTCCTGTGTCTCTCTGACACACCCGCATCATTCTTTGAGTATGTCCTTATTTCTAACTCACTTCTGTTTTAAAGATGGGGAAACCGAGGCACAGAGAAGTTGAGTAACTTGCCCAAGTTATCCTGGTGATAGCTGGCAGGACCAAGATTTGAATGCAAGCAGTGTGTTCCAGAATCCAAGCTCTTAACCACTCAACCATGTTGCCTCCATGACTTTTTTTTTTTTTTGGCTGTGCCGTGTGGCTTGTGAGATCCTAGTTCCCCGATCAGTAATCGAACCTGGGCACTCGGCAGTGAGAGCACAGAGCCCTAACCACTGGACCACCAGGGAATACCCTTATATATATATATTTTTTATGTATAATATATTTTTTATTTATTTATATATATAATATTTATACACACACACGTTTGGATTTATTCTGGCATTCTTTTTCTTAAATTGAAGCATAGTTGATTTACAGTGTTGTGATGGTTTCAGGTGTGCAGCAAAGTGATTCAGATACACACGTATATATATTCTTTTTCAGATAAACCATGACTTCTTGTTCAAAGCCATCTCCCCATCACTCAGCATGATGCCTGACCCATAGTTAAGTATTAAATGAAAATGTGTTGAACAAATGAATAAATGAATGAATTTTGTCATATCACTCAGGTCCTTCCAACTTCCGACCTTAAATTCCACTCTTCGTCATTGTAATCACAGCTTTTGCCATATACTCTCAAGTCCCTGGCTTTGTCCTATTAGAAAGGCAATCTGCCAGTATCCAACTTTCTACCCACTCAATGCTTGTACCAGAGTGATGTAAGTGACCAGAGCTGGTGTCAACCAAAAAAAAAGAATGCAGGAGGCTGCAAATAAGAAAAGAGTTTATTGGGGGTCTTAAGAATGGCAATTTGGGAGACGCAGGTTCAGGTAACCCCAAAAGAGTGTTCCAAGGAAGAGAAAAAGTCAGGGGCTCATAAAGATAAAAAGCCACGAGGCTGTTGAAAGTTGCCTGGTGAGGGACTTCCCTGGTGGCGCAGTGGTTAAGAACCCACCTGCCAATGCAAGGGACACGGGTTCGAGCCCTGGTCCGGGAAGATCCCACATGCTGCGGAGCAACTAAGCCCCTGCGCCACTACTGAGACTGAGCTCTGGAGCCCGTTAGCCACAACTACTAAGCCCGCACACCTAGAGCCCCTGCTCCGCAACAAGAGAAGCCACCACAAGTAGAAGCCCACGCACCGCAAGAAGAGCAGCCCCCGCTCGCCACAACTAGAGAAAGCCCGTGTGCAGCCAAAAGGAAATAAATTAATTAATTAATTTAAAAAAAAAGTTGCCTGGTGAGAATTGTGATGGACTCTAATGAGAGTCAGAAAATGTTTGTCCTTAAGGAATCACAAGGTGTTTTAGGGCAGGAGTCCAATAAGTAGATAGACTGCCACGAGTCATTTTAGGGTAGGGTCTGATAAGTACCTTGAGTTTCTGGCAGGTGATCTGATCAAAAGATCAGATTTCACCCAGGCTGAGATGTGCACAAGTCACACTTCCTTAACGTCCTCCTGGCTCCAGAGAGCTCTCTTAGCAATACCAGCTCCATTTTGATTTCCCTCTGACACTGGAGGAAAATCACACAACCCTGATGAAAAGTCTGACTTTAAATCTGTGGTATATAACCTCCAGTGAGCCCTTAATTCTGCCTAGAAATCAGCCTAGACTTTTTGGGTCCATATACTTGCCTGCTTTCCTATTTCATCCCTTCTCAATGCTCCACAAAGCTCCTCCCATTATCCCACTGGATACCACACTAGTGAAAAATTACTCTGAATGATTAGGGACTTCCCTGGTGGTCCAGTGGTTAAGACTCCGTGCTTCCACTGCAGGGGGCGTGAGTTCCATCCCTGGTCAGGGAACTAAGTTCCCGCAGGCCATGGAGCACGGCCAAAATAAAAAAAAGACAAAACAAAAAAGATTAGACTTCAGGGAAATGCATATTAAAACCACAATTAGGTACCACAACACACCTACCAGAATGGATAAAATTTAAAAGACCTATTGGGACTTCCCTGCTGGCACAGTGGTTAAGAATTTGCCTGCCAATGCAGGGGACACGGGTTTGAGCCCTGGTCCGGGAAGATCCCACATGCCGAGGAGCAACTAAGCCCGTGCGCCACAACTGCTGAGCCTGCGCTCTAGAGCCCGCGAGCCACAACTACTGAGACCACGTGCCACAACTACTGAAGCCCACATGCCTAGAGCCCGTGCTCCACAACAAGAGAAGCCACTGCAATGAGAAGCCCGTGCATCACAAGGAAGAGTAGCCCCCACTCGCCACAACTTGAGAAAGCCCGCGCGCAGCAACGAAGACCCAATGCAGCCAAAAATAAATAATTTTAAAAATTCTAATAAATAAGTACAACTTTAAAAATAAAGACCTACTGACAACACAATATGTTGATGACAACACAGAGTAACAGGAATTCTAATTTTAGTAAAATAGTGTAGGACAGTGAAATAGGATAACCAATTTTGAAAAGGGTCTGCTGGTTTCTTATTAAACTAAATATTCCCCCATTCTTTGACACAGTAATTCCACTCCTAGTGTTTATGCAATGAAAGCCTATGTTCATAAAAACAAGTATACAAGAATAGTCATACCAGCTTTATTCATGATAGCCCCAAACTGGAAACAGGTGTCCATCAATAGAAGAATGAATGAACAAACTGGGATAATACCACATTCCAGGACTTCCCTCGTGGTGCAGTGGTAAAGAACCCGCCTGCCAATGCAGGGGACACGGGTTTGAGCCCTGGTCCAGGAAGATCCCACATGCCACGGAGCAACTAAGCTTGTGCGCCACAACTACTGAGCCTGCGCTCTAGAGCCCGTGAGCCACAACTACTGAAGCACACGAGCCACAACTACTGAAGCCCGCGCCTAGAGTCCGTGCTCCACAACAAGAGAAGCCACCGCAATGAGAACCCCGTGCACCGCAACAAAGAGTAGCCCCTGCTCACAACAACCAGAGAAAGCCCGCACGCACCAACAAAGACCCAACGCAGCCAAAATTAAATAATAAATACATAAATAAGTTTATCAAAAAAACCCACCACATTCTGTTGAGTGAAAGAAGCCTTACACAAAAGAGTACAGTATACAGTATATTTCCATTTATACAAAGTTCTGAAGCTTTAGATATTGAGCACTGGAGACGTGACTAGTGTGAATTGAAATGTAATATAAGCATAAAATACACATGGAACTCCAAAGACTTAGTACAACTCCCCCCAAAATATCTCACGAATAACGCTTTCATACTGACTAGAAATTTAAATAATACTTGCATTAAAATATTTTATTAAAATTCATTGCTTCTTCTCTTTTTACCTGTTTGATGTGAACACTAAAAAATTTTTAATTACATATGTAATTTAAATGTTTTGCAATATACTTCTGTTAGGCCATGATGATCTAAAACTTAGAAATAAAACAAAAGGGGAACCACATATAACAGACCCACTCAGGGATTATCTGATTCTCTGGGGGTAACAGGAATATGTCTTACTATTTATTATTGATTAGGGCCCAAACTCTATAAAGTTTAGATATTAACTTTGCAAATGATAAGAAGATTGGTAAGCTGCAAATGGTTTTTGTCTGGTAAAGAGGCAAATGCTTTCTGATGGAATGATTTCTGCCCAGTAAACAGTAAAGCCCCAGAAATTAAGGTTTTATCACCCTGTAAGACCAGAATTCATTTTGAATCTCAGTTTTCAATCTTATTTCAGCATTCTTGCTTTCGATGACTAAATATACTTCATCTCATCCACAAGCTTTTGAATTAACTGTACTATCTTGCTGGTTCCCTATATTCTGAGCACTTACTATATGCCAGGCACTGTACTTGACTTACATGAACAAGTTCAAGTCTCAGAAGAGTCCTAAAGGCAGGAACTATTATCCCCATTTAAGAGATAAGGAAACTGGGACTTCGAGAGAATTTCCCAGCTCAGTTTCACTCAGAATAAAACAAGGTATAGAGTAGTTACACAGCTGAGATTTAAACATGTCTGACACAAGTCTGGCCTCTCAGTCTCTATTCTACACTGTGTCTTTGTTATGAGGGAAACTGTGCCCCCCTCAAAAGAGGTATGTTGAAGTCCCAACCCCCCAGGACCTATGAATGTGACCTTATTTGGCAATAAGGTCTTTGCATATTTTATCAAGTTAAGATGACTAATATCTAATATGACCTCAGAAAAAGAGGGAAATTTGGACATGTGAAGAATAGTCATACCAGCACATACCCATGTGAAGAAGAAGGCAGAGACTGGAGATAGAAGAAGAAGCCAAGGAACGCCCGGGGCTACCAGAAGCTGGAAGCGGCAAGACAGGGTTCTCCCCTAGAGGCTTTGAAGGGAGTATGGCCCTACCAACACCTTGATTTCGGACTTCCGGCCTCCCAAACGATGAGTCAATAAATTTCTGACGTCTTAAGCCACCCAGTTTGTGATACTTTGCTACCGCAGCCCGAGGAAACTAACATAGTCTCTGAAATGGACAACATTAGGCGGCTACATGGATGTGGAGGTGAGAGGGGTACCACCAGCAATATGGGACCCACACCTGGAAGGCATCTTTCCTCCGTCCCTCATCTGTGCTCGCAAAATGCCCTACCCCAACTCACAGGGCGCCGTGTCAGGACAGACTGTGTCGGGGCCTTCACAACACACCGGGGGCTTTCAGAGGTAAAAGCCTTTGTAATGGGCAGAAGGGATTACTGGGTGTCCTGTCTCGCACAGCCTTCTGGGTTAGCTCCACCTTTCACTGTCTTAAACTATGATAGTAATACTAAACCGATGGTAAACTGAGAGCAATGCAAAAGATTCCTGCCTGGCGGAATACAGTTGATTATTTCCCTGTGGTTATTGACCAGTTCAACAGCCACTCATAAATTTATTTCAGCATTCCCGAGCTCCTACCTGTGTGTGTTCTTGGAATTCTCCTTTGAACTGGCTGTAACATTGTATGGGTCCCCTCATTCATAAATGAGTGAAATGAAATCTTTGACACGTGTTCATCTTGTATCTGTATAAGAGCTGATTTTCCTTTCCAAAAAAATATCATCCTTCCTCACCTGCTTCCCCACTTTGGCACCTCCTCCAAAGATGAGAAAACACCCGCACGGAGTGACAGGTAATAAAAGGAGGATTTCCAGCCTCAACACCCTCAGAAACCCCGGAGTCCTCTGACCTACGCCACCAAGATGGCAAAAAACAGACTCGGAGTTACCTCTGAAGAGTGTTAACACGCTGGTTAGCAGGTCCTGCTTGTCAAAGCAAAAACTGCACGGGACAAGTTGGACAGGCAAGAAGTCTTCATTCAAAGTGTTCCAAAAAGAGACAGAGGCCAGAACTCAGTCTGAACTCAATGCAGCTGAAACACAAGGCAGTTGGGTTTTTAAGAACTGAGGTGGGGGGCTTCCCTGGTGGCGCAATGGTTAAGAGTTCGCCTGCCAATACAGGGGACACGGGTTTGAGCCCTGGTCTGGGAGGATCCCATATAACGCGGAGCAGCTAAGCCCATGCGCCACGGCTGCTGAGCCTGCGCTCTGGAGCCTGTGAGCCACAGCTGCTGAGCCTGCGTGCCACAGCTACTGACACCCGTGCACCTAGAGCCTGTGCTCCGCAGCAAGAGAAGCCACCATAATGAGAAGCCCGCACACCGCAATGAAGAGTAGCCCCCGCTCACAACAACGAGAAAGCCCATGCACAGCAACGAAGACCCAACGCAGCCAAAAATAAATAAATAAAATAAATAAATTTTTTTAAAAAAAGAACTGGTGTGGGGGTTGAGGGGGTAGTAGGTCATGTTTGAGAATTGGCTTCACCTGAAGGAAAAGGAAACTTTCCTGCATCTTCCGGACAAGGGGTAGTTTCACAACTTGGAGAAAGGTCCCCACTGAAGTCAGGCTTCTAGGGAAACCGGGAGATAGAGGTGCTATCTCCTTTGACGTTTATATTTCAAAGAGATAGCTCCCAGGTCCTTGTGAAACACATTTCCTGGCTTGTAAAACTGGCAAGAGGCTTTTAAACAGATTCATATACATCTCAAAAGAGCAGAGAAAGAATTTACAATGACAAGTTTTCTAAAGCAAATGCTCTAAGAAACAGGAGGTCCGGGGCATCTGTGGTTAGGTCAACTGGATTCTGTCAGGGACCAGGGTGAGAGGGAGGACAGTACTTTAGAGGCAGGAACAAGTCTATCTAAAGTTTAGTTAAGCTGAGGGGAAAGTTACAGCCCTCTTGTTCATGCTCTATAAGGCCGGTCTGCCTGGGTTCCAATTCGGACTCCGTTGCTTATTAGCTGGGTGACCCGAGGCAAGTTACTCAACCTCTCTGGGCCTGGTTTTGTCATCTTTATAAAAAGCGGATGATTAATACTTAACTCATAGGATGGTTGTGTAGATTAAATATGTTAATCCAAGTACAGCATTTAAACCAGTATCTGGCACATAATAAATTTATACTTGCTGTGGGTTAAATTACTTTACCATTCTGAGCCTGCGTTTTCCCAATCATCCCATCTGAGAATTTAAATGGAAAATTAAGTGAAATGATGGGTGCAAACAACCTTAGCCCAAGCCGGCCATCTGGTAAGACTCTTTTAAATGATTAACATTCCCATAACTATAGTTACTATTACTGATACTGATATTGTTTGTTGCTCAGGCTCTTATTCCCTATTTTGTTACTATAATCACTATTTACTGTTATTTTATTATTAACTCACACTACTCCCTACTATGAATGGTAATATCAGCAGTATTACTTTTTTTTTTTTTTTTTTTGGCCGTGCCACGTGGCTTCCAGGATTGTATTTTCTGGACCAGGGATTGAACCCAGGCCACAGCAGTGAAAGCGGGGAGTCCTAACCACTGGACCACCAGCGAATTCCCAGTATTACTATTATCTCACCATTCTGCACACCTGCTTCCCCTCCATCAAGCAGTCCCGAAGCCTGCCACGGTCTTCCTAAGCCAGGCTTTTCCTCCCTGGGCGCCCAAGCTTTCATCTGATTGGAGGAGATGGTGGTGGGACTCAGGCCCGAAGTCCCCAAGAGGAAGCAAAAGTGGACAGCGGCACCCACAAGCCCTCTGGACAGGTGGGATGCCGGGGCCAAGCCACTGAATGATTCTTTTTTTTTTTTTAATCATTAAGCTAGGCTATTTTTTTATATACAATTTTTTTTTTTTTTTTTTCTTCCGGTACGCGGGCCTCTCACTGTTGTGGCCTCTCCCGTTGCGGAACAATGGCTCCGGACGCGCAGGCTCAGCGGCCATGGCTCACGGGCCCAGCCGCTCCGCGGCATGTGGGATCTTCCCGGACCGGGGCACGAACCCGTATCCCCTGCATCGGCAGGCGGACTCTCAACCACTGCGCCACCAGGGAAGCCCTATATACAATTTTTAAAGGTTACTTTCCATTTACAGTTACTAAAAAAATATTGGCTATATTCCCCGTGTTGTACAATGATTCTTAAGAAACCAGATCGATGAGGGGCTTCCCTTGTGGCTCAGTGGTTAAGAATCCGCCTGCCAATGCAGGGGACATAGGTTCCAGCCCTGGTCTGGGAAGATGCCACACGCCGCAGAGCAACTAAGCCCGTGTGCCACAACGACTGAGCCTGCGCTCTAGAGCCTGTGAGCCACAACTACTGAGCCCACGTGCCACGACTACTCAAGCCCGCGCGCCTAGAGCCCGTGCTCCGCAACAAGAGAAGCCACCGCAATGAGAAGCCCGTGCACTGCAGCGAAGAGTAGCCCCCATTCGCCACAAGAGAAAGCCCGCGCGCAGCAACGAAGACCCAACACAGCCAAAAATAAATAAAAATAAATACATTTATTTAAAAGAAAAAAAAACCGACGGCAAAGTGGTGGGGCCTGAGGACCGTGTACAAACCTGTGAAACAAAGCTCCCCTCTGCTCCCAAACATTGCTAAGAGTACCATTCACCCCTTCATACTGCTCAATGGTCTCGCCCGGTCTCCCCCTCACCAGTGGGATCACCCATAAGCACGGCTAAACCTCAGGAGGTGAAAAGTGTTCAAAACCAACGTCCCTCGGGGCTGCGACTCCGGATCTCAGTTTCTCCATTTCAGTCTTGGCATTCCCACCCTAGCTCAGCTTCAGGAGGCAGAAATATCTCAGGTAGGTTATACTGAGGTAGGTCAGCAATGAGGTAGAAATAACTCCTTTAAAACACTATACAAAGTAATTAAACTTTTATTGAAGCCTTATGTGCCAGACATTGACCACACTGAGGCGTAAGGCACAGTCCCTGCCCTTGAGGAGCTCACAGTCTATAAAAGAAGACAAAGAAGATGCCAAAAAATGATTCCCACAAAGATTCAGGGGCAGGAGGCAGAGCCCTCAGACCCCATCTCTCCTATTCCAGGTTGACTGTGAGAAAGCGAATACGAAGCTTATCACTGTCTCTCCCACCTTCCCTGGGACAGCTCTGACTTCCCTCTGACCTAGGCACCAGGAGAAGACCAGGGAGAGACAAAGATGAGGGGGATACAGTTGCTGCCCTCAAAAAGCTGGAACACCCTGGCAGGATATATACAATGGTAACTTTCTGTCCCAAAGCCGCAAACCAGTGCAGCAAAAGCTAGGGAGAACAGGGGCTGGGCCAGCCCAGTCCAGTGGTGGAAGAGGGAGTAATGGGAAGGGAGGGTACCCATGGCCAAGGAAGTAGGGCAAGAGGTAGAGAAGTTCATAGTAAGGTGACAGTAGCCACAGCCAACAGAAGAGCCACCCACCCCACTGAAGGAGCTGCCGAGCCTTTATTAGGGGGCCCATCTTTTATGGGGTACTGCCCAATATTTCTACGGTCTTGGTGGCCACTAGTACCTCCAGCCGAGGTAGATTCCTCCACCTGGGAGGTCTCAGGTTCGACCTCTTTTGGAGAAGTCTGGCTGGCTGGGGCTGGGGTGGGTTTGGTGGTGGAAGTGGAGGACGGGGCTGGGGTGGGTTTGGTGGTGGAAGTGGAGGCCAGGGTTGGGGCAGAAGTACTGACAGAGTTGTTTGCAGCCAGAGTGGTGGACCGAGGAGGGGGCAGCAGGACAAGGGGCGGGAATTGAGAGGAGAAATAGGTCTTGTTGCGGAGGTCCGAGTTACAGCGGGACCCCTGGCAGCAGGAGCCGCTGAGCGTGAACCCTGGGCCTGTCGCTGAATCCCGGGTGCAGGACTCATCCTGGACGCAGCCCCGGACAGGCAAGGATACAGTCACATTAGCTGCAGGAGGGAGACACAGGTAGGTCCGTGGTTGGAGGGAGGGGGTAGGCACAGCCAGAATGAAACTTAGGGGCAAGACAAGAGCAAGAAGACCCAAAACAGGGGACAGAAGGACTCTGCATCCATTAAACCCAAAGTCTCAATTAGGGCCCCACTTTGAGAAACACTGTCCCACTGTCTTTGGCACACGGTGGACCACATTTCCCATAGTACTTTGAGAAGAAAAATGTGTAGAATGAACTACAAGTCCCACAATGCCTTGGAAGAAAGGTTTGAACTGGGATACAACACCTCTCACACGAGGAAAGAGCAGAAGACCATTGCCTCCCTCTCTCCCCCCACCCCTCACACCACCCCCACCAAAATTCAGTCTTAGAGTCAGAATTACATTTGCCATAATACACCTGGCAGAGGATGGAATTTGAAGAACATCTCCCATGGTTCCCTGAAGCAGAGGCCAGGAGGCTGAACTACATCTCTCCTAATACTTTGGGACAAGTGGGGACACTAACCCTTCAGTTTTAAGGAGTCAGAACTACACTACCCACGATGCCTGGGCAGAAGCTTGGAGGCTTAAATACATTTCCCATTGTACATCCTCCCATTCTGCACCTGGCAGGCCTCTATGAAAATTGTATTTCCCCAAAAACTCTAGGACAAAAGCATTCCTATTCCCGTGCTATACTGGGAATAGGACTGCATTTCTCAAGATGCTCTAGGACAAGCCACGAACTTAGGCCTTCAGTTCCCAGAATGCGCTGAGGTGGGGGAACCCTTTGGGTAAAGGTCTACCTACCACCCATGAGGCCTCAGAAAGGCTACCACAACCTGTGAAGGCCCGGTGCTTCGAGCTCACTCACCTGCCGTCAAGGTGACGTTGCCGTCGAAACAGCCCTTGTACAAGTGGTCGCTGGCGTTGTAGCACCTCACGACGGGCGGCGCCGTACCCTGGCACTCCTTGCGGCTCAGCCCCACGCAGCTGTAGCACTCGACCCCATTAGGCTCGTAGTCACTCTCATTGCCTGCGAGAGGGGCGGGGAGGAAGGAAGGGGTCGAGAGGGTTCAGGAAGCACAGCCCTGCTCCGCGTCCCTCCAGACCACGTCTCCGCCCCTCGACGGACACTCAGCTCAGCCTATAATCCCGCCCCAGGGCGTGGCCCCGCCCCCAGCCCCTACGGAGTTCTCCCGCCTTCCCCTTGCGACCGCCCCTAGCCGCTCAGCCCAGACATGGCTCCGTCCCTGAGCTTGCGGCCCTGCCCCCACCGACCTGCGGGGATGAGTGCTCGCGAGGTGAGGTTGAGCTTCGCGTTGCAGCGGTCCTGGGAGCACTGATGCAGCTGGACGAAAGCCAGAATCCCGTAAAGGTCCAGTCCGCGATCATTCTTGCCCGGGAGTCCCGAACCGCAGCCCCGCACTGCCACCGAGAATTGCCCGTGGACTGCGGAGAGGGGAGGGGGCGGGGTCAGAGGGGCGGGGCCTGGAATAGACCGGCACCAGAGAATAGGCCAGGGTGGGAGGGCTAGGGCCTCAGAAAGAGCCGATCCGAGGGGAAAGAACAACAGACCGAGGGGCGGAACCTGAAAGAGAGGAGTCTGAGGGGACAGACAGGCTGATAGACACTGAACACAATCGACGCGGGAGTGCCAAGAGTGGAGCTAAGACGGAGCACGACCATAGGGAGTCGGAACCGCAGGAAGCAGCATCAGAAGGAGCTGAGACCGACAAAAAAGGCACAGGATCAGAGACGGATGGGGCCTCCTAGGAGCCGTGGCCGCAGACAGGGGCGGGTCAGAGGGGCGGAGCCTCAGCCTAGGGATTTTAGGAGAAGACCTCTAGAGGGATCTCCATCTCCAAGGGCCCCATTGGATGGGGGAGGCTGGGGTGGAGAGGATTCTGGCAGGGACAGAAGTGGGTAGGGAGATCTCAGTGGTCCAGGGCAAATGGATAGGGTGTGCCCTTGAAGGAGACGAGGTCCCAGATCAGGGTTCTCCCAGTTCACGCCACTCATGCGCAACTCTCCGTCCTCATCCCTCTAAGCCCTAATGGCGTGGTTGTGTTGAAGGGCCCACGCCAGGCTGAAAGGGAAGGATGGGGCTGCGTTCAAGGGGGTGTGGCCAAATTCAGAGGGAGGGGCGGGACCATAAGGAGGAGGGGCCCAGATGGAGGAGCGTAAAGGAGTACGCAAGGACCCGGAGGCCCCACTCACTAGACTCCACCGCCCCTACGGCCTCTGTGCAGACGTCCATGCCTGGCGCGCACTTCACCGTCTTAGTCTTCTGCGGAGAGCATCCGTCATCGGCTTTCTGCACGCAGCTGTAACACTCCAGGGCCTGCGCTCCTGGGGGTACAGAGGCAGGTAGAACTGAGCTATCCCTACTGAAGCCTCCAACCCCCAAAGGAGAAATAGTCGTTCCCACTCCCTCTGTCCCTGTGCAATCCTATTGCACACCCTTTTCCAGGGCGGCGTAAGGAAAACCTAGCCGCAAGTCTGAGGCCAGGAGATACATTGTGACCCTTTCCGTCAAACGTCCTATGCCTGCAGTGGGAGCATCTTTCCCACAGCCCTTTATGCCCAAGGTGGGGGATCCCTGCCATAGACGGGGGTGGGGGCACTTCTTCCTACAGTTCTCCACTCAGGATGGGAGAATTTTACCCACAGTCAAGTCAGCTCGGTGAGGGATCCCTTCCCACAGCCCCCCGTCTGCTTAGGATGGAAGAAATTTTCCCACAGTCCCCTCTGCCCAGGGTAGGGAACCTTCCCGCAGCCCACCCCCTCCCCCGACCCCTCTGCCCAGGATGGGAGATACTTCCCACAAGCCCGCTCTGTATGGGGTGGGGGAACCCTCCCTAGAGCTCCCACTCTATCCCCTCCGCCCCCTTCCGGCAGCAGACTCACCTTCTAGAAGCAGCAGCGGAGGCAGCAGCAGCAGCAGCCAGCCCGTTGTCCAGATCGCTACCCGGGAGCCTGCTTTCCTGGCGGGGTCCATGGTTCCGTCCTGCTCTCTCGGCTTCCACTCTAGCTGTGCCGCCTCCCAACCCGGGTCCTCTTACGTGAGCCCAGGATGAGTAACCTCGCCCCAGGCAACCCTGGCCTTGCCCAATCAGGCCAAATCAGCCTCAGCTGTGGGGCGTGACACCCGCCCCTGGATGCGTCACGCACCACTGCCAAGGAGTGAAAGGGCGGGAGTCAAGGTTCCCTGGCAGTTCCCAGGAGAAAGTCTGTGTGTTTGTGGCGGTGGGGAGAGGATATAAGGCTCACACAGAGGGTCTACTCAACATTCAACACTCAGTAAATGCTGAATGAGTGCAGGCTTTGGGCCGGGTGATGCTGGAGACTAAACAGAACCAGTGCTGGTCTTCACAGAGCTCACAGTCTGATGGGGGAGACAGATATTAATCCAATAATCATACAAATTGTTATTTACAGCGAGGACAACGAAGGAAGAAGTGTAGGGAGCTACAAGGAGGTGTGGCGTCTAAAAGTGGGGGCTGGTCAATGAAGCGTCCCTGAGGATGTAAATCATCCAGGTGCCTTACGATCTTAAAGACTTGGAGGTTTAGCCAGTGAAGCAGGTCGGGATGGGGGCAGAGCACATTGCAAAGCAGAGGGGTCAGCACGTGCAGAGACCTCGGCTGGAAGCAGCATGGACCCTTCGAACACAGAGAGGAGAGCAGTGTACCTGGAGCTCCTGTACCTGGAGCTCAGGAGTGAGGGGGAAACTGAGGCAAAAGAGGCCATTCCAGGCCCTGAGGAGAGGTTTGAATTAATTCTGAGAAAGATGGAGAATGTTTCACGGGGTCTAAGTCAGCTCTGAGACACAATCAGATTTGCTTTTTAAACTATCAATCTGGCAAACGATGCAAAAACTTATCAAGAAATGAATTCACTAATCCCAGGGAATTATGCAGCAATGAAAACGGACCAACTACTGGCCTGGGTGCCAACGTGAGTCTCAAAAACTTTATGTTGGGAGTTCCCTGACAGTCCAGTGGTTAGGACTTTGCCTTCCAATGCAGGGGGTTCAGGTTCAATCCCTGGTTGGGGAGCTAAGATCCCACATGCCTCGCGGCTAAAAAACAAACAAACAAACAAAAAACAGAAGCAATACTGTAACAAATTCAATAAAGACTTTAAAAATGGTCCACATCAAAAAAAAATCTTAAAAAAACCCCCAACTTTATGTTGAGCTCAAAAAGCCTTAAACAAGTAGAAGATACCATGTGACTCCATTTCTGTGAAGTTCTAGAACAGGCAAAGCTAATCAGTGGTGATAGAAATCAAAATAGGGGTTACTTTGGGGAGGGCATTGCCCCAAAGGAGTAATAGTAAGGAACCCCTACTATCTTCATCTGGGTGGTAGTTACACATGTAACTGCAAACATGTTAAGAATCGACGAGCTGTACGCTGTACATTTTACATTTATGCACTTCACTGAAGGTGCACTATTCTTACTATGAAATTTTACTCCTGCCTCTGCCATCCTCTTGGTGTGTGACCTCAAGCAACTCCATCTCCCTCTCTGAACTTCAGCTATTCTTACGAAAAGAAAAGGGTGGGGGAGGAGTGCCATTGTGGCCTCAGTAAAAAAGGAAAAGAGTAGAAGGGGCACGAGAAGGCCAGGAGACCGGGGAGGGAGCAGGGCAGTCTCCCGGGTAAGGGAACAAGAGCCTCTGATGGCTGGGAGTTGGCTGGCGGCTCACAGCGATGTCTGGGTGCTCTGTTACACCCCTGCACCAACACATATGCGGCCACACTGTGACCACGATGGAGTGAGACACAATCAGGACCACTGCCTTCTGTGTCTGAACACAGGAAAAAACAAGAACACTGTGCAAACCACAGAATGACTAAGCTTCCACATATATAAGCTAATAGAAGTGATTGCTTGTATTGGGTTGGCCAAAAAGTTCGTCTGGGTTCTCTGTAAGAGGTTACAAAAATCCGAATGAACTTTTTGGCCAACCCAATGTTATGTATTATTTATATTATATTATTATTTAAACTACAGCTTTAGCCTTGCTTTGTTTCTCCTGACTCACAGATAAGATTTACCTATGGCAGGAAAAATAGCGGCTGTGTTCATAAAGGTTTTATCTGTTCTCCGGACCCCATGGGGCACCCCCATCGCCAATAATGACTAGCACCTCAGTCACCTAGGTTGGGTTGCTTGTCATCATGCTGAAGCTCAGAGAGAGAAAGTGAGTGGCTGTGAAGTCATTCAACACTTCCCCCTACCTCCCTGCCTCCCAGCCTTGGAATCCCAGCCTCACTTATGGTTTGCTGTGTGACCCACTAAGTGTCTTCACCTCTCTGAGCCTCTGAGGTGTCTGTTTTATAATAAAGGGAGGAGAGTCTTTCATGGTGGAGTGAGGCAGTGGACAAAGTATTAAGTCTGGAGTCAGACAGACTGAAATTTTACTCCTGCCTCTGCCATCCTCTTGCTGTGTGACCTCAAGCAACTCCATCTCCCTCTCTGAACTTCAGCTGCCTCCTTTGCCAAACAGGTCTGAAACCCCCTGTCTCCAGAGGGATGGAGTGAGGCAGGGCTACAATTCTATTATTATTGTGCACTCAGGAGGCCCTTCAGGTCCCAGCCGTGTGGGAGAGTTTCAGGGAGGAACCCCAACTGGCCAGACCAGAAGATCTGGTGTCTTGGGAGGGAGTGGGACCCAGGGTGGAGAGTCTCCTCTTGCTCAGGCCTGCCGAATCCCGGGTGCTGACACCAACCGCCGCCCCCCCACCCCAAACCTGGCCCAGGACCAAAGAGCAGAGGGAGGTTTAAATACCGGACCTCTACTTAAACCTACTCTGTGACTCTCCCCAGCTCCCCTCCACAGGGGTCACTGCAACGAGGTTTAGAATTGGTTCCCCAGAGAGATGAACAGAGGAGTCAGTGTGGAGGCACCTGGTCCCCAGCCCTGGAGTTCATGCCAGGGCCTCAGACAAGCCTGGGGCCATTTCCACTATGGGTTTCGTGTCCCCTGGGGAAGGGCAGGCTCTGAGCCCAGTGATGTTCCCAGCCTGCCTCAGACCCACTCCTTCTGGGATGTGATGTCTGGGATGCGTCAGAGAAGGGATGGGGTCAGGGCCCGGGCTGGCTACATAATTTGCGGGGCTCAGTGCAAAATGAAAATATGGAGACCTGGTTCAAAAGGCAGGAAGGAGTGTCATGAAATGTACTAAAGGAGAAATGCTCTTTTCCTTTCTTCCTGCATCTCTCTTGACCCCATACGGTGTCTAATGTCATGTTCCCTCAGGCACAGGGATACTGGTGGGGCGAGCACAGACTCTTACAGGTGTCTAGAGACCCTGCCCCACAACTAAAGCAAACTGGTTGCTGGATTCCCCTTCCACCAGCCGCCCGCCACTGTGCCCCACCTGAGATGCCAAGAGGCACAAGTGCCTGGATTTCCCGTGAGCACTCAGGCCCTTGTCGGGGCTGGAGGATGGCGGAAGTCACAGGGCAGAGGCAGGGAGGGGAAGGCAGACAGAACCTATTCCGGGGAGGTGGGAGATGGCAGGTGTGGGACCTCATTTGAGCTGAGGCTCCAGTCCCCCCAGCTCAAGCTCCACACCCTTCAGACTTCACTTACAAAACACAAATTCAAATACAAAATTAAGAATTTCCGGATGGCAATCACAGATGATTAAAGCCGAGAGGGCTCTTCTGAACATGGGACCTGTCAACTGCACTAGTCACATGCCCGTGAAGCTGGCCCCAGTAAGGGGACAGTTTGCAGAGGGGCGAAGGGATGAAATGATCCAAGAATCTAGATGCCTCACACCTGGAGGTAGAGGCCAAGGAACACCTCGGGTCCCCAAGGGCCTGGGGGTTGGAGTGTTTGCATTCCGGGGTTTCAGGAGCACATCTGGATCCTTAAGGAATCCTGGGATGGAACACCCAGGTCCTGAAGAGATGGGAACCAGAGGGACTGGATGCCTAGTTCCAGAGACGTTTAAGGGAGGAAATGACTTGTACCACACAGTGACAGCCTAGAGTGGTCAGGGAGTGGTCCTGTAGTCGGGGAGCTCAGGGGACTGCGGAAGCCCACCAGGGATCAGGGAGAGCTTCCTGAAGGAGGAGACACCTTAGGTGAGATGTAAATGATGAAAAGTTCTATGCCTGTCGTTCACCATCGCCCCATCCTCAGCGTCTTTCTTATCAATTTATTCCCTCAACACCTAGTTTGCCTACAGGCCATTTGCTGTGTGCCAAGCACTCAGTAGTGATGGAAATAGCCCAACCCCTGCCTCCTGGGGCTCCCGCCTAGCACGGGGAAACACCCATCAAACACACGGATGACCCAGAGTAGTCAAAGCCGTGATGGGGAAGGAGCAGGCAGAGTGATCAAGGCTGGGATGGGAAGCCCAGAGGGAGCATCTGACTCAGCCAGGAGAATCAGGGAAGGCTTCCTGGAGAAGGAAACATCTGAGCTATGACCTAAATGACGAGTAGGGTGGAGTGGGGAAAGGTGACTTAGCAAAGGGAACGTTACATAAAGACCCACAGGTGAAAGGATAGCTTTTTTTTTTTTTTTTTCCACTTTCATGGGATGAAATGTGCCCTCTGGTGCTGGGGACACAGCCATGACCAGGACAGCCCTGGCTCTGCCCTCAGGGAGCTCCCAGTCCGTCAGGACATAGATCCATCACCAGTGATGACCCACGATGTTCAGGAATGGGACAGGAGGGCTCAAAGGGGGGTACCTGATCCAGCTGAGGGAGTCAGGAAGGGCTTCCTGAAGGAGGGGACATCCCAATTAAGACGCGAAGAATAAGGAGCTAGGTGGTTAAGGGAAGGGCAGAGGGAATAACATATGTCACGGCCTGGAGGGCAGGAGCCTAGGAGTTCCTAGAAATTGCCAATAGCCCGGTCACGTCCAAAAGGGTGGAAGCAGGCGGGCCCACAAACTGAAAAAACAAAATTGCCACAAGACTAAGGACGCATGCCTCCCCACACCCCCGCCCCTCCCGGCCATGACGTTGGTGTTGAAGGTCTCCATTCCTAAAGGGTAGAACAGCTAAAGGATGCATGGTCTCCGAGGTACCCGTAATTCAGATGTCCTGCCTAGGGGTCGAGGGGCCCCGTACGCCTGTGCTGGGAACCTCAGCAGTAACCACTGTTTTTCCTCCAAGTTTAATTCAGTATCACAGGAGCACCAATAAATAGTTCCTTCCCGCCCCCGCAATCTTCCTCCCACCCAGGGCAGAGCCTCAGCGGCTGGCTTCCGGTCCGGGAAGACACCTGCAGCCCAGAACTGCGCAGCTCAGACCTGCCGAACCGCCGAGCCCACAAAATTCCCGGGAGAGTTCCAAAGGGGCTGGCCCAGGATTTCCAGCAGTGGGCGTGGCTTCGAGGCAGCGCGTGCGGGGCAGAGCCTCGCTGGGATGTCCCCCTGAGAGGGTATGTTCACTCAGGGGTCGTGGTTCTCGTCAGCCGCTGTCACGATGACGTCCATCCAGATGCGCATGGCTTCTGGGCTTGGCGCCGCCATGTAGAAAAGGCGTTCGTAGGTTTTGACACAGAACGTTAGGCGAGGGTTCGGGCTCTGGAATAAGAAGCGGAGTGGAGATGGTTATGAGTCCACCCTAGTTGGAATCCCAGCCTTGCTATTTATAGGCTTTGTGGGGTTGGGCACGTTATTTACACTCCCTGAACGTTTCCCCATCTGTCTTCCTAAATGATGCTACCTACTTCGTTGGGTTATGAGGATTAAATGAATTAACACAGGAAGGCGCTTAGAATTATGGGAGCAAGAGGAATTCAAAAAGAGGATGGGGGCTTCCCTGGTGGCGCAGTGGTTGAGAGTCCGCCTGCCGATGCAGGGCACACGAGTTCGTGCCCCGGTCCGGGAAGATCCCACATGCCGCGGAGCGGCTGCGCCCGTGAGCCATGGCCGCTGAGCCTGCGCGTCCGGAGCCTGTGCTCCGCAATGGGAGAGGCCACAACAGTGAGAGGCCCGCGTACCGAAAAAAGAAAAGAAAAAAAAAGAGTACGGACCCATGTCCCAATCCCCCAGCCTACCTTCTCCTATATTAGAAATAAATACAGACACTCAAATTTCCCCTCCCCCCAAAATCTAGGTCCCCCTGGTTTGTAACTGGGAAAATCCTAGTGTCTACAACCTATTTACTGAGCACCTAGTTGCCAACCCTGAATTAGGTAAATCCTTTACGTCCATTATCTGTTTCTAACCTTCTCAACTCTGAAGAAATGGGCTGAAGAGTGCCGATTCTGCAGGTGAGAAAACTAAGGCTGGAGAATGGAAGTCACTTTCCTGATGTCCCACAGCTCGGATTCCAGACTAAGCTCTAAAAAGCCACAGTTGCTCTCCAGAGCTTTCTAAACATTGTATCAGTTTCTGGCACTGCACTTTTATTGTTTACTTATTTTTATTTTTTTGCACTTTTATTTTTATAGAAGTTCCAATTCCTGCGTTCTCTGGGGAAAAATAAATATGATATGACACCATGGGGCCCATCACCATTTGGCAATGATGGGCAGATGCTAACGAATGATCGTCTCCTTTAGATGCTCCCAGGCTGCCTCAGTCCTCACCCTGCCCAATTCAGACATTTATTCTCAACTTGGCATCTGCGTTTGCCAAATTTCTGCTCTAAAACTTTTGTTCCAAGAAAAATATCAGTGGGCTGAGAGCCAAAGACTAAGCTCTTGATTTTTGGTCCCTGCAGTGAAATGATCTGTTGGTTTCCTGTGCTGGATGGAGTACCACTGGATGGAGTAGGGGCTGTGGGTGGCCTTTCCCAGGGATAAGATCAGGCTTGACAGCCGGGGCTCCAACCAGGAGGGCAGAGCAGCACCAAGCAGGGGCTTCACCTTGAAGGCACAGCGTAAGTGGTCGTAGTAGACTTCCTCGATGGCCTGGAAGTAGATGACGCCTTTGAGCTTGGTCTGTTCTTTGTCTGATGGAGGGAGGTGAGGGAGAAACAGAGCCAGTGAGAGGTGTGTATGGTGGGGGGAGCAGGGGAGTCACTGGGCCCAAGTCCCGAGACTGGGGTGGGGGTGAGGAACATGGTGGCAGAGTCTGTAGGTCCCTAAAGTACTGTGGTTGGGAGGTGAGTGCATGTTGACGGGAGACTAGGAGGGAGACTGGTGTGGTGACTGGACAAGACCGGAGAATGAGGTCTGGGGAGTTGGAATCCTAGGTCCCCTAGTGCCTTGGCCCCTGAGAAGGGCAGGGACTCAAGGAGAGATTCAGCATCATTGATTCTCCTAGAGAGGAAGGAGGAGGGGCCTGGAACCTAGATTTGCGGGCTGGGCACGGGCAATGCTCCTCTAGGGCACCTTAGGAAAATGGGGTCTGGGGAGCCAGAGTGGTACAAAACTGTTACCCACGTTACTGAGGAGGGCTGGCTCACTAAAGGGGAAAGGGGCTGGGGATCCAGACTCGTGGGCCTGAGAGAGAAGGGGGCTGAGGGTGGGACGCCTAGGTTTCTGGGGTGAAAGTCTGTTGTGGTTTCTTCCAGGGGCCTGGGGGCCCGGGTCCCAAGGCAGCCAGGGTGGGCTTACCCGTGTAGTAGGCCAGGCGGCGGGCCTGGCGGTCAAAGCAGAACCACCGCTTCCTCCAGGTCTTGATGCGGCCTCCCATCTTCACCAGGGGTCCGCGGCAGTAGCCCCCAGACACCCGTATGTGCGGGCAGCTTTCCGGGTTGTGGCCCCAGCGTTCCAGGTGTTGCCGGAGATCCAAGACCCGAGGGCCAGGAGGGCGGGATGGGGCTGTGGGCGGGGCCTGGGAAAGCAAGAGAAGGGGGCAGTGACTTCATGGGGTGGGGGGGCAGGTCCTGCAGCCTGGACGCCCCCGAGGGGTGCTGGTCAGAGTAGCTCGAGTATAAGGCCCAGCACAGCCTTTCATTAACAATGACGATCAAGATGATATTTCCAACAGCTAAAGCGATGAACTGACACTCTGCCCAGGGCTTTACCAGCATCCGTTCCTTGACTCCCCACGGCCACCCTCGGGTCAGGGCTACTATGAGCCCCATTTTTCAGATGAGCACACTGAAGTACAGAGAGAAAATAATCCACCCGAGGTCACACAGAGCTTCGAAGTGGCAGAGCTGGGTGGCAAACTCAGGTCTTCCTGACCCTAGCGCTTACCCTGAAACACCGGAGATGTGTTAGAGAAGTGATGGACCCTGGTGGGACCCTCATCTACTGTCTCTGTAAAACAGGGACCAGACAGTGAGTGATCAATAAATGAGAGCACTGTTTCCATCATTATTATTATTGTTATTATTCTTGTTGTGATGAAATTACTGATTATTACCTGTGCTAACAAAACACTTTATAGGTATAATCTGTGTCCTCTCAAACACTTTTCAAGGGGTAAGTACATCATTGTCCCCATTTTACAGATGTGGAAACCAAGGCTCCGAGAGGTTAAGTCACTAGGCCCAAGTCACACAGCCAGAGCTGACGAGCCAGGACTCCCCAGGCAGAGTGTCATCTCAGGAGGCCATAAAGGGGAGAAGAATGAAGGTGATCAAAGTGTCTACTGTTACAAGGCCCAGCCTGATCATACCTATTCTTCCCAAATGATCCCTGCAAAGAATGGTATGATCTCTGTGGTCAAACTGAGGCCTCAGACTTCAGCATGCAAGGGGACCCCCTAGGGATTTTGTTAAAATGCAGCCTGGGATTCAGTCATTCCGGGGTGGGGGTCTGGGGTGAGGGTGAGGTTCTGCACGTCTAACAAGCTCCCAGGGAACAGGGACGCCGATGCTGCTGGTCCGTGGACCACACTCTGAGTATCAAGGGCTGAAAACACTGAAGCAAGGCCAAAGCAAGAATGGATGAGAAACAGAAGTGAGACTCATTGGATGGAGACAGGGGAGAATGAGGAGGAGGGGAAATGGGGAGGAGCCGGGGAATGCACAGGAGGGGAAGGGGTGCTTAAAAGGGAACCCACCAGGGCTACCCTGGTGGCGCAGTGGTTGAGAGTCCGCCTGCCGATGCGGGGGACGTGGGTTCGTGCCCCGGTCCGGGAGGATCCCATGTGCCGCGGAGCGGCTGGGCCCGTGAGCCGTGGCCGCTGAGCCTGCGCGTCCGGAGCCTGTGCTCCGCAACGGGAGAGGCCGCAGCAGTGAGGCACCCACGGGGTCATCTCACCAAAGCCACACGGTAACACTACTGATCACCACGTATGGAAGGTCCCACTCTGTGGCTGGCACTGTGCCAAGTGATCGCCTTGCTGCCTCTCCAAAACAACCCATTACTGCCCCCATTTGACAGACGAGGAAACTGAGGCTCCTAGAGAGGAACTGACTCATCAAGGTCACCCAGGTAGGATGTGGTGGAGCCGGGCCCCAATCCAGGACAGCAGGGATGAGCTTGGGACTGTCAGCTCCCCCACTGCCCACCCGTGTCACCTCCAGGGAACGCCTGCCCCTCTCGGAGCCTCAGTTTCCCTACACTGAAACTACACTGAAACTCGGCGGTGATCACAGCACCCTCCACATGGGGCTGTTTCACGGATGAGCTCGCTGCTGTCAGGCTCCCTGACCTGGTGATTCCACTTCCAGGTGCGAATCCCGGAGACACACTTGCTCACGGGCACGAGAAGGCAGCTTGAGCCGTAAGGGGGTGGGGTGGGGGGGACAGTGCAGTCAACAGGGAACCGTTTAATAAATGATGATGCTACACAGCAGGAGTGCTTCATTTTTAATGAGGTAGAGCTTATGCCTGAAACCAGAAGGCCCCACTGCCCTTCCCAATTTATTTTATTCCTGAACTCTTATCAGCACCTGACGTGCTACTGATTTTACTTACTGATGCTGCTTTTTGTCTCTCTCCCCTGCTACACGCCAGCTTCTCCAAGGGCAGGGATTGTCACTCTGGCCACTGCTATATAACCCAGGGCCTACCACGCAGTAGGCCCTCTGTAAATACTGGATTGAAAGGAATAAGAATATGCCAAATGGTTGAGAGAACCAAAAGCAGGTTGGGAATGATGTGCTCGATTACAAGGAAAATAAATTCACCAAATATGGTTTGATCGGTGTACGTAGGAAAGTATTAAAAAAAAAGATTTGAACGCTTCTCCGCGATAGAAAACACCTGCACTTCTGGAGGTAAGATGAGGGGAACTTCACTTTCCCCAATTCTGAAGTGTCTGTTATAACAAAAAGTATTCATGTTCTTAGTGTAGGTAGAAATAAAATTTTAATAAGGAGCTGTCAGCTAAATCCAGAGTGTGAGAAATTCTACAGGATAAGTGACTTTTCCCACAAATTAATGGCATTTTTTAAAGCAGGGAGGGAGGACTCTATCTCAGGGTTTTAAAAGACATTTTAACTAAATGCAGTGTGCATACTTTGTTTGGGTCCAGATTCAAATAACCAACTATAAAAAGACATTTTGGAGACAATTAGGGAAATGTGAATACGGATCATGTATCAGAAAGTTGCAGAATTATTAATAATCTCATAAACTATGACAGTGGAATTTTTGTTATGTTAAAAAAAACCCTTATCTATTGGAGATACATAGTGAGATATGAATGAAATGTCTGGAATTTGCTTTAAAATATTCCACTGCAGAGTGGGAATTAGGTGAGGATTCAGTACAACAAAGTTGGTAAGTAAAACAAGATTCAACATTGATGATCACTAGAGCTGCGTGGTGGGGGGGTACATGGAGGTTTATTACCTTTGAATATGCTTGAATATTTCTATAATCAGAAGTTTTTTAAAAGAATCAAATAAATAAAACAAAAATTCAAATAATATTTGAAAGCCCCAGCACATGGTTACCCTCATTCTGCGGCAACTGCTGACTCTCTGACACCGGGACCCACTTACAGAAGAGGGGACCCAGGCACAGAGAATGGAGCGTGTCACCCGAGGACACGCCACGAATACAGACGACCCTGATGGGAACAGGAACTAGGCCTTTCGAGTTCCCTTTCCACTTGCCAAGCCCAGGATACCTTCCTGTGCCGTTGGAGGAGACTGACAGGGTGAGATAAGACAGGGCAGAGGCCAGGGTAGCAAGACAGACCAGGGGAGTAGTGGTTGGGGAGGGTTAGGGGTGGGACTGACCATGATAGCAGGTACAGGGGGGTCTGAGGCACCTTCCGTGCTCCTTCTTGTCCCTTCCTGTGAGTGCAGAAAGAAAACATCAACGAGAATGCTAACCAATAATAAGTGGGAAAAACGTACTGGGTTCCTGGGTCCTGAGGGAGGAGGGGTCAGGGGCCTGGACTCCTGGGTCTGAAGGAGGAGGGGACAGGGGTCTGGATCCTGGGTCTAAGCGGGGAGGGGCCGGGGGCCTGGATCCTGGGTCTGAGAGGGGAGGGGCCGGGGGTCTGGATCCTGGGGCTGAGGGAGGAGGGAGGGGCTGCCGTCTCACCCTGGCCTGGAGCAGCCGCTCCCTCTCTGCCACAGCCTGCTGCAGGAGGTGTTCCATACGGGCAATGTCCGGGTGGAGGGCCCCACAACTGGGAGCAGAGAACAGAGATGCGCAGGTTACAGCAGCCCGACTTCTTCCCCCCATCTCCCCACCTTCTCCCTGATGTCTCACCTATTTCTGGGGCCACAGTTCAGCAGCTGATAGAGGGGGTGTCTCCCGGAGTCTCTGGCTGAGGGCGGGAGGGCCGAGGCCTCCAGGGCTCCTGCGGGGAAAAGGGCTGGGGGGCTGGGATGCTCCCGTGTCTAAGCCCCCCCACCTCTACCCCAACAGAGGCAACCAGGTTCCTCCATCCTGTGCTGCAGGAGGGTGGTTAACGGGGGAAGAGCCTACGCAGGGGAGGGGTACGTACGCACCAGTACAATAGAAGGACAGGGGCCGGGGGGATCCCCTCTGGCTCACTCTCTCTCCCCTCTTCCGGGGCAGGCTTCCAGTCCCCTGGAGGCCAATGGAGCCCTGAAAACACACAACGCCCACGCACACAAGAAAAGATGCTCAGGCTCCACCATGAAGCTGGAGAACTGCCAAGTAAAACCACCGTCTCACGGGCACAGATCAAAAAGCCACTGCAAACGTGATGCTGAGTGAAAGCAGCCAGTTACAAAGGACCACACAGTGTAACGTCCAGAACGGGCAGATCCAGGGAGACAGGAAGCGGGTTAGCGGTTTCCAGGGCCTGGGAGGAGAGGGGAACTGAGGGGTGATGGCTAAAGGGTATGAGGTTTCTTTAGGGATAATGACTATGTTCTCAAATTGATTGTGGTGATGGCTGCACAACTCGGTGACTAAAAACCCCTGAGTTGTACGCTTTAAACGGGTGAATTGTAGCATGGGTGAACTATATACCTCGATAAAACTGTTAAAGAAAACCCCAAAAGCCCGCAGTGTTGATGGGAGTGTGCGAAACCCAGGTGTGCTCCCACAATGCTGGGGGCCGTTTTATTGCAACAACCGTTATGGAGGCCAGTTTGGCTCCTTTTTTAAAGTCAATGAAAAAAAAAAAGAAAAGGAAAAGAAAAACAAACAAAAACAGAAAAGAAAATCAAAATGACAAATGCATAGGTAACTTTGAGCCCCAATTCCACTTCTAGGACTATGTGGAGACACTCAGACATGTGCAAAATGACCTGATTTCAAGGTTAATCCCCAAAGATGCCCGGAGACCACCTAAGTGCCCGTCAAAAGGAGGCAGGGATAAACTAGGGATCATCTGCATGGAGGAAAACTCCAAAGCATATAAAAAGGAGGAGGATGCTGTTTATATCAGACAGAATAACAGGGCTTCCCTGGTGGCACAGTGGTTGAGAGTCCGCCTGCTGATGCAGGGGACGCGGGTTCGTGCCCCGGTCCGGGAAGATCCCACAAGCCTCGGAGCGGCTGCGCCCGTGAGCCACGGCCGCTGAGCCTGCGCGTCCGGAGCCTGTGCTCCGCAACGGGAGAGGCCACAACAGTGAGAGGCCCGCGTACCGCAAAAACAAAAACAAAAAGAGGGGGAAAGTATATACATGACTGTTTAAATACAGAGGATCTCTGGGAAGACGGGAGACACTAGTAACCCTGGCCACCCCTGGGAGGTGAACTGTGTGGATGAAAACAATGGTGGGAAAGGTCTTTTCTCTGACTCTCCTCCCATGACCTTTGAACTTGGAACAAAAGGAATATTAGTTCAAAAAATAATAATAAACATGATAACCAAATGCAACCTGTGTTCCTAGGTCAGAAAAAATTTTTTTTTCTTTTTTTGTTTTTTGCTTAAAAAAAAATTTGTGGGACAATTGGCAAAAATATGAATCACATCTGTGGACTTGAATAATATTGTCTCAAGGGTAGCTTCTGAATGTGATCGCTGTACTGTTGTTATGTACGAGAATGGCCTTGACCTTAGGTAATAAAAGTAGAAGTATTTAGGGGTAAAGAGGAATCATGCTTCAGAAAAGAAAAATAAACTGTGTGTGTGTATGTGGGTGGGTGTGTACAGAGAGAGAATAAGAAAGCAAATGTCCAATGTGGTAAAATGTTAATCACAGAATCTGGGTGACAGGTATGCAGGAATTCTTTCTACTATTCCTGCAATTTCTGTAAGTCTTAAATCATTTCAAAATTAAAAAAAACTACCAAAAACTGAAAACAAAATTATTTGAGAGTAATCAAGACAGAAAACTGAAATAATTTCTTAAAGAAAAAAAGAGCAAAAACTCTGTGTGGATAATAAAAATAAATAAGTGGCATAATTTGAACACCAGTAGGGATACTCACTGCTCAAATATATGTAATCCACAAGTTAATAATAATACTAAAATAAAAATTGCATTGGTCACCTTGGAGGATGCAGGAGAACCAACTCTATTCTGAAGACAGGAGAATGAAGTGAAACCATTAAGCATTTTCCCTGCATGTCTTACAAAAACCATATCCCTGGGTAACCAAATAATTAATGAAGGCAAGTCCCTCTTTTTTTTTTCTGGCTGCACCACCCGGCATGTGGGATCTCAGTTCCCCTCCAGTAGAAGCTCAGAGTCCTAACCACTGGACCGCCAGTGACCCCCTGGATGTGATTTTCTAGATTCGTATTATTTTAAAACGTTTTTTAGAATAGTGACTAACATTTATCAAGTGCCTAACAGTGTACTTGGCCCTCGGAAGACCATTTCAGCTTATAAAAGCCCTGGGAGTCGGGAAAGTTTCGCTCTGCTTCACAAAGAGGAAACCGAGTCCCAAGTTCCTGTGGTTCTTCACTCTTTCCTTCCTTCAACTGATATTCCCAGCATTCCCCAGCCGAGAGACCTTAGATTGTTGGCACTGAGGGAAAAGGTGGGTAAGAGAGACCCAAGCCTTGTCTCCATGGCGCTCACATTGTAGGAACTGAATGAGCCATCATATAAATAAGTGTATCATCAGAAATTGCTGTGAGTGAAGAGTGTGTTATAAAACGGTGATATAAAAAAGGATCACCTTCCAACTGGAAGACCAGGAACAGCCTTCTGAACGCTGGACCTAAGGCCCAAAAGATAAGAGCTGGCCAGGGGAAACTCCCTGAGAGTCCAGCGGTTAGGACTCCGGGCTTTCATTGCCAAGGGCCTGGGTTCGATCCCTAGTCAGGGAACTAAGATCTCACAAGCCCTGTGGTGGGGCCAAAAAAAAAAAAGTTGGCCAGGGGAGACTGAGGGGAAGGGTGTTCCAGGTGGCAGGATCAGCAAGTGCAAAGGCCCTGAGGCAGGAACAAGTATGGAGTGCTGGTGGGTCAGTGCTCCTACAGCTGAGCAGTCAGTACAGGGAGGGGGATGGTGAGAGGTGGGCAGGGGTCAGACCACACAGGGACTTGTGGGCCATGGTGAGGAGACTGGGGGAATCATGGAAGGCTTTTGGTGGGAAGGGCTGAAGTAGGAGGGATGAAGATCACTCTGGCTGTTGTTTGGGGAATAAATTATTGGGAGACAAAAACTAAAATAGAGAAAACCGGTGAGGAGGCTGGTATAGGGTCACTAAAACCAGAGATGAGGGTGGGAGTGGGTGGAATAAGAGTGATAAAATTACAATAATACCAATCAATATAACTCTAATCACAGCAACAGGTGCCCACATTACTGAGCACCTGTTATGTGCCAGGCATCAATCACACTAAGAGTTTTAATGCATTAACCAATGAATGCTGTTATTATTCCCATTTTGCAGCCAAGTAAATTGAGGCACAGAGCTGTCTCTAAGGTCAGCCAGCTAGGATGTGGCAGAACAGGTACTGGAACCCAAGGTACTCTTAGTCATCACATGATCCTGGCAAGAAGGTATAGAATTTGAGAAGGATTTAATAGGACTTGGAGGGAGAGAGAGGAAGGGGCAAGGAGGAGTCATTTGTTAATCCCTGCATTCATTTATCCACTTGTTTACGGTTTATCTGGCTGAGTAAATAAACACTCCCTGGGCTCCTCATGTATCCCGAGGTCCCCGGTCGCTCCCTCTGAGCTGGTGCTAACCAGTCACCCACTTAGGTTCTGAAGGATCCCTGCGAAATCCTCATCTCCCGAAAGGCACAGGCTGTGGAAACAGGCAGCCTGGCTTCAAACCTAAGCTCTGCTGCTTAGCTGGGTGTGTGACTTTGGTAAGTCACGGCTCTTCTCGGGGAGATTCCCCCTCTGTAAAGTGAGCAACGTCCCGCTGCCCTGCCAGGGCTGATGCAAGGATTCAACGAGTGACCTCATGCAAAACACACAAAAGAGTGCCCAGCACGGCCACCAGCGTCCAGGGGTCAGTGTCTGGCCCCCAGGTGACACCCAGGTGCAAGGTGGGTGTGGGATCCACGCCGGTGGGTATAGGGTCCACCTGGCCTTAGAAGTTCCATGTACACAGGAGCCAATGACTCAGGTAACACCTCTATAGGAATGGACCCAGCTTCCCACCAAGTATTGATAGATATGCAATTTACTTATAAGGGTCATATTTACCCTAAGTCACGTTGCCTGGCAACACAGCTGACCGTCCACCTTTACCAAGCTTCCAGCTAGAAAGTTACAAAAGCTCTGCTAACCCTTTACCCAGATAATAACAAGACCTACTTCTGCAGGTTCTTCTGAGCAAAAAATAAAATTATATATACATAAAATTTCATGAATATGTAACGTATATTATTGAATTGTATATCCATGAAACAATAATTATATAATATAATATTAGTATATAATAATATAATATATATGAGGTTGAAGCACTTCAAACTGTCAGTATTTGACTGTTTCTCACCTCCAAATAATAGCAACTTCATGTGGCTCGAAGGCATAAGATGGTTTTGAGCAGATCCTGGCCTACGTTAAGCTCTTAAAATTAATATTAATATGAATATTGTTAATATTAATTAATAAGATAATGTTGCATATTATATTAGACAATAGAAACAATTAAATATTATAACAGACAACATTAATTAGATAATAATTGATATTAATTTGTTATTATTATTGTGGGTACAAAGACACACATACATGGATCTTCCTAACAGCATTGCTTAAACTGCAAAAAAACTCCAATCACTGTCCTCAGAGGGAGGGCTGGCTCAGTGCCTCCACGTAGAAGTGTGTGCCACACAGAAGCTCAGAGTGGTTCAGAGCATAGGCTCTGAAAACAGAGTGCCTGGGTTCAAATCCCAGCTCTGCCGCATACTAGCTGGTTAAGAAACTTCCCCTTTCTGCCTCAGTTTCTTCATCTATAAAATGGAAAGAAGAACCCAACTTGTAGGGTTGTTGCAAAGACTAAATGAGTGAATCCACGTGAGGCATTTAAAACAGTGCCTGGCATGCTATGAAGACTCCACAAATGTTAACTGTCATTATGGTTGTTATTGTTTATATCATTATTACAGAGCCATTGAAAAGGAAACAGCAGCTCTAAATGTCTCAGTGGAAAACAATCTCCACGACAGAGTCTTAAGCTAGAAAATAAAAGCCAACTAGTAGCTAATAGACATGTTTCTGAAAAAAACATTTACATGATAGAAAAAGAGCTCCCAATTTCTAAGCGCTGGCCCCCTATCCACATGACTGAAACAAAACTCTTTTCATTGACTATTCACCCCTACCTCACACATAGCACTCTGCCACTGTCTACTCTATTTCATTTTAAAAGGTGGTAGCCGGACTTCCTTGGTGGTCCAGTGGGTGACACTCCACACTCCCAATGCTGGGGGCCCAGGTTCCATCCCTGGGTTTCATCCCTGGTCGGGGAACTAGATCCCGCATGCCGCAACTAACAGTCCTCATGCCACAACTAAAAAAGATCTCACATTCTGCAACAAATATCCCGCGGGCCACAACTAAGACCCAGCGCAGCCAAAATAAATAAATAAATAGATTGATAGATAGATAAATAAATATTAAAAAAAAAGTTGGTAGCAACATACTCAATAAATGTTTTAACCCACTAATAAGCTGGGATCCCCGGCTTTAAGAAGATCTGGAGGAAAGGATATTCAAGAAACAAGTAGCTGCCCTGCTTTTGCGGAGGGAGCCAGGGGCCAGTGGGGTGGGGGGAGGAGGCCTTCTTATCAATATGCCCTGTTGGGTGGCTTTTAAAATTTACACCTGGGTAGGCACAGTCCCATTTCTCCAGGGGAGGGGTGGGGTGTTAGGCAGAAGAAAGAAAATGAATAATAAAGCTGGAGGCTGATAAACATTAATACCACTTGATCGGCCTTCCCTCTCCCCCAGGTGCACTGCAGAGAAAGCCACAGTTACCAGTGAGACCCGGGGTGACGAGGCATTGGGGGGGCACCTGGATGGAGCTGTGAACGGAGAAGAGGCAGGAAGAGGTGGCGGCGGCAGCGTGAGCAGTGGGGTCCTGGAGAACCAGCAACTGGCGATTTGTCTTCTGGGTGAACAGGAGCTGCAGGAGAACAGGTGGGGTGGCTGGCCACTGGAAGGATGCTCTGGCCCAAGCCTCCAGAGCCAGCCCATTTCTTGGATGGAAAAACAAAGGCTCAAGGTCCCAAGAGAGCTGAAACGTGGTCTTCGTGAGGGAGGACTATGGGCAGAGATGTCTGGTTCCCTGAGGAACCTGGAGGCTGGACCTCCTGCGTCCCAGGGGGAAAAGGGATTAGGGGTTGAGAATCGTGGATCCCAAGGGAGAAGGGGGCAGGGGGCCTGGACTCCTGGGTCTGAGGGAGGAAGGGGCTGACAGTCGCATGAAATCCCCATACCTTGGTGAGGGCCTGGCTGGGCTCAGAGAAGTCCTCGCCAGGGGTTCCCTGAAGGCAATTAAGCTTGAGAAGTCTGCTCCGTTCCTAGGGGACAGCAAGACATCAAGGGCTGCCACGCCTCAGGGTCGGAAAGGGCCATCCCAGCAGCTCTCCCTGATGCCAGGAGACACCTGGGGTGCAGGGAGGCAATGGGATGCCCTAGGGGGAAGTGAGGCAAGTGGGACAGGTGCCTGGGGTGAACTTACCTGGGTCAGGGCCTGAAGGGCCTCCTCCTTCTTCTGGCTCAGCCCCCGGCTCTCAGCTGCCATCTGCTCCCCCAGTGACTTGAGCTGCTCCTCCAAGACCTGGATCCGGCGCTGCAGGGCACCCCCAGAGCCCTGGTTACTCAGCTGCCCCAGGGTCCCCAGGCTGGTTCCCCCAGAATCAGGTCCTCCTTGAGAGCTTGGGGCTTGTTCCACCCCGTAACAGAGACCCTGGCATTTGGGTGCCTGGGAGGGGGTGGGGGACTTAGACTTAACCTCCGTGGTGTCCTCCTCCCCTTTGGGGGGGGTCCAGAGAGACTTGAAGTTGAGTTGGAGGGATGGAGGATCCAAAATCCAGAGACCGAGGGAGACGGAGACACAGAGAAAGTCACCGTTGCCAAGAACAGAGAGAGAAAGAAAGGGAAAGACAGAGACAAACCAGAAGAGATACAGAAAAGAACCAAGACAGACCCCAAAAGACAGAGATGCAGAGACAAGACAGAAACAGCACAGAAACAGACAGAAGCCGTGAGACAGAAATGGGAAAAGAGAAAGTGACAGGAAGAAGGTCCAGAAATAGAGGTGGGAAAGGAGACCCACATCAGAACTTTCTAAGCCAAAACCCTGGGAACCTTTGTATTTTTTTTTTTTTAACCTTTGTATTAAATACAGTCAAAATGTTGCTTTTTCCATTGGGACTTGTCAGACCCTTGAATGTGAAGCCCCCAGAAAGGACTAGTGAGAGCATCATTTGGGATGAGGGCTTGAGAGGCAGGGAGCCTAGTGGCGAAGATCTAGTGGGTTCAGATCCCAGCTCTGTCCTTTATGAACTAAGTGACCTTGGAAAAGATTACTTGAGCACCTTGACCTTGAGTTTCTTCACTTATAAAATGGGAAAAAATATTAAGACGTGTCTCCCAGGATTGTTGTAAGGATTCAATGACTCAATACTCGTGAAACATTTAGGACCAGCACATGGTAGATGCTCAATAAATGTCAGCAACTGTCATTACTATTTTGAAGTACGTGACACAGGGAAGACACGAGGCCAAAGAAGGGAGCAGAGGAGACAGAGGGCAACGACGAGGGAGGCAGGGCTAGCCCAGCCCGACTCACCCTGTGCTGCACCACGCTGGCCTGGAGTTCCTGGATCTTGGGGTCCAGTGCCCGGGCCCTGGGACTGTCCCAATCCTCCTCCCACTGGCTCTCCCGCTCCAGCTGCTGGAATTCCAGGTCCTCATAGGCACGCTGGGCCACATCCAGCTGTTCCTTCATCTGTGGGGGAAACACAAAAAGGCTGGAGGCCTGAACCCCTAGGAACCAGGAGGGTAGTGGGCTGGGGCCGGGAATCCTGGGCAATGAGGGAGGATGGGGCTGAGGATCTAGATTCCAGAGTCCTGGGGGTTAGGGAGCTGGAGCCCGAGCTACTAGGTGGGTGGGAAGCAGAGGACTGAGGGCCTGGATGTCTGGGTCCTGAGTGGCCTGGACACCGGGTCCCTGAGTGGGTCCAGTGGACCCTCACCTCCTGCACTCCCTGCAGAAGCCGCTCACGCTGGTCTTCCGGCTGCAAGTCGAGCTGCCCCTGGGCCTCCCGGAGTCTCTGGCGAAGACCCTCCACACGATCCCGCTCCTGGCTCAGGTGCCTCTGTTCCTGAATGAACAACCAGGCTCTTAGCCTCAGCCTGAGCCCAGGGAGGGAAACAGAGGCCAGCAGGGGCCAGGCCAGCCAGATCTCAAATCCCTCCCTGTCTGGGGTGTTGGCTCTATGAGGGCAGGGACCCTGTCTGACTGGTTCACACTTACACAGGCCCACCCAGGGCAGGTGTCAAGTAAACAGCTGTTTAAGAAATGAATGAGGGGACAGATGAATGGATAAAGAAGATGTGGTGTATATATACACAATGGAATATTACTCAGCCGTTAAAAAAATGAAATAATACCATTTGCAGCAACACGAATGGAACTAGAGATTATCATACTAAGTGAAGTCAGAAAGAGAAAGACAAATACCATATGACATCACTTATATGTGGAATCTAAAATATGACACAAATGAACTAATCTACGAAACAGAAACAGACTCACAGACATAGAGAACAGACTTGTGGTTGCCAGGGTTGGAGATGGGGGAGGGATAGATTGGGAGTTGGAGTTAGCAGATGCAAACTATTATATACAGAATCGATAAACAACAAGGTCCTACTATATAGCGCAAAGAACTATATTCAATATACTGTGATAAACCATAATGGAAAAGAATATGATGAAGAATGTATATATATATACATATAACTGAATCACTTTGCTGTACAGCAGAAATTAACACAACATTGTAAATCAACTATATTTCAATTAAATAAGTTAAAAAAATGAATGAGGGAATGAGTGCAAAATATATCCAGGCTGGGTGATTGATACTGGGGACCCAGAAGGGGGTCTGACCTGGGCCCTGTGCTCCAGCAGGGGACACAGCCAGTTACAGTCTGGGACAATCAGGGCAGTGAAACACAGAGACTGTGGGAACCCAGAACGCGGGGAGCAATTTCTACTGGGGTAATCCTAGGCTTCCTGGATGTGAGGATTTTAAGGTGAGTCTCAAAAAAACAGGGAGTATCTGGGAATTCCCTGGCGGTTCAGTGGTTAGGGCCCCATGCTTCATTGCAGGGGGCATGGGTTCGACCCCCGGTCAGGGAACTAAAATCCCACATGCTGTGTGGCGTGGCCGGAAAAAAAACCCCCAAAAAACAGGGAGTATTTAGACTAGTGGAGACAGAGGGGGCTGGAAGGGCATTTTGGATAGAGGGGAACAGCATGGAGCAAATGAATGGAAGTTGAAAAGTACAGGAAGTGTAGGGACAAACTCTGGTCAAGAAGGGAGAAGGTGGGGTGGAGGGAAGAGATGGGGAGCACAGGTGGGACACGACAGTGGAAAGGCAGGCAAGGTGCAGCCCACATTCGGTTTGGCCCACCAGGCTGAGGAGCCCTTATCCTGGGGCAACGGGGAGTCATAGAAGGACTGAAAGGATCTAGGTGTGGAATCATCCCTCTGGGAGGTAGGCTTGAGGGGTTGAGACCAGCTCCTTCATGAGTCCTCCAAGCAATGAGTGAGGTGAGGTCTGAGCAGTGCAGATGTAAAGGAGACAGATTAGAAAGAGAGGTTCAGGGAGCACAAAGAACAGGACATGGTGACTGACAGGCTTGGGGTGAGAGATAAGGAGGCACGCAGAGCGAGGCTCAGGACTCTGACCTGGTGGCCAAAGGGACAGTGAGACAGGGACAGTGTGGAAAAGGGAGTTGCTGAGGTCAGCTTTGGATAAGGTGAATGAGAAGGGGCCAGACTCCTGAGTCTGAGGGAGGAGGGGCTGGGGGCCTGGACTCCTGGGTTAGAGGGAGGAGGAGCTGGGGTCTGGAATCCCAGGTCCTGGGGGAGGAAGGAGCTTCTAGGAACCAGTATCCTAGGAAGTGGGACACGTAGGTCTACATTTTGAGAGGGAAATCAGGGCTGGGAGAAATATAGGCTCTTTGAAGTAAACGAAGACTCAGGACCCAGCCCCAGGAAATTCCAATATATAAGGGCAAAGAGAGAGTTTGATAGAATTACAAAGTTACCATTTTCCAACCTATAGTGCCAGCTGGTCCAAGCAATGACCACCAATGGGTGTTAAAGCCTTTAGGTAAATAACTATTACGAAGGGATCAGACTGACCTCACTGAGGTCTGGAGGACCAGAGACAATGTCCCCCTGACCCAGCACACAGGAAGCACTACAGCACATCTGAATTTGACCCAGCCTCTACATCTAACCAACCACCCGCTTCCAGGAAGAGAAATGAGATAAAGGACACCCCAGGCATGCAACCGGTCACACACTGACCATGGAACAGAAGACTTGGTTTCTCCAACAAATAGTACAGTTAGCAGGGACCATTAGACGTGAAACAATACACACAAGGCATTTCACCAACTACAATATACTGGCCTTTGGGGGACCAGATTCAAACAGCCAACTGTTAGCTGTTTTTGAGACAACCTCGGACCCATGAAAACTGACTGGAAATGAGACGGTGTTAAGAACTTTAATTCTTCAGGTGTGACAATGATATGGGGATAATGTTTTTTAAAAGCAGTTCTTATCTATAAGATAAGAACTAAAGCATTTACAGGCAATATGATGTCTGGGATTGGCTTTCAAAACTAGGGACAGGGAAGCCAATTGGGGGATAGGAAACAGGAACGGAGGATTAATCCCTGCTGAAGCTGGGGAGCACGCCACCTGGCAGCCCATCTGACTCCTCTATCTTTGTTGGTTTGATGTTTTTCACAACATGACATTTAAAGAGCAGAGAGAGATGGGGCAAAGGAAGATGAAGCAGTGAGTCAGGCCCTAAAGTCATGGACAAGGAGGGAGGAGGGAAACAGGAAGAGGCATAGGCCCACTCCCCGCGCCCTGCCCCCAGCCCAAGGATCCCCGTTTGGGGAATGGGGATAACCTCAGGGCCCAGGGCCCAGAAGCACCACAAGGAATGTCTATCCAACAAGGAAGAAAACTGAGGAGGAAGACCCAGCAGGGCAAACAGACCTGTTCCCGCTGCTCTTGGACGCCCTTTTCTGAGTCCACCTGCTGCCCCAGCAGTTCCCAGAGCTGCTCCTCCTTGCGCCAGACGGCCACTCGCTCCCCAGCCAGTTCACCCCGAAGCAGGGCCACCTCCACCTCCATCTGCGGAGAGAATATAAGGCCTGGGACCCAGAGGCCTGGGTCTGAGTAGGAGGGGGCTGGGGGCTCGGACGCCTGGGTCTGAACGAGGGACCTGTGAATCTGAACTCCTGGATTCGGAGAGAGGATGGAGCTGGGCTCCCGCAGTTGGAAAGGACCGGGAGTCTGGCCCTGCGGGGTTCCCCAATAGTTGGGGGCAGAATTCCCAAGAGGTCTGCAGCCTCACCTGGATCCTCAGTTCCTTCCTCTGACGCTGTAGCTCCCTCACTCGCTGCTCCAACAAAGCCACGCGAGTCAGTGCCTCCAACTGCTGGGCTCTAAGCCGCCGCGCCGCCCCTCGCACCCCTTCCCCAGCCTGAGAGGCTGCGGGTGGCGTGGCCGGGATCTGAACGGAAGGCGAAGCCTCCACCTGCGGTAGAAGAGGGCGTGGTCAATTGGGGAGGACTCGCCCCCTGCAGTCACTAAATAGGTCTGTTCTCCATCCCAAACATCCCCTCAGGCGGTCTGAGTCGGCGCTTAACTCTACCACCAAGTTCTTTTAATTCAAGGAGGGGAAGGTGCAGGTCCAGGGATCGCTCGGCCCCGGGAGGTGGCCCAGGGGCTCGCAGTGCCCAGGGGCACAGAGCCGACACAAGGATGGTGTTTCTTTTTCTTTATCCAGTTCCCATACTCTTGGCGTCACGTCTTCGAAGGTCCTGCATCTCTTTCTCTCCCCCCGGGTCTCCTTGAGTCTTTCCCCCTTTTATCTGGGCTTCATCTTCCTGACCCAGTATCTGTCTTCCGTCTCTGAATCGCTATTTCTCTTTCTCCCTTGGAGTATCTCCGTCTCTCAAGGTTTCTCTGTCTCTCTTTCTGTTTCTCTGAGCATCTTTGTTTCTGAGTCTGTGTCTCTATCCCCATCTCTCTGAGTCTCTGTCTCTGGTCTTTCAGTGTCTCTAACTCTTTTGGGTCTGTCTCTCAGTCTCCCTGTCTCTGGGTCTCTGTCTATCTGGTTTTTCTATACCTGTCTCTCTGTGTCTCTGTCACCCGTTTGGGTCTGTCTCTCTGGGTCCCCCCGTGGCTCTCGCCCTCCGGGTCCCTCACCGCATCGCGGCTGCTCTCCGTGCTGCTGCCTTCTCCCGCTTCTTCCTCTTCCTCCGTCTGCTGCTCAGCCCCTTGGCCGCTCGGAAGCTCTGCTGGGGCCTCGGGCACCTCCTGCTCGCGGGAGTCCTCGGGGAGCTCCCGGGGCTGGGCGGCCCCTTGAGATCGGACCTCCGCGTCGCACTCGGGGACCGCGGGCGGCGGGGTCCCCTCGTCCGGGCTGCTCCGTGTCTCCATGGCCTCTGCGGACTCCTGTCGGGTGGGCGGAGCCTGGAGTTCGGGAGGCGTGGCCCGGTAGCGTGGGGGCGGGGCCCAGGAGGGCTCAAGGCCCCGCCCGAAAGCTCTGGAGAGCGCTCCAGAGGCGGGGCCTAAGAGTTCAAAGGAGGCGACTGAGCATTCCTGAGGCTCGGCCTGGAGTTTCTAGGGGCGGGGTTCGATGGCTCCTAGGGCGTCACTCCCTCGGAGGCTTGACCAGAATTTGAGTCCGGGGTCCTAGTCCGCCCCCTACCGGCCTCTCCCTGCTATCCAGGTGTCGAGCCTTGTACTCTCCCAGCAGCCCCGCACAATCCCTTGGACCACTCTAGAGGGACCCCAACACCTTCTCCTTCGCGGACTCAGGAGTCGGGTTCCGCCACGTCCTCTCTGGAGCCCAGTAATCTCAGCTCCGACCCCACTGTGCAAGGGAGCGGGCCCCCTGCCGCCTCACCGAGGGATCCAGGAGTCGGGGCTCCTGGTCTCCCTCTGGACGAACCAGGGGCCTTGAATCCTCGGCTCCTCCTGGAGCTAGATTCCAGAACTCCAGCCCCCTCCACCACCCAAGCCCTGGCCCCCTCACCGGCTCAGGCTTCGGCGCGCTCCCTTCTGCGCTCCGGCGCTGCAGTTTCTCCCCACTAGACAGGTGGCTGGAGAAGAGGGAGGAGAGAGAGGCTGCTCTGTCCCCCTTCCCAGCAGCCCGGAAGTGGATGGGGACAACAGGTCCAACAGCTCTCGAGGGAGGAGGGAGCGACCAGTTTGCCCCGCCCGCAGCCGCGGCATCCGGCCATCCCGGCCCCACCCTCGGAAAGCCCAGCATGACGACCCCCCAACTCTGCCTCCAGCACCCCCGTTCCTCCCCCCTGGAGGGCCAGGCGCCTTGGTCACCTATGTATAATGTCCAGACCCTGGGAATCCTGAAAGGAAGAGAGGAATGGAGATAGGGGCCTCTCCCCTCTAACGAGCCCTTTAGAAGGGCCCCGACCGGTTTGGGGAGCTGGGCAAGGGGCGGGGGGGGGTGCCCTGAGCTGAGTCAGAGACCCGCCCAGAGACAGGGGGAAGTATGTTCCCCCCACCACCACTTTGCTATGGGTGGAGGGCGAGGTTAAAGGTCTCAGCCAGACCCTTTCCTCTCCGGGCAAAAACAGGAAAACAACTGGTATGTGAGAAAGGGTCACTGGGTATCAGGAGCTATGTGTACAAAGTATAAACATTTTACACGCATTAATTTATTTCATCCTTACAGCGGCCTACAGTAGAGAAAGGGATTACTATCTCCATTTTATAGTTAGGAAACTGAGGCTGAGGGGGACAAGTGTCCGCAAGGTCTACACATGTTAATGTTAACACCGTATTTGTTCTCTCGAAAGTCCGTGGTCTTTACCATTAGGCATCCTGTCACTCAAGCCAGGAGGTGCCTCAGAGCTCATTTCAAATGATAGTAACAGTAATAGTGAACACTGATAGGAAGTCTGCTGTGCAGGCAGTGTACCAAGCACTTCATACATATGGACTCATTGGATCATCACAACACCCTATTATTATTACTATTATTCCCATTTTACAAATGAGGAAACTGAGGCTTGGAGAAGTGAAGTACCTTATTCTGGGTCTCATGGGGCAAGTAGTTTAACTTAAGACTGTTCTAATCCAAGGAGCTGAGGAACCCTGCCCCAGATATCTGTTTGCTTCTATCTTATGAGTTAGCAAATCTCCTTCCAGGCTCCCAGGACCTTTACGCGGCCTTGCTCCCTGGCCTATCCAGGGACCACAACTAACCACAGGCATCTCAGCCCAGAAACCCATTGGGTCCCCCAGAAAACAGAAGTCAGATTCAGAGGGAAAAAAATATATATTTTTTTTATTTAAGAAGCTTGAGAGTCTGGTAAGGGAGGGGAAGATAAGAGAGGCTCTGGTGATGGCACTGTGCCCCTCACCCCACCTAGTGCATTATTAACTGGATATGAGCACCTGAGAGTCAGGAAGCGGGTGTCTGGATCCCACAGCGCATGTTAGCTGGAACCGCAAAGTCTGAAAGGAAGAAGCTAAGGGTGAAACCAAGGGGCCCAGGCAGACCCTCCCGCTCTCTCTATGCCCCCACTGGGGACCCAGAAATCCTAATAGTCCTTCTTTGGGAAACTAGAGTTCTGGCCCTGAGGCCCCTCCATCCCTCACACCCAGGAGTCCAGATCCCCAGCACCTTCTCCCTCAGACCCAGGAATCCAGACCTCAGCACCCTCCTCCCCCTCAACTGCTCACCTATCTGCTGAGGTTTGGGCAAGTTCAGTTTGCTCATGACCTTGACAAACTCCTCACAGCTGAGGGTGAGCCGAGGGTTTAGAGTCCGCTCCTCCTCCACAGTGGATACTGTGAGTCCTAGTGGCCAAGAGAGGGGGAGGAATGTTGAGCCGTCCAGTGCCTTGGGCCTCCCAGAACTACATTTCCCAGGAGGCCTCAGGGTGCCTTTCTGGCTCAGGACTAACAGATTGCTTTCCCTCCTCAACGGGCACTATGGGAAATGTAGTTTCCCACAGTTCCCTAAGTTCTATAAGGAAGTCCCAGGAAAGCCTATGCCTTCTAGATTCTAGGCATCGTAGTTTCTACATCCACACTCAGTACACCTAAGCACTTGATCTTTTGGGCCAGAGGAGTTCCTGGGAATTGTAGTCTGCAAGCCACAGCAGTTTGGTGCTCCCTCTCAAATAGTAGGTTATGTAAATCCCACACCTCACCATGGTAATCATGAGCAGGGTAGATCAGACAGTCTCCTGGAAGTGTGAAGATCTTTTCATGAACTGAGTGGTACAAGGTCTTAGCACAGCCTGGGGAGGGAAAACTCAGAGGTCAGTGGAGCAACAGGATGAGAGGAACTCCCAAATCCCTTCCCTTCGGGAAAAGGAGAGGATAAAAATCACTGTAGCTAAACCGTCTCCCTCATTTTCTGCCAGTAGTCCTTTGACTGGGTAGAGAAGGAGAGGGAAGGGCATTCTAGGCAGGTGGAACAGCATGTGCAAAGAATTGGGAAATGGTGAGAATCCAGCATGACTGTAAACAAGGTTAGGATATGACCCTGAAGCACCAAATTCCCTCACTCTGGGGATGCCAAGAAAGGATTCTGGGCAGGGAAAGTGGATGGGAAGATAAGAAACTGAAGACATTAGGCCAAAGAGGAGGATAGAGCCATGGTTCTGACAAGAAGCTCTGAGTCCTAAGTTGGGACAGGGACAAACCTCTCTGGAACGTTCTGCCACCTTTCCTTTCAGCCTAAATCTTTCGATCTCATGACTGTGTTGGGGATGCATAAATGGAAGATTAGGAGCCTCAGAGAGAAAAAGATAGAGACCAAGACGGAGAGATAAGGAAAGAGGAAGAAAGAGGCAGCCTGGGGATCTGGTTACCCACGGCCAGCTCAGCTCGCTGTGGCTCTGTCTCTTCTCTCTCGTCCAGCCTTGCTGGCCTCCTGCAAGGCAGCTAAATCCTCCCAATCTAGTGTCCACCTCACATTCACACACATACTCAAATCTCATACCCTGATATTGTGAAAGTAAACACCCTTCCCGCAGCGAAACCCCTCAATCTAATTGCCCCCAGCAGCTAAACCCCAAATGTAACACCACCTCCTAGCAATTAAACCACTGAATCTAGCAACCTTCTAGCAGCTAAATTGCCAAATCTAACTTCCCCCAGCAGCTAAACCCCTGAATCAAACTCCACACCCCTCCCTGCATCAGCTAAACCCCTTATGGGGGGTTAAAAATATGCCCATGGACACTTTGAAACTCTTCTCTTGAAACTGTGACACATAATTCCCCTTGCCTTGACTTAGTGGTCTGGACTAAGTGACTTGCATCTAATAAATAGGATATGGCAGAACTAACAGAGTTTAACTTCTGAGACAAGCTCATTAAAAAAAAAAAAAAAATTAGGTCTTCTGTCTGCCTGTCTCTCTGATTGTTCCCTCTGGGACAATCCAGCTGCCATGTCATGAAGACACTCAAGCAGCCCTATGGAGAAGTCTGCATTGTGAGGAACTGAGGCCTCCTGCCAACAACAAGCGTCAGTGAGCCACCTTGGAAGTGGATCCTCCAGCCCCAGTCGAGCCTTCAGTCAGCCCTGGCCAGCAGCTTGGTTGCAACCTCACACAAGACCCTGAGCAAGAACCATCCAGTTAAGCTTCTCCCAGAGTCCTAACTCTCAAAACCTGTGTGAGATGATGTTAATCATTGTTTTAAGGCACTAAGTTCTGGGGTGATTTGCTTTACAGCAATAGATAACTAACACACACTCTTGACTCTAACTGTCCCCCAACCACTAACCTCTGAACCCAACTCTCCTCCACTCCGGCAGTAAACTCCTTGAATCTAATCCTGACCCCCTAAAAGTCTAACATTCATCCATTCATTCTTGCAACTGACACTTAAAACCCTGGCACCCACATAACCATACTAAGACCTCGGGCTGGGGAAAGGGGCCTGTGACCTTGCTGGAAGTCTGTCCGCCCACACCCTCGGATAAGCAGGGTATCTCCAGTGAAGGCCATGCTGTGGTCATCCAAGACGAAGGTGACACAGCCTGGGGTGTGGCCCGGGCTGGCCCGGGTCTCCAAGGCCTGGAAGAGAAGGAGAGTACAAAGAGTCACCAATAAGGCTGTGGCTTCACTCTCATGGTGAAACTGGCCTCAGAAGCCCCCCACCCCATCCCATCCCAGGGTCACATCTAGATAACCTCTTTTTGATAAAAAAAATACTGACGTTAGATCCCGGACTTAAACCTCACTCCAGAGTAAACTCCCCCAAAATTAAAAACTTAAAGCAAGAAAATAAAATCATAAAACAGTGACAACAACAAAAATACAAATAAATATATGATCTCTGGTTAGAGAAGAACATCCATCCCAAAAGTCATAAATCATTAAGGGAAAGATCAATGGTTTGAATTTAAATACATTTGATGTTTCTGAATGGCAACAACATCATAAACAAAATTTAAAGGGAATCATCATGGTGGCCAAATATATTTGTAACACAAACACACCACATAGTAGTCAGTGCACTTTATGTACAAACAGATCTTATAAATCAGTAAGAAAAAGATGAGCACACTAATATAAATATGGAATACTAAACAGTCATTTCAAATTGTCAATGAAATAAAATTCGATGATGCTATACACAAACATTTAATGGCAGGAAAAGATATTTACTATCCCGTAAGTGCAAAAAACAGGTTACAAAGCAACTTATACAATGTCATCTCTTAAAAAAAATTTTACTCATTAACTCAAAATATTTTTTTTCTTTAGGCTTTTCCTGTATCATCTTTTTTTTTACAGTAAACATGTCATTTTATTTATTTATGTATTTTTAAAACACGTCATTTTATAATAAAAAATAAAACACAAAATTCACAATAAATGAAAGATTTAAACATAGAAAACCCAAAAAATTCTAGAAGGAAATATAGAAGAATATATATATTTATAAATACATATATATTTATATATATAAAATCTTGAGGTAGAAATGGTTTTTCTAAGCATGATAGGAAATTCAGAGGCCACAAGGAAAAACAGGAACAGATGTGACCACATAGTTTAACTTCATTACAGAAAAAGACAAAAATCAGAGTGACAAGACGAAAAAACTCAAGAGACAACATTAGCACATGTATAAGAGAGTATTAAAAAGTGTGAATAGTCATAATATATAAACAGCCCCTAAGTATCAATAAGAACCCCCAAAGAAAAATGGGCAAAAGAAAAAACCAGGCAATTCATGGTAGAGGGAACAAATAGTCAAAAAACATCTGATAAGATGTTTGATCTTCCTTAAAAGAAAGGAAGGGAAGGAGATATCTAAAAGCCCTATTTTTCACCTAACAGATTGGCAGTTGTCAGAGTTGCTTAGGATGCTTGAGGCAAACCCTTTCATCCCCTGGGATGTGAGTACAACTCAGTATAGCCATTTTAGAGGACAGCTTAGCAGCGTCTAGCAACATCGTAAATGCACATACTTCCTGACCCCTCAAAGTCACTTCTAAGACTCTGGGGGACACGGGTTCGAGCCCTGGTCTGGAAAAATTCCCACATGCCATGGAGCAACTAAGCCTGTGTGCCATAACTACTGAGCCTGTGCTCTGGAGGCCGCGAGCCACAACTACTGAGCCCGCGTGCCACAACTACTGAAGCCCACGTCTAGAGCCTGTGCTCCACAATAAGAGAAGCCACCGCAGTGAGAAGCCCGCGCTCCACAACGAAGAGCAGCCCCCGCTGGCCGCAACTAGAGAAAGCCCCGTGCAGCAGCAACAAAGACCCAATGCAGCCATAAATAAATAAATAATAAATAAATTTATATATATATATAAAAAGACTCTGCGGTTAAGAACCCCTGACACATGAACACAAAAACACCATCCAGGGAATCCCGATTATCTAAATTCCCATGCTCAGTTCAGGGAAGCAACTGTCAGAAAAATCTAACAATCACTTAAAAGATTAGTTCCCACTCACATATCGCTCCTCCTCTCTTAATAGAGGCCTCTCCCACCAATTAGCATCCTCATCCAGGTCAGTCATCTGCTAATTGTTGAAGGACACCATGTGCAGACTCTGTTTTGACACCCAGTATCCATTCTAACCTTCCCCACTCACAGATCTCCAATTTGGTCTGGGGCATCAGTGTGCCCCGCCGAGCACTTTCCCAGCCTCCCTGACAGCTTGGGTGGCCTCTGGCACAGTCCTCTGGCCAATGAGATCTCGATAAGTCTCCTGAGGATTTCTGGGAAAGCTTTTCCCTTCCTGATAAAAGGGACTGGCACCTGCCCTTTCCACTTCATCTGGCTCTGAACACAAGGTGTGATGGCTGGAGCTGCAGCAGCCATCTTGCAACCATGAAGAAAAAAAAAGCCAAGAGAATCCCACAAATGATGGTGCTGCCAAATCGAAGAGAATAGCTACATTCTTCCAAATTTCCTGTTATAGGAGAAAAATAAACTATTTATTTAAGCCACTGTATGGGTTTTTCCGTTACTTTCTGCCAAACACCTTCCTAGCTCATCTACAATAGAAATATATGGGCAATGCAAAACAAGTGCAAAGCAAAATCACAAATCTTGCAAAATCTTGTGGGAAAAATCACATCCCCTGGCCCCCAAAATTAACATTACCTTTTTGTAGTAGAGGGATGATCTTTCACTTTTTATTTTGTATGTTTCCATACTCTCTGAATTTTTTTTTTTTTAAACAAAAAGCATGGGAGTCTTTTGAACTAAAAAGGGGGATGGATATTCAGGAGTAATGTTCAAAATATTTAACCATAGTTATGGCATGGGTATTGGCCAATCAGAAGGACGTCAGTTGTAAACAACCAGTAGTTAGAGTATATACAGTTGACCTTTGAGTAACACAGGTTTGAACTGTGCAAGTCGACATATAGACAGATTTTTTTCAGTAGTAAATACTACTGTACTACACGATCTGGTTTGGTGAATCTGTGGATGCAGAGGAACCACAGACAGAAGGACCAACTGGAAGATATACCGCAATTTTTATTTATTTTTTGGTAGTATGCGGGCCTCTCACTGTTGTGGCCTCTCCCATTGCGGAGCACAGGCTCCGGACGCGCAGGCTCAGCAGCCATGGCTCACAGGCCCAGCCGCTCTGTGGCATATGGGATCTTCCCGGACTGGGGCACGAACCCCCGTCCCCTGCAGCGGCAGGCGGACTCTCAACCACTGTGCCACCAGGGAAGCCCAATATACCCCAATTTTTGAATGTGGGGAGGGTCAGTGCCCCTAACTTCCTAGGTTGTTCAAGGGTCAATGGTATATGGTATATATAATTGTCTTATGTGTATAAATTGAACAAAATTTTAATATCAATTGAACACAATCCAGCTTGCCACATAGATCAAGATCCCCTAGGCCCTTAGTGACTGAGTCTGTGTCTCAAGTGGCTTTGCTGATATCAGCCTCCCTGTTTATCTTTCCCTTCTCTAGAATATCTAGAATTTACCCTCTATCAACCCCCATAATCCTGCCCATCTCAGGCCTCTCCTGCTTGGGCCCACTGACAGCCTCCTCCCTGGCCTACCAGCCTCTAATCCACCTCCTACATGACCCTGAGGGGGGTTTTCTATCACCCAGATCCAATTTTGTCCCTCTCTGCTCAAAACCCTTCCCCAGCTTCCACCGCCCCCAGGGCAGAGTTCCAGCTCCTCAGCCCCTGCTCTGGTGCCTGCTCACTTTTCTAGCCCCATGTCCTATAACATCCTCCTTTCCCCAGCTACTCCGAACCCCAGAGTCATTTCCAGAAAATAGCACACTTCTCCACACCTCTTTGCCCCTGCAATTTCCTCTTCTCCCATCAGTCCTGTCTACCTACTCTTTAGAAGCCTGGCATTGATTACCCTTTTTCCTGTACCAGGCTCTCTTCTAAGCACTTTACATGACTGAACTCATTCAGGCCACACACATCCGTATGAGGTAAGTACCACTCCTGTCCCCATTCTACAGATGAGGAAACTGAGGCACAGGATGAGAATGAACAAACTATAACTATATGCGACAATATGGATGACTCTCACAGACGTAACCATGAGCAAAAAAAAAGCGGGCTAGACATAAAGAGTGGAGTGGGGAGGAGTGAGATAAAGTGGGAAATCTCAGTGTGCCTGGTACACAGGAAGGGTAAGTGGTATTTCACGCAGCTGAGGTTTCAGTGCTGAATCCAGATGTAAAATATTTCTCTCTTGGTGAGGGCACATGGATTAGTGGTTAGGAGCAGTCTCTGGAGCCGGGTGACATGGGTTCTAATTTTGGCTCTGCTATTGCTAGCTGTGTGACCTTGGGCAAGTTACTTCACCTCTCTGGGCTTCTCTGCTCATTTGTAAAATGGGCATAATAATTGTCCCCACTTCATAGGGCTATTATAAAGATTAAATTATTTCATGTATGTAAAGCATTTTAAAAATGCCCAGGGAATTCCCTGGAGGTCCAGTGGTTAGGACTCTAAGCTCTCACTGCCATAGGCCCAGGTTCGATCCGTGGTCAGGGAACTAAGATCCCATGAGCTGCGTGATGCGGCCAAAAAAAAAAAAAAAAAAAAAAAAAGCCCAACACAATAATTCCTATATTATAAAAATAATAATGTTTTAAAATTCTAAAAACACTGATCTAGTGGAAACACCAGGTCTCCTGGGTTCAATTCCTCGCTCAGCCACTTTCTCAGTATAACTTTTGGGCAAGTCACTTTCCCTCTCTGCACCCCCTTCTCTGTAAAATGGGGAAAATGTTTCTGATCTCACTATGTGGTTAGGAAGGTTTAATGAGATCTATCTATCAGAAAAGACACAGTGGAGGCTCAAGAACCAGGTTCAGCCATAGCAATGTTTTGTTTGGACTGCTCGGTAGTTATTAAAAGTCTGAATTTGTTGTTTACCCTTAACATTTGGAAGATTTTTAAAAAATGTATATTTGCAGCTTCTAATTAAAAAAAAAAAAAAAGGCTTTAAAGTAGACAGACTACATTCCCAAGCATGAATAATCAACTTGAATTATGTAGTGAGTGTCCTCCATAAATGGGGCACACACCCCAACACTAGCCACGGGTCCCACCTCTCCCTGCTCCCAGGAAGTGATATTTGATTCTGAAAATTGTGTGAGATACATGCTGAGAAAATGCACTTTCTCACAATGCTAAGTGAGAAACAAAACACTCAGTATTTCTTAACTATTATTAAGTTATTTATTATTATTATCATCCAATACAGAAATATCTGCAATCTACTTCAGTTAACAGCAAAGAGAAGTTTTCAAAGAACAAGTTAAGTAACACCAGGAGGAAACAACCAGACACATCCAGAAAGTGGGATATTCTGCAAGACAACAGGCTGGGAGCTTCAAAAGTCAATGTCATGGGGCAGAAAGGGTCTGAAACTGTTCTAGATTAAAAGAGACTAAATAGACCTAACAGCCAAATGCCATGTGTGAACCTCCATCGGGTCCTGGTTCATATAAGCAGCTGTAAAAATGATTCCTAAGCACTTGGAGAAATTTGAACATGGGCTGGATTTCAGAACAATTTAAGAATTATTGTCTATGTCGTTAGATGTGACAAAGATTTTGTAAAAAGAATGGTTCTCCAAGTGGTGTAGTCGAGGGAACCCTGAGGGTCTGCAAGATCAAAACTATTTTCATAATAGTGTGAAGAGGTCTTTTGCCGTTTCTCACTCTCATTCTCCCCTGAGAGTTCAGTGCAGTTTTCCCAGAAGCTCCATGACTTGTGATGATGTCATCACTCTGACAGCTGATGGAATGTGTGCTTGTGTATTCTTGTGTTTTAAAACAAGTCTCACAGGAATAAAGACACAGACCTACTAGAGAATGGACTTGGGGATATGGGGAGGGGGAAGGGTAAGCTGTGACAAAGCTAGAGAGAGGCACGGACATATATACACTACCAAACGTAAGGTAGATAGCTAGTGGGAAGCAGCCGCATAGCACAGGGAGATCAGCTCAGTGCTTTGTGACTGACTGGAGGGGTGGGATAGGGAGGGGGGGAGGGAGGGAGACGCAAGCGGGAAGAGATATGGGAACATATGTGTATGTATAACTGATTCACTTTGTTATAAAGCAGAAACTAACACACCATTGTAAAGCAATTATACTCCAATAAAGATGTAAAAAAAAAATTAATAAAAAATAAAAAAAGTCTCAGTTTCAACTTCTGATACAGTAAATATGTTTTGCATATCTAAATACTTATTTTTTATTTCTTTTTTTTTTAGCCTCACCGCGCAGCTTGTGGGATCTTAGTTCCCTGACCAGGGATTGAACCCAGGCCCTCCACAGTGAAAGCACAGAGTCCTAACCATTGGATCACCAGGGAATTTCCCATTTCTTTTTGAAATTGAGATATAATTGACATGTAACTAATACAGTAAATATTCCTTGATAGAACCCAGGTAAACAAAAGCTTTTTAGGGCCCTCCATAATGTTTAAGAGGGTTAAGGAATCCTGGGGACCTGGGATTAGTATCTTGAGCAGCACCCCCTCTATATCGCTGTATTTAACGGGCAACACTAACTTTCGGAATCCGCCAACCCTCTTGGGAGTTAGAATGTTCGAATCTCAATCATTGCTTATTAAAACAGTAAATCTATTCTACAGTGAAACCGTACAAATTTGGCTCACTGTGAATATAAAATGTAAAACCAGTTCAAAAAGATGTTTGGGGCTTCCTTGGTGGTACAGTGGTTAAGCATCCGCCTGCCAATGCAGGGGACACGGGTTTGAGCCCTGGTCCGGGAAGATCCACATGCCGCGGAGCAACTAAGCCCGTGCGCCGCAACTACTGAGCCTGCGCTCTAGAGCCCGCGAGCCACAACTACTGAGCCCACACGCCACAACTACTGAAGCCCACGTGCCTAGAGCCTGTGCTCCGCAACAAGAGAAGCCACTGCAATGAGAAGCCCGTGCACCGCAATGCAGAGCAGCCCCCGCTCGCCGCAACTAGAGAAAGCCCGCGCCCAGCAACGAAGACCCAACACAGCCAAAAATAAATAAATAAAATAAATAAATTTGTATATTAAAAATAAAAAAAGCTGTGTGGCAGTTTCTGCTGAAGTTAAATATGTATCAGTTCTAAGACTCAGCAAGCCCACTCCCTGGAATTGAGGGGAATGTCCACCAAGAGATTTGTACAAGAATCTCCAGAGTAGCATTATTCACAATAGCCCCAAACTAGAATCAACCATCAAAAGGAGAATGGATATAAATTGTCATCAATTCACACAGTGAAATGCTCTACGTCAGGGGTTGGCAAACTGTGGTCGGTGCACCAAATTTGGCCTGCCATCTGCTTTTATAAGAATTTTCAGTGGCCATAAATAAAGTTTTACTGGAGCCCAGCCATGCTTATTCATGCATTCATTGTCTGTAGATGATTTCACACCAATAGGAAAATTAAGTAGTTACAACAGGGACCATATGGCCTGCAAAACTGAAAATAGTTACCATCTGGTCCTTTACAGAAAAAGGTGGCCAACCACTGCTATACAGCAAAAAAGGAAAGAACTACAATTATACACAATAGTAGGTAGAGTGAAAGAAGCGGACGTAAGAGTACACACTGGTTTCTGTTTATAAGGTCCAGAACAGGCAGAACTAATCTACGATTAAGTAAGTCAGAAGAATGGTCCCTTGGTGGGGCTGTCAATGGCCAGGAAGAGGGACAAGGAAGACTTCTGGGGCGATGGGCACGTTCTGGATCTCGATCTGGGCAGTGGATACTCAAGTATAGACATATGTTAAAATCTACAAAGCTGTACATGTGTAATATGTGCCCCTTTTACTGTATAATATGCATGTTACAATTCAAATTTTTTAAGTGGGAGGAGGAAAATGAGAGGGAAAAAAAGTGCCCATCTCCAAAGGTTTACAAAGAACTCGGAGGAAAACCAAACAAAATGCTGAACAATCATAAAGACAGATAATACAAGTGGTAACAAGGATGTAGAGGGACTGGAACCCTCACACAACTGGTTATGGGAACATAAAATGGTATAGCCACTTTGGATAACAGGTTTTTTTTGCTTTCGTTTTTGTTTTTTTTTTGCGGTACGTGGGCCTCTCACTGTTGTGGCCTCTCCCGTTGCGGAGCACAGGCTCCGGACGCGCAGGCTCAGCGGCCATGGCTCACGGGCCCAGCTGCGCGGCGGCATGTGGGATCTTCCCGGACCGGGGCATGAATCCGCGTCCCCTGCATCAGCAGGCGGACTCTCAACCACTGCGCCACCAGGGAAGCCCCCGGATAACAGTTTTTGATAGCAGTTTGGCAGTTCCTCAAATTGTTAAGCAGAGTTCATATGATCCAGTAATTCCATCCTAAGTATATACCCAAGAGAGATGAAAACATACATCCACACAAAAATTTGCACATGAATATTCATAGTGGCATAATTCATAAGAGCCAAAAGTGGAAGCAATTCAAATGTCCATCCACCGATGAATGAATAAATAAAATGTGATATATCCATACAATGGAATATTATTCAGCAATAAAAAGAAATGAAACACTGATACATGTTACAACATGGATGAACTTTGAAAACATTATGGTCAGTGGCAAAAGCCAGTCACAAAGGGCTTCCCTGGTGGCGCAGCGGTTGAGAGTCCGCCTACCGATGCAGGGGACATGTATTCGTGCCCCGGTCCGGGAGGATCCCACGTGCTGCGGCGCGGCTGGGCCCGTGAGCCACGGCCGCTGAGCCTGCGCATCCGGGAGCCTGTGCTCCGCAACGGGAGAGGCCACAACAGTGAGAGGCCTGCGTACCGCAAAAAAAAAAAAAAAAAAAAAAGCCAGTCACAAAGACCACATATGATACCATATTTCTATGCAATGTACAGAATAGACAAATCTATAGAGACAGAAAGTAGTTTAGTGGTTAGTAGCCCACGTGCCCACGTGCTGCAACTACTGAAGCCCACGCACCTAGAGCCTGTGCTCCACGACAAGAGAAGCCCCCGCCCGACGCCACAAGAGAAAGCCCACGCGCAGCAACGAAGACCCAACGACCCAATGCAGCCAAAAATAAATAAATTTTAAAATAAATAAATAAATAAGCCAAGCACTAAAGCTAAATCTTCCACAGCTAAGCCCTTCCATGTTGATTCATTGAAAACATCACTCATCCAGTTTAACAAAGGGCTCTTCTTGACACAAAACTCCAACCGTTTCTAACACCTCTAAGGCTTCTCAACCCAAGAAATGCTTGTTAGCACCTGCTTATTACGTACAGTGTACCTAAATGTACAATGCATTTTCTTTTTTACCTGCTTCCAGAAAAAGGCTTGAAATAAAGAGGCTGTAACCAGTGGAGCTAAACCCTCTGATCCCACCCACAGCCTTTATTTCCCCAAACCATCTGACTCAGTTTAACTGGCCTCGGTTAGTAAAACCCTCTAACCTGGAGGTCAAGTCCAAGTGACATTCTGTCCCCAAAGCCAGCCAAACTCTCTAAGTCTTTAGCAACTTTGATCAGGAAAAAGTCCTGCCAGCTGTTCCCCCTCCCTCTGAGGGCAACCCTAGCACCTCCTCACCCATCGTATTTCCCTGGGTTGAACTTCTGGCCAGAAACCTGCTGATTCTGCTTGAGGCAAAGAAAGGAGAGGAGGTAGGAACCTTCAGACCTTTCCTGTGTGAGGCAATAGCAGGGCTGGGGTTAGGGTGAGGCAAGCAGGCTCCTATAGGGAGCAACATTTAAGGAGGCGCCCACTAGAAGGTGCCAGCTCTGCCTTTGCACCACCCTGAGAATGAGCGCCCCCTTAAATGTTGCACCCTGGATTCCTCTCTTGCCTCACCCTAGTCCCGGCTCTGGGCTCTGGGCAACTGCATGCGCCTTCCTCCAACAGTGGCTCTGGGAAGATAGGGCTGGGGCTCTCCCTCAGCCATGACCTTGTAATTCCAGCTCCCAGTCAAATTTTATGAGACTCCAGGCCAAAGGAGTTGCCCCAAGGTTATAGGAAACGCCATAGATGTTGTTGACTTAAGGGGATGGGCCAGAGACACACCTGCCCAGAGCCTCTTGGCTCAGTTTTTCACCTGGGTTTATGGAGCCCTTCTCCCTGAGACAGAAACTCAGGAGTCAGGAGTCCAGGCCCCCAAGCCCCTCTTTCCTTTAGTCCAAAAACTCCAGGCCACCACCCTCTCGGGGACCCAGCATCCAACTCACGAAGCGCCCGAAGCGGATGGGGTCTCCATCTTCAATGTGCATGTCAGCCTGGGCCCCACTAAGGCGGGAGATGACAGAGCGGCAGCCGGGGAGTAGGGACCGGAGCAGCCCGGAGCCGGTAATGTGGTCCGCATGGCAGTGGGTATTCACTGGGAGAGAGAGGAGAGCCAGGTTCAGGAGGGCACAGAGAGGACGCAGGATTCCCAGCCCCCAGCCCCCTCCTCCCTCAGGCCCAGGAGCCCGGCCCCCAAACGGACCAGCATACAGCAGCTGTAGCCCCAGTTCCTTGACCAACTGGGCATCCCGATGCGCTGTCTCCAGAACCGGGTCGATCAGAATGGCCTCTCTGGACTCTCTGTCACCCAGGAGGTAAGTGTAGGTGCAGCTCTTGGGCTCAAACATCTGGAAAGGGGGTGGGGACAAGTGAGAGCACAGATTCAGAACCCCCCCTTACTGTGGACCCAGGAGTCCAGGCCTCAACTCCATTCTCTTCCTAAGATCCAGAAGCAGAAGCCCCTGTCCCCCCCCTTTTTTGTTTTTTACTTAATGGGTTTATATTTAATATAGTACTTCTCACCATGGAGATGTTACCCGTTAATATAAAAATTTTTTTGTTTTTGTTAAACATTAAATCTCTTCTCCATTTCAATGTCAATATAAAGTATTTTTTTACATTAAATCTTTTCTCCATTTCAACGTTAGGTACAACGAATACATTTTCTAAACTTTTTCCCCCACCAAGAGATAAGTTTTAATTTTTGACCAACTGTATTTAATATCTACGTACAATATTAACTTGGGAGATAACGAAACAAAAATCCATTAAAAATATGGAGAGTTAAAAAAAATAAATAAATAAATAAAAAAATAATAAACTGTCGTGAAAATCAAATGGAAAAAAAAATATGGAGAAAAGACTCCTCAGTGTTGCAGAAGGCAGTGATTATAACTAAACAGTGGCAGTTTCCTAGGATTCTGGGCAAGAGTTTTCTTCTTCCTATTGAGAATTCTTAAACTATGAAATATTACTTTTGCAAAGTTCAGCCTTCTCACTTCTTTGACCTTCTTTCTAACTAGCAAATGCAAATTACAGATGGCATTTTTCAGTGCATTATTTGTTGTGAAGAAAACGTTTTGTTTTCCATTTAATATAGTATACCAATTTGTTCCTATTTATAGGGAAACCAAGACTATGAAACTACCCTATTTACTGTTTCTTGGGAACTTTCAGACACCAAAACTCAGTTCTGAACCTCAACAGCACAAAGGTTTTCAGGACAAGGTTTGATTCAGGAGGTCCTTCAAAGTCACATCTGTCCATTTCTCCTTCGTGCATATACCCCCAAACAAGCATAAATGCCTGTAATACTGAGAACGAGAGCGATTGCATCTCTGGCTTCTACTGCTTCAACAACAGGCAACACCAAAAGCAATGAAAAGAGGACTGGGAACAATTGTGTTGAAACTAAGATCATGATGTTGAGATCTTGAGGTGACTGGTTCTTAAAGGCTGAAGGTTTCAAAGAAAGCGGTATTTGTTTAATTCTATCAGTTCAGGATGCTGAGGCTTAAGAGGTTCCACGTGACAGCGCCTTCAAGTTAGCAGCCATTACAGGAATCCCCCTGCCCGGAGTCAGGAGTCTGGGACCCCAGCACCTTACTCCGTCGGAACCAATGAGTCCCAACTTTCATCCATCCCCAAACCTGGGTCCCCGTCATCCTCTTCTGTAATGGAAGCAAGAGTTCAGACCGAAGCCCAGATCGGGGTCCCATATCTGGGACCCAGATCACTCCCCTTTAAAGGACGCAAGAGTCTAGCCCTACACCCCTTTCCGCAAAGATCCAGGCGTCAGGGCCCGGGTATCTCTCCGGATTTAAAGGACCCAGGCGTTCCACCCCTACCGCCACCCAGGATCCAGTAATCTCGCTCCCCGGTCCAGCCACTGCGAACCTGACGTAGGAGGATGGGGGCTCCAGACTCGCTGTATTGACTGAGCTGCCGCCCAGCGACCCTCAGTGCAGACCCCGCCATAGCGCCCGAGGCTGGAGACGGAGCGGTGCCAGCGGAAACCGAGCGCACCTAAAGCTGAACCCCGGAGGGGCGGGGCGGGGCGGGGGCATGGGCGGGGCCCGCCTTAAAGGGGCCACAAGTGCCTGGGGCCGAGGGAGGGGCGGAGCGGAGCGGAACGGAACCCGGCTGAGGACCGATGGGGAGACTTTAGAGACGGAGAAGACAGGAAGACCCAGAGGAACAAAGAACAATCACCTCACACCAGTCAGAATGGTCATCATCCAGAGGTCTACAAACAATGCTGGAGAGAGTGTGGAGAAAAGGGAACCCTCCTAAAGGCTGGTGGGAATGTAAACTGGTACAGTCACTATGGAGAACAGCATGGAGGTTCCTTTAAAAACTAAAAGTAGAGCTACCATATGATCCAGCAATCCCACTCCTGGGCATATATCTGGACAAAACTATAATTTGAAAAGATACATGCACCCCAATGTTCATAGCAGCACTATTTACAGTAGACAGGACATGGAAGCAACCTAAATGTTCATCGATGGAGGAACGGATAAATAAGATGTGATATATATACACAATGGAATATTACTCAGCCATAAAAAAGAATGAAATAATGCCATTTGCAGCAACATGGATGGACCTAGAGATTATCATACTAAGCGAAGGAAGTCAGACAGAGAAAGACAAATATCATATGACATCACTTATATGTGGACTCTTAAAAAATGATACAGATGAACTTATTTACAAAACAGAAGCAGACTTCAAAAACAAATTCATGGTTACCAAAGGGGAAAGGTGGGGGTGGGGTGGGATAAATTAGGAGTTTGGGATTAACATACGCACACTACTATATATCAAATAGATAAACAACAAGGTCCTACTACATAGCACAGGGAACTCTACTCAATATTTTGTAAAAACCTATATGGGAGAAGAATCTGAAAAAGAATGGATGTGTGCATATGTATAACTGAATCCCTTTGCTGTGCACCTGAAACTAATACCACATTGTAAATCAACTATACTCCAATATAAAATAAAAATTAATTTTTTAAAAAACCAGAGAAACAAAGAACAGGGAGACATTCAAAGGGCAAGGGAGACACACTGGGAGAAGCACAGACTTCTCTCCCTGGAGAAGGAGAAACCCAACAAGAGACCCCAATACACTCATAGCCCCAGGGCCATTTTATAGGAAAAGCAGGTGGTTGGACCTTCATTGTTACAAAGAAAAAAAGTTTGGTTCAATGTCATTAGTGTCTTGAGGGGCTGTTGGTTGAGTGCCTGGTCCCAGAAGAAGAGATTATCCCATTAAACTTTATTTAAAAATCACTTAAGTATTTTACCAGGAATGTTTATGTCTTCCCAGGAAGAAATCATTAAAAAAAAAAAATTTTCCACAATGTCTTGTAAAATCAGGTTGGGGATCATTTGGCTTCTCTTGGAATGTGAACCTCTAAAAATGGCTTTTGTTCATTTACACCAAGGACCTAGAGTTGAGACAATGTCTAGTCATGGGCTGTCTGAAAGCTTGCTCTTTGGAATCATATCAGTAGTGAGAATAGGGCATCCCACTCTTGTCTGGAGGATCTAAGTCACTTTGTCACAGATACAGAAGGCCAACTGTACCACACCATTCGATATAAGGGACTTGCACATTTGCCAATTTTGGTATCCATGGGGGTCCCGGAACTAACCCCCTGTGGATACCAAGGGAAGACTGTGACTCTCCCTGTGTTTGGGGAGACAGCCCGTACTCCCTCTGCAGTCCTCTACCCTTAGCTACAGCAAATCAATAAATCCCAACTTTGCCAGACTTCTAGTATATTCCTGGTGGGCTTTATCAGGGGAGAGACTCAGGGAGCCACTCAGAGACAAGGAAGATGCTGAGACTCAGTGATAACAAAGAGAGAGAGAGAGAGATCTGGAGAGACTTTCAGAGATACATTGGGAGATACAGAATTGAAATGGGGTGTCTGTCAAAGAAATATGGTCACTTAGATACACTCGAAGATTCTAGGAGATCGTGGAGGTGGGAAGAGATGTGGGGAGCAGGGAGCATTAGAGAGGGGAGAAATGTACAGGGAGAAGGACAGAATCTCTCAGAACAGGGAAACACCAAGAGAGGGGAGAAACAGGCAGAAAGAAAAGCTCAGACTCAAGGAGAGAACTTGGTTCAGTTATTCCTCACACTGAGGTCTCCTGAACGTCTGGCTCAAGCTGAGCGAAACTGGAGGCCCAGAGGTGAGTCCTCAGTCTGGTTGGTCTGGTTGGTGGGGGAAAGAGGTGCAGACATCAGGGCTAAAACAAGGAGAGGTACAGGGATTGCCTGGAGCTCAGGGGAGAGAGAAGCCAGGAAAACAGGGACTCTGAGGCACACTTTACTCTGAGGGTCCCCCAAATAAGACCTCTCCACCCTGGGGCCCATTTCTAATTGTTTCTGCAGGATTGGTAGACGCTTACTTGTCCCTTGAAGGCGTGCACACCCTCTGGGGATTTTGTAGAGTCAGCTGCGAGTTATCCTAAGAGTTAGAAACTGGTATCACCCTTCCCAAATGTGTGACCTCAGGCTCAAAACTAAACTCTTCTGGGCTTCTCTTTTTTCATCTGTAGATTGTGGTTGAAAATAGTTCCTCCCTCACTGTGAAGATCTAAGAAAAGATACATGTGGGGACTTCCCTGGCGGTCCAGTGGTTAAGACTCTGAGCTTCCACTGAAGGGGACACGGGTTCAATCCCTGGTCGGGGAATTAAGATCCCACATGCCGCACAGCCAAAAAAGAAAAAAAAAAAAAAAAAGATACACACACCCCAATGTTCATAGCAGCATTATTTACAATTGCCAAAATACGGAAGCAACCTAAGTGTCCATCACATGAATGGGTAAAGAAGAGGTGGTATATATATACAATGGAATACTACTCAGCCATAAAAAAGGAATGAAATTTTTCCATTTGCAGCAACATGGATGGACTTGGAGGGCATTATGCTAAGTGAAATAAGTCAGACAAAGAAAGACAAATACTGTATGATATCACTTATACGTGGAATCTGAAAAATACAACAAACGAGTGAATATAACAAAAAAAGAAGCAGACTCACAGATATAGAGAACAAACTAGTGGGTCCAGTGTGGGGAGGGAGGGCAAGATAGGGGTAAGAGGTTAAGAGGTACAAACTACTAGGTATAAAATAAGCTACAAGGATATATCTTACAACAGGGGAACATAGCCAACATTTTATAATAACTATAAAGGAGTATAACCTTTATACATTGTGAGTCACTAGATTTTACACGTGTGATTTATATAGTATTGTCAGCAACTATACTTCAATTTAAAAAAGAAAAGATCCAATGAGTTCACACATACAAAGAGTTTGGGAGAGGACCTGGCACAGAACAATTGCTCAGGTGTTGTGCTCTCAGGGAGGTGGCTATCACTATTTCATCGTCATCCGTGACTCCTTCCTCCTCTTGCTACTTCCTCCCAATTCATTACTAAGCCCTGATGAATTAACCTCTCCAACCAGACCACTTTTCCCTCATCACGCCCTCTGCCCCAGTCAAAGAGGCAGCAAAGCATAGATGCAAATTACATGGATTCCAGGGTCAGGCTGCAAGTGTTCAAATCCTGGCCCTGCTATTTCCTGGCTGAGTGACCTTGGATAAGTTTTAGTGCCTCATTTTTATCTCTGTACAATGGAGATGATAGTAGCGCCTCCTCTTGAAAAACTGCTGTCAGCATTAAATGAATGAACATACATAAAACACTCAAGACAGCTTCTGACATATATCAGATGCTGTAATTAATAACATAATTATCATATAATATAATTATCGATATCATATAATAATATAATTATAATAGTACTTTTTAATAATTACTAATATAATTAATATATAACAGCCGCCTCACTGGCTTCTGTCTTCCACTCTACCTCCCTGTAATCCATTTTCCACGCAGCAACCAGTGAACCTTTTAAAATGTCAATGAAGACACTGAAAAGTCAAAGCAAACAAATTCAACTTGTGGGTCTTGTTTAAGTACTGACTGAAACAAACCAAGTGTAATAAAAAGATTTTTATGGGATATGAGGTCTGGTATATAGCTTCAAAATCATCTGGGAGGAGTGAGTGGGGAAATGAGCCCAAATAATCCTTCCGTGTAACTCCCACGGCTCCCAGGGTTCGCCAGATCTTGTGGACTATCAGACTGAAGACCCACCCATGCGGGGGTGGTTTATGGGCACTTCACGGTCATTCCTGTACGGGGCGGGACGGTGCACCATAACTTCCCAGGGGAAGGGTGCCAAGCAAGCCACCCCGGGCCTGGCACCAGGAGCTCCAGCGGGGAACAAGGGGGCCCGGGTACCTGGAGACCGCCGCCCTTCCGGCCCCAGGGTCGTAGTATTAGGGTGGGAGGGGCGGAGAATCCAGAATCACCCAGCAGCGAAGAGTGCCGGGCGCTGTGCAAATAACGTGACTTTTACTGGGCATCAGCTCGCTCTGAACCCGTCCCGCTCCCTCCCTCTCTCGAGGAAAAAGCTAGCCTTTACTTGCCAGTGCCTTGAGGGGTAGAATAGGCAGCGGGCTCTTGAAACTGATTCGGGAGACGGAACTCAAGCTCCGAGCGGAATTCTCGAAAAGAACGGGGACATACAAAAGGGAAGTTGTCTCAAGAAATCTCTTGAGTTAGGTTTCCCCGTGTTAACTCCTGCACGTGCTTGACTCCAGTCAGCCACCGTAGGCCCTGCAAGCCTCGGCACACTTTCCTCCGGTCCCTCAGCCGGTATTGCTCACCAATTGGCTTGCCTTGCGCACCCACCCCCTCCTTCCATCCCGTCTCCCCCGCTGCAGCCTCCGCGGGCCGGACCGCGCATGCGAACTAACGCCCCCACCGGGGCGGAGGAGGAGGGAATGGAAATGAGGCTGGGCCCAGCAGCTAGCGCGCGCTCCCTCCCCTGCCCTCCCATCTCAGGGCGCGCGCCGGGCGGTGCAGAGTCCGAAGGCAGCGCCGCAGTGGCCGCGGCCCCCGAGGGAGGGGCCCGGAGCCCCGCCCCCAGGGAGGAGCCGCCCGCAGGTGAGGGGTCAGCGGTCTGGGCACAGACGCCAGGGTCTTCGGGAAGTAGACTGGGGGTGCTGATCGCCAGAACTCCCGGAACGGGGGAGGGTCCTGATGCATAGGTTCTGGAGGGGCTGCATGGGCGCCTGAGCCTTGGGAGGGTGCATTGGTGCCCGAATGCCATGATCCCAAGGGGTGCGTGGAGGCTCGGAGGCTTGGGACCTCGAGGGAGAAGTCCATTAGGGGGTCTCAGAATCGCAACACACGAGCCACGCTCTTTCTGTGTCTTCCTCCAGGTCTCCCCTCTACCCTCCACGGTTCCAACTCCACGCAGGGGTTGAAATTTAGTGACAAGAAGAAGGCAGTTCAAGCGGCGTCAATGTGAATCCCGCCCACTGAGCTCGTAGGCCCCTCCCCTGGGACAGAGTTGCTGAGCAACCGACTTTGGGTCTTATTAGTATAGCTCCACCCATTCCCGTCTTAGGTTCCTCGGCCGGTTCCGCCCACTCTGGACATAGGCCCCGCCTGCTCCGCGCTCTGGGGCGGCTGGGAGTTAGTTATAGAGGCCCCGCCCACTCCGCTCGAAGGCTCAAACGCTGAGGCTAAGTTCCAAATAGACTGCGTCTGGGTCGGGTTTGCATAACCCCGCCCATTGTGCCCTTAGGCTCCGCCCACCCTCGCCTTATAGGACCCCAGAATTAAATAGACCCTGCTCCTAAACATACTGAGCCTTGATTGTTAGGCTCTCAGCCCTTCCCCCAACAGCCTGATAAACACCGGCGTCGCCCCCTCTCCCACCCTAGGCCCTCCCTTTAGGTTTCTGGGCCAGCAAGATGCTGGAGCGGGACGCTGAGTCTGTGGCCCGGGGCACCGATCCTAGTCCCACTGGCAAGGAGCCTGTGACCAAAGGAGAAGGTGAGGGCGGCTCCACCGGTGAGTAGGGGGGCATTCTCCAGGAACTGGGGCCAAGAGAATCGTATGTTGAGGGAATCTCAGGGTGAAGTTTTGAAAGCCCAGGGTGATAACCATTTCGGATCCCCAAGAGCGCCAAGTTCTGGGGAATCCTCCAGGTTGTCTTGGAGGGACCCCTCATTTCTAGGGGAGATGACATGCGGGATTTCAGGGTGATCACTTGGGAAGATACTAGAAACGGACAGTTTAGTAGCTTTGGGGAAGCCTTAGCTCTGGGGTTCCAGCGAGGTAACCCTTTGGAGCCCCTTAGGATGATGCATGGCAGGGGTGAGAAGCAGGAACACGCCATTTGGGGAATCTCAGTATGACCCTTCAGGTGTCCAGACACACTAGAATGTCAAGGTCGAGGGGGAGCCTGGTGTAGACTCAGGGCGTTGGCTGCTTCCTGGAGCACACCAACCCTCCTGTCCCCTAGCTCCCTACCAGGGCTCGCCGCAGAAGCCCAGCCAGTTGGTTCCAGGGCCCGCCACGTCTGCGGGGGCGCCTTCCCGACCCCGCCGGCGGCCCCCGCCCCAGCGCCCGCACCGCTGCCCCGACTGTGACAAGGCCTTCTCGTACCCGTCCAAGCTGGCCACGCACCGGTTGGCACACGGCGGCGCCCGCCCCCACCCATGCCCCGACTGCCCCAAGGCCTTCTCCTACCCCTCCAAGCTGGCAGCCCACCGCCTCACGCACAGCGGCGCCCGTCCGCACCCGTGCCCGCACTGCCCAAAGGCCTTCGGCCACCGCTCCAAGCTGGCAGCCCACCTCTGGACCCACGCGCCCACCCGCCCCTACCCGTGCCCCGACTGCCCCAAGTCCTTCTGCTACCCCTCCAAGCTGGCGGCCCACCGCCATACGCACCATGCCACGGACGCCCGTCCCTATCCTTGCCCGCACTGCCCCAAGGCTTTTTCATTCCCCTCCAAACTGGCCGCCCATCGCCTATGTCACGACCCCCCGACGGCACCGGGTAGCCAGGTCACTGCCCGGCATCGCTGCTCCAGCTGCGGCCAGGCGTTTGGCCAGAGACGCCTCCTACTCCTTCACCAACGCAGCCGCCACCAGGCCGAGAGCCCAGGGGAGCGGGAGTGAACCCTCCCTTTGGCTCACTGGCTCCCTGTGCTGCCAGCCCCAGTCAATAAAGAGGTGGCATCTCTGAGCCAGGCTGTATGGACTTGCCTCTTCCAGGTAGCCGGAAGGGAGGTTGGCCCCCGCGCTGGACTCAGACTTAGCAGGAGGAACTCGTTTCTGGGAGGGGAAAACATCACCCACAGAGTTAGCATGGGGCCCCAAACCATGGACCTGGAGGTGTGGTTTGAAAGCCCTGGCTCTGGTTTTTCACACCTCTTCATATGGCAAAGGTTAAACATCTGCTAGCATCCTGTGCTGCTGAGGAGTGTGGCGAGACAGGCTCTCCTCAATGTTGTGAGTTTAAACTAGTGCCTCCACTTTGGCCATTGAGTGTATGTATAAAAAATTTTAAATGCACGCATGCTCGTGTCAACGATTCCACTTCTAGGAATTTATCCTATAGATAAGCACGTGAAAAAAGGTATAAGATTAAGGATGTTCACTGCAGTGCGACGGCAGTGGCCAAAGATGGGAAACAACCCGAGTGCCCATCAATAGGGGACCAGCTAACGAATTTACAGTACAGCCAGAGAATGGAAGATGTAGCTGTAGGGGAAAAAGTCAGCTCTACATGCACTGACGTGGAAGTATTCCCAAGATAAGCTAAATCATAAAGGCAAGAACAAGGGGTGTATACCAGTAGAGTAAAAACAATTTGAAGGCCAAGCTTTGGAGCCAGCCCTGACCCACTAAAAAGCCGCAGGGCCTTGGACGAGCTTGTCGCTTCTCTGAACTCAGATGCCTTATCTATAAAATGGGAGGGTTTTTTGTTTGATGCTGCGGGTTTTTAAATTTGGCTGTGGCTTGCGGCATCTTAGTTCCCCGACCAGGGATCGAACCAGGGCCTCGGAAGTGAAAGCACCAAGTCCTAACCACTGGATCGCCAGGGAATTCCCAAATGGGAGTATTATAAGGCCTTTACAAGCAACTTCTCAGGCAAAGATGGTTCCCCTCTTGGAGCCTGTTTCTCCAGCTATAAAACAAGGATGACTGAGCGAACATGGGACTGCTCTTCGTTCTACAGATAGGAATTAAGCAGGTACCGTGTGCCGGGCCCTGCACAGGGTGTTAGGAACACAGCAGTGAACAAGACAGACCTGGTCTAGTGAGGGAGGTGGACACCAACCAAGTAGTGGCAAACACAAAGTAAAGAAGCCAAGTCCACTTTGAACAACAAGTAGGGGAGCCTTGCCTCCCTTCATACCAAGAATTATTACAAAGCTGTAGTAATAGGACGGTGGTGCTGGCTTGGGAATAGGCTAGTGGGAGGGCACTGAGAGCTCAGGAACAGACCTGCGCTTACGAGGTGCTAATAGGAGGTGGTCCCCACCTGTAGATCAGAGGTTGGCAAGCTTTTCCTATAAAGGGCCAGACAGTAGATCTGTTTAGATTTTGCGGGCCATACTGCGTCTGCCACAACTACCCGGCACTGCTGTTGTAGCGCAAAGGCAGACACATGCATTGTGATATGTGGACGAGCGTGGCCGTGTTCCGATAAAACTTTATTTACAAAAACAGTAGGTGAGGGCTTCCCTGGTGGGCGCAGTGGCTGAGAGTCCGCCTGCCGATGCAGGGGGCACGGGTTCGTGCCCCGGTCCGGGAAGATCCCACATGCTGCGGAGTGGCTAGGCCCGTGAGCCATGGCTGCTGAGCCTGCGTGTCCGGAGCCTGTGCTCCGCAACGGGAGAGGCCACAACAGTGAGAGGCCTTCGTAATGCAAAAACAAACAAACAAACAAACAAACAGTAGGTGGGCTGGATTCTGCCTATGGAGTGTAGTTCGCCAGCCCCAGCTATAGATAAGTGGGGAAAGGATAGCTAATCTGTGAATGAGCTGAGAGATAGGGAAGAAAATTAAATGAGACCCTGTGGTAGGCAGAATAATGGTCCCCCAAAGATGTCCACATCCTAATCCCCAGAACCTGTGAGTGTGCTCGCTTCCACACAGCAGAAGGGACTTTGCTTATGTGATGAAGGATCAGCTCTTAAGATGGGAGATTATCCTGATTATTCCAGTAGGCCCAGTGTAATCACAAGGGTCCTTACATGGGAAAGAGGGAAGCAGAGGAGTCAGAGGAGGTGTGCCAATGGAAGCAGAGACTGGAGTGATGTGGGACCACGGGTCAAGGAATGCAGTCAGCTTCTAGAGGCTAAAAAAGGCAAGGAAATGGGTTCTCCCCTAGAGCTTCCAGAAGGAACACAGCAAAATAAAAATTTAAATAAGTAGATAAATAAAATAAAAAATAACATTAAAATAATTTTAAAAGACAGAAGGAACACAGCCTGGCCAGCACCATGATTTTAGCCCACTCAGACTGATTTTGGACTACCGACCTCCAGGACTATAAAATAAATTTGTGTTGTTTAAAGCCTATGATTTTGGTAATGTGTTACAGCAACATAGAAACTAATGAGGCTCTCTACCTCACAGCATACACGGAAGTTTCTAGTGATTTAAGATCTAAGTCTGAAACACAAAACTCTAGAGCATTTAGATGGAAATAAAGGAGAATCCCTTAGTAACCTCAGAGGCAGAGAAAGTATCTTTAAGACACAAAAAGTACAGATCGTAGAGGAAAAGACTGGTAAATTTGATCATAAGCAAACCAAGATACAACGATGATAGAGAGACAGTATTATGAGGGTAGACCTGGCAAATACGGTTAGATATAGAGGGTGAGGAAAGGCCTTCTTGAGGAGCTATTGTTCAGAGCTCAGATCTGAAAGCTGTGGAGGATGGAATGAGAGATGGTTTGTGGAATCTCCAGCATGAGGCTGGAACCAAGCAGACAAATGGAAATCAGGGGGCCTCAGGACTGCAGGCTGCTCAGCAAGGCCCTCGGGGGAGGGGGAGAGGCAGCGGAGGGGCAGGCTCCCTCCCCCAAAGCCAGCAGTATGGCTTGTGTCCATATTTACCGTGGAGCTGCCCCGGAAGATTTCCTCCAAAGCGACCCCACCACCATCAACGTTTCAAGGACACAAACTCATCTTGGGGGTGTCCATCCGGCCCAACCTTACTTTGTCCAGATGGGAAAGCTGGGTGCAGGAGGGATGGGATTTGCCCGCAACCAAGCAAGGGACAGTGCTGAGTCAGGGTGGATCCTGGGTTTTCCTGGTACCCCGCCCAACACCCTGCTACTCCTCGCACTTGTCCTGCCTGAAGACCTCTGCACTTGCTTTTCCTCTGCCTGGAATGGTTCCCCCGGAACCTCCCTTACTTCTCCCAAGTCCCTGCAGACAGGCGAGTCCTCTGAGACACCTTCCCTGATGACCCGATCACTCTCATCACTGTGTAACACTGCCTGGCTTTATCTGCTCACACAGCATTTATCGCCACCCCACAATGCGGGACACTTGCCTCTCTCTCCCCCAGCAGAATGTCAGCCCCGTAAGAGCAGGAGACTCGTGTCTGTTTGTTCACTCTGCAGCCCCACTGTCTCACACATGGTGGGTGTGGTTGGCAGAAAAACGGCCTCCCAAAGATGGCCACATCTTAATCCCTGGAACCTACGGATATGTTATGTGGCAAAGGTTGAATTAAGGCAGCATAAGGAATGAAGGTTCCTAAGTGGCTGGCTTTAAAACAGGAAGATTATCCCAGGTTATCCAGCTGGGCTCAGTGTAATCACAGGAAGAGTCAGTGTCAGAGTGACACAGCGTGAGAAGACTCGACTGGCCATTGCTGGCTTTGAAGATGGAAGGGGCGTGGGTCGTGGGCAGCTGCTAGAAGCTGGAAAAGACAAGAACACGGATTCTCTCCCGGAGCCTCCAAAAGGAGCGCATCCCTGCCTACACCTTTTTTTTTTTAAATTTATTTATTTGTTTTTAGCTGCGTTGGGTCTTCGTTGCCGCGTGTGGGCTTTCTCTAGTTGTGGAGAGTGGAGGCTACTCTTTGTCGTGGTGTGCGGGCTTCTCACTGCAGTGGCTTCTCTTGTTGTGGAGCACGGGCTCTAGGCACATGGGCTTCAGCAGTTGTGACTCGCAGGCTCAGTAGTTGTGGCTCGCGGGCTCTAGAGCGCAGGCTCAGTAGTTGTGGCGCACGGGCTTAGGTGCTCTGCGGCATGTGGGATCTTCCTGGACCAGGGATTGAACCTGTGTCCCCTGCACTGGCAGGCAGACTCTTAACCACTGCGCCGCCAGGGAAGTCCCCCTGCCTACACCTTTATGTTTAGCCCAGCGAGACCCATTTTGGACTTCAGACCTCCAGACCTAGAAGGTTACACCTTTTTTTTGTTTTAAGACACTAAGTTTGTGGTCATTTGCTACCCAGCTCTGACCCTGCCCTTTGCCCTTCGACCCCTTCCTGACCTCCCCAGGATGAAGTCCAAGCTTCTCAGCCTGCTGTTCACAGTGCTTCTGGACCGTCCTGTCCTGCTTTCTACAGCGAGGGAAAGGCTCTCCATCGGTGCTGTCCAGCCCAGGAGCCAGTGAGCACTTGAACTGTGGCCAGTGTAACTGAGGAAGTGAATTTTTCCTTTTGTTTCACTGTCCTTAAGTTTATTTTATTCATTTATTCATTTATTTATTTATTTATTTATTTATGGCCGCACCGCGAGGCATGTGGGATCTTAGTTCCACAACCAGGGATCAAACCCGGGGCCCCTGCAGTGGAAACACAGAGGCCTGACCACTGGACCACCAGGGAAGTCCCTGTCGTTAAGGTTAAATAGCCACCTGTGTCCAGTGGCTACTGCATTAGACGGCACAGCTGCCAGGACTGTGCCCACCTTTCCAGCTAGGTCTGCCCCTAAAGCCTCGTCACCAGAGGGGCCGTGCTCCTTCAACTGCCCCCTGGGCACCAGGCTGGCTCCCACTTCCCGGCCTTCACCCACACCATGGCCCCATCCCAACTTCTACCCTGATTCTCTAACGCCCAGTTCAGTTCCCACCTTAAATGTGGTGGATCCTTGAAGGGGGTTCAGGATTTGGGGGGGGTGATTAAAATGCCCCTTCCCCCAATTCTACCTCCCAAATGAGGTGATATCAAACCAGGCTGGTGACAGTTTCACAGCTACTTCTGAGAGCCCTGGAGAAAGGGAGATGTCCCTGGCCCAGAGAGCTGAGACTTAGAGAGAGAGAGAGGCCTATCCCATGAATATGCCAGTCCCCAGTCCAGGACCCCCAGAGGGACAACCGAGACACAGGAATGGGCTCCAGGGGGGTCAGAACCAGCTGAGGGTGGTGCTATCAGATTCCTAATTCCCTGCCACCTGCCACCAAAGGGGGGAGGGGCCCCGAAGAAGTGACAAAGAGCTCCTTCCCTACCAGACCCCAGATAGAGAGCCCTTCGTTCTTTCCGGGACCCCAGCACAGGGGTCATTAGGCAGCCCAAAGACCCGGCCTTCAGAGGGGAAGCAAAACCAAACATAAGACAGAAAGCTGGGAACCTGCTGTGGGTTCTGGGAGACACAGGTGAGAGGGGCAGCTGCTCCAGACCACGTCACCTTTATTAATAAACTCGTGTGTGAGAGCACGTACTTCATGCCTGGGGCACCACCCCGTAGAGCTGGTGGGGAAGCAACTTCTGCTTCTCGTTGCAACTGTAGATCCACCGGGGCCGGACGAACACCAGGGAGGGGTTGTCCATCAGGGCCTGCAGGGGGGGGCGGGGGGCGTGCAGGAGCATGTGAGCCAGGAGGGGTCGGGGGATGTGAGGGCAGGTTGGGCTCCCTCTCCCTGCCCCTTCAGGACTCACCTCCTCAAAGCTGGGGTCCCACTCCTGTGCCGTGATCACAAACTGGACCCGGTCGCTCATATAGTCCTCAAGCTCCCTGGCAGGAGAAGAAAAGGGGCAGAGAACTGGTGTCCCCTCTCTTGACACCCTACTCCCCAGCCATCCTCAGAGGCCGTTCTCCATCCCCACCTGTGTCCCCTATAGGCCGCCTTTGGGTCCCCCACTCTCCCACGTGCCAGGCTCGCCACAGCCCCGAAGCCAACAGCTCCCGCAGGCGCCAATCCTTTCAGAAGGGCACTGTGCGGCCTCGCTTTAGAGAAGAGGAACCCGAGGGGAAGCTATGCATCCAGGGCTGCCCAGCGGCGTGAGCAGGTCTGGCACAGAACTCCACAGCCTGTGCCCAGCCTGGGGGTACGACCTTCTCCATCCTCCCGAAGGCCTTTCTCCCCACGACCTACCACACCTCCTCCCCTACCTCCCCTGTCCCCGGAGACTGACCCGTTGAAGGCTGTGACGTAACGGCTGAGCGTCCGCCGCTCATCCCCCGGGAACTCCCCGTACAGGAAGAAGTGTTTGCCCTGGAAAAAGTCTGCAGGGGAGATGGCAGGAGAGCCGAGCGTGAGGCCCCTGGAGTCCCAGGGCACCAGCCAGGAGCCACAGAACACGCAGAGGCAGGACAGCAAGGCCGGCGCAGCCACCGGAGGGGGAAAGGGGTGTCTGTGTACAGCCTGGCATGGGAATAATCCATGACAAGCAGTGGTTCCCGGCCAGGCCCATCTGAGCCTCTGGGGAGTTTTGCTTTGTTTTGTTGCAAGAATGATAAAAGACGCAATTATTATTATTGCAACATGTTTCTTACACCAGGTCAATCACTTCATTAGCTTGGCCTGGCTTGGAAATTTCACATCCTGCCGCTTCCTCGCCATGGCTGTCCCACTCCTTTTTAATCAGCGCCTTCTCTGGCTCTGACCTTCAGGGTGGTTCTTCGTTCCAGTTTGACATGATTTGCCATCAAGTTGCCAATGCCGTGTTTGGGGCTTTGGAGGATCAAAGTACTTTCCTGCCCATCACCCATGAGGAACCGAGCAGAAACGGCTTCTTCCAGTGGCCACTGACCCTCACCTCTGCTCAGACCCTCTGACTGCCCGGCTCTCCCTTCATTCTCTCTGTTTTTTTTGGCCTCACCGCGCAGTATGTGGGATCTTAGTTCCCTAACCAGGGATCGAACCTGCGCCCCCTGCAATGGAAGCACAGACTCCAGAGTCTTAACCACTGGGCCGCCAGGGCAGTTCCCCTCTCCTTTCATTCTTGACCTGGCCCTGACCCACGCCCCCCGCAATCATGTCTGGGGTGACGAATAACAATGCTGGCATCATGTAGGTCCCAACAGAGATCAGCGCCCACGCCCACAGCACCTGTGTTCCCCAGGCCCCACCACACAGTGACAAAGCTGAACCTGGGGGGTGGAGCCTGGGCACCTGCAGATTTTAAAAGCCCCTGGGTGATCCTGAAGCCTAGGGAGTGGGAGGCCCCCGGCGTGAGGGAGCGGAAAGCCAAAGGGGGTCTCGCCTGGGGCTGGGCTGTGATGCAAGCGGTCACAGCAGAAGTCAGGACAGGGACGGAGAGGGAAGTCAGGAGAGGATGCTGAAAGGAAGGGAACAGGCCTAAGAGGACAAGGAGGTGGCAAAGGCCAGGGACTGGGGGTGAGGAGCCTGAAAGACAAGTCACAGGGGGCAGCAGCCAGCCCAGGACCGGCTGGGGCAAGTCACGGCAGAGAAGTAACAGGGCCAAATCCCACATCAGGAGGGAGGATTTCCCACCTGGGAGCTCGGGAATCGGCAGATTGGGAGACTCCGGGGGACCTTCATTGTCCGTGTTCTCATCCGTGGATCCTGCGTACGGGTCCTTGCCATTCTCCTCGCCAGAGGGCGGCCTTTGTTCCTTCTGCTCAGCCACCCTGGAGAGGCCAAGAGGGGTGGGGTAGGAGCATGCAGACCAGATGCCCCTCCCCGCAAGGCCAGGGCCACCCTGACCCCCAGCCCAAACCCTACCTTCTCAGCTCGTCCTCGGTGTCCCCAGAATCTTCTGCCCCATTGTCCTGTCCTTCTGCGAATGGAAGCTTAGTCAATGCAAGGCCCATGCCTTCTCGTCTGGGAAGACCGGTAACCTTCCCTCCCAGTCTCATGCCTGAGCACAGATGCAGGCATTCCAACCCGCAGGCTCAGTGGCCCTCCAAATCCAGTCAGGGGTTGTGGGGGGTGGGACAGCCACCCTCTACCCCAGATCCATTGCCTGGAATCCAGCCCCTCCTCCCTCAGACCCAGAGTCCAGGCCCCCAGCCCCTCCCCCCTCAGACCCAGGATCCAGACCCCCGGCCCCTCCCCCCTCAGACCCAGGATCCAGACCCCCGGCCCCTCCCCCCTCAGACCCAGGATCCAGACCCCCGGCCCCTCCCCCCTCAGACCCAGAGTCCAGGCCCTCAGCCCCTCCCCCCTCAGACCCAGGATCCAGACCCCCGGCCCCTCCTCCCTCAGACCCAGAGTCCAGGCCCCCAGCCCCTCCCCCCTCAGACCCAGGATCCAGACCCCCGGCCCCTCCTCCCTCAGACCCAGGATCCAGACCCCCGGCCCCTCCTCCCTCAGACCCAGAGTCCAGGCCCCCAGCCCCTCCCCCCTCAGACCCAGAGTCCAGGCCCCCGGCCCCTCCTCCCTCAGACCCAGGATCCAGACCCCCGGCCCCTCCCCCCTCAGACCCAGGATCCAGACCCCCGGCCCCTCCTCCCTCAGGCTCTGACCTGACTGCTCCCCCTTGGTGTCAGTATCTTCCTGGGGCCCTGGTGAGGGTGGTTTGGTCTCTTCTGGGGTTGGGGGTCTCTGCGGTGAGCTAGGTCCTGCTGCCTGAGAGGGCTTGGCTTTGGTCTGGAGGCGCTGAGGAGGGAGGGTGGGTCAGCAAGGACGGAAGGGGCAGCGCGGGTGTGAGCGTGGGGGGCGCCTGCAGGAGGCAGGAGTGGAGAGTTTGGGTACCATGACACACCCATGCCCCCCCCCACTCCACCCTCCCCCGCCCGGGCCGGGGGCATCAGACCTTTCCGGGAGGCTTGGGGGCTTCATCCCCACTGCTGCCGCCATGAGAGCCCCCCTCGTCCTCGCTGCTCGAGTCTGGCCCAGCCATGAGGTACCTGGGGGAGGAATCAGGCCTCAGACAAACAGCAGATGTGTCCTCCGGGGGAGGTGGGGAGGGGGCTTAGGAAGCAACAGGCACTGGCTGTTCATTCAGTATTTACTAAATACTCAGGGTGGCAATCGTGGCTCCTCTCCTAGCCCACCCTCCTCCCAGCTCCGGAAGGGCCCCAGAGACCCCCAGCCACCCACACCGGAGACCAGAGCCCTTCCTGGCTTCCCTTCCCTCTTTGGGAAGAAATGACTCATTTCAGAAAAGGAACAACAAAAAAAATCAGAAATAATTCTCCCCTTTGAGAATCAAAGTCAGTTTCTCATTAGGCGCTGAGTGCCCCTGCAGCTCCTCTGGGCAGACACCAGGCTGACTCCAACCCCGGCTCCTCCGCCCAGGCATGCTCTCCGCCTCTGTTCAGCCTGGCAAATCTGTTCTCTTCCTTGAAGACCCCTAGCTCACTGCGGTCCTCCCCTTGGGCCTGCCTCCAAACTGTTTTAGAGCTAAGTCCGGCCCCTCATCAAAGTCAGAGGCCTTCGAGGGCAGGACCCGACGTCGGGGGCCAGCATTGCACAGCCCAGCCTGGCGCCAAGCAGGGGCTTCGGGTGAAGGAATGTGAACGGGCGGGCGCTCTCTGCCCTGAGGCTTGGGAATGCTGTGTCTCCAGCCTGCAGTGTCCTTTTCCTTCGCTAAGCAGACTTCCCAGAGCCCTGCACGGACCGCCCCCCCTGCCCCCCACTGTGTCTCCCCACCCTGCCCCTCCTCCTCTGGGAAGTCTGCTGACTCTGGGCCAGAAGGGCCTGGCCTGATTTCTCTCCAGATCCCTGACACTGCCCAGCATGGGGACAAGGGGCAGGGTCGGGGTGTGCGTGTGTAAACCACATGCGCGCAGCGAGGCCTCACCTCCGAGAGGGCAGCCGCCGCCGCATGCGGTGACAGTCCAGCACCCACTCTTTCCGCACGATTCGGCCTCCGAGGCCTAGGACCTGGCTGTACTTGGGGGTGTTGGCAAAGGCGCAGCTGGCAGAGAGCGGAATGGAGGGTGTCAGCCCGGTGTGATCTGAGAGGTGAAGGGCAAAGAGGGACAAGGGGCACAGAAAGAGAGAGACAGGGAGAGACACGGGGCAGATGTGGGAGAAGCAGAAAAGACACAGGGAGGCCAAGGGGAAGACTTTAAGAATCAGAGGGAAGAAGAGAAAGAAAACAAGAGGCAGAGGATACAGAGAGGCGAAGTAAGAGAGAAGGCAACACAGAGGAGACGAAGGGAGGCAGAGGAGAGGCAGCAGGGAGCGTGGGGAGGGGTCGCAGGCCTACATGAGGTGGGTGCTGTCTGGAGTCCAGTCTGGCCGATACTTGGCCCCCAGCTCCAGGGCCTTGTCCCGGAGCTCCGAGCGGAAGGGGTTCTGGAAGCCGCTCAGCACCACCACCACACCCTGGAGGATCTTCGCCAGCTCCTGCGGGCCGGCGCGGGGGGCCCTGGGCTCGGCACCTTCTCCTCGGGGCTTCCCTGGCGCCGCCCCCCGTGCTGCGGCAGGGACAGGGGCAGTGGCTGGGGTAGGGGTGGGAGCTGACACTGGGGAGGCCAAGGAGTGGATTCAGTCAGTAGCTGTAGGGCTACACCCCCAGCCCTTCCCTACCCAGACCCAGGATCCAGGCCCCTGGCTCTTCCTCCCTCAGACCCAGGATCCAGACCCCCGGCCCCTCCCCCCTCAGACCCAGGATCCAGACCTCCTGCCCCTCCCCCCTCAGACCCAGAATCCAGACCCCCGGCCCCTCCTCCCTCAGACCCAGGATCCAGACCCCCGGCCCCTCCTCCTCAGACCCAGGATCCAGACCCCCGGCCCCTCCCCCCTCAGTCCCAGGATCCAGACCCCCTGCCCCTCCTCCCTCAGACCCAGGATCCAGACCCCCTGCCCCTCCCACCTCAGACCCAGGATCCAGGCCCTCGGCCCCTCTCCCCTCAGACCCAGGATCCAGGCCCCCGGCCCCTCCTCCCTCAGACCCAGGATCCAGACACCCCCCCCCTCCCACCTCAGACCCAGGATCCAGGCCCCCAGCCCCTCTCCCCTCAGACCCAGGATCCAGGCCCCCGGCCCCTCCCCCCTCAGACCCAGGATCCAGACCCCCGGCCCCTCCCACCTCAGACCCAGGATCCAGACCCCCTGCCCCTCCCACCTCAGACCCAGGATCCAGGCCCTCGGCCCCTCTCCCCTCAGACCCAGGATCCAGACACCCCCCCCTCCCACCTCAGACCCAGGATCCAGGCCCCCGGCCCCTCTCCCCTCAGACCCAGGATCCAGGCCCCCGGCCCCTCCCCCTCAGACCCAGGATCCAGACACCCCCCCCCACCTCAGACCCAGGATCCAGGCCCCCGGGCCCTCCCTCCTCAGACCCAGGATCCAGACACCCCGCCCCTCCTCCCTCAGACCCAGGATCCAGGCCCCAGGCCCCTCCTCCCTCAGACCCAAGATCCAGACCCCCGGCCCCTCCCACCTCAGACCCAGGATCCAGACCCCCGGTCCCTCCCCCCTCAGACCCAGTATCCAGGCCCCCGGCCCCTCCTCCCTCAGACCCAGAATCCAGACACACCCCTCTCCCCTCAGACCCAAGATCCAGACCCCCGGCCCCTCCCACCTCAGACCCAGGATCCAGACCCCCGGCCCCTCCTCCCTCAGACCCAGGATCCAGACACCCCGCCCCTCCTCCCTCAGACCCAGGATCCAGGCCCCCGGCCCCTCCCACCTCAGACCCAGGATCCAGACCCCCGGCCCCTCCCCCCTCAGACGCAGTATCCAGGCCCCTGTGGGAACAAGGAATCCAGTTTGCTCACATTTGGTTCTCTTGAGGGCGGGTGGTGAGGGCTGGGCGGATGGTTTGCTGGGGGTCTTCTTTTCTTCGTGGCTCAAATCCAGCTTCCTCTTGCCTCTGGGGGACTCCTGAGGATGAGGGGGTAGGATGGGCCGAGGCCTCCAGCTCATCTCCTCCCTTTCCACCCCACCAGGTCCGATGATCTCACCTTGGAGGTGCTGCCTACTGTCTTGGAGGCCGGAGAGGCAGAGGAGGCGGCACTGGAGGCCTGCAGTGTAGCAGCTGCATAGCTGGGTCCTGCTGGGTCACTGGCTGCGACTGCAGAGGGAGAAAGTGGAGCCAGGTCGAGAGGGCTAGACCCTCAGATCCTTCGGCTCCTATCCATGGGACACAGAGTGTTGTTCCCAAGACCTGAGAGTGACCCAGGAGTCCAGGCCCCCGGCCTTTACTCATTCAGGACCCAGGTTTCCCGCACTCACCTGGAGGGGTCTTGTTGATCCGGCTGAAGAAGAGAGCCCCGGGTCTCAGGGAACTGGCGCTCTCATCCTCCTCCTTCACGCGGAACTGGCCGAGCTTGGTCACTTTCTAAGGTCCCACAAGGTCAGCGCAGTGGGAGGGCTGTCAGCAGGGTGGGGTGAAGAGGTGGGGAGAAGGCTCTGGGCGGTGGCAGGTAGAGCTTACCTGGGATGAGGCCTCGGCCTCCTCTTTGTCTGGGGGGCTGTGAAACCTTACAAAACTCAGGCCATAGGGGGCATCCTGGGAGAGGAGGGGTGGGAATCAGGGAGTGTGGCCAAGGACTAAGGCTTGGCCCCAATCCCTTTTATTTACAGAAACCCCTTTCTGGCTCTTTCCCTCCTATGGACACACACATGCGGGGAAGTGACCGCATGATAATGACAAGGATGATAACAGCAAGCTGTCATTGAGCCCTAACTTGGGGTCAGGCTCGGTGCAAAGCCCTTTACATGCACCAGCTCCTTAAGCCTCAGACCAACTGGCAAAGGCTGCTGGGTGTCTAAGCAAATCCACTCTGCGTACCAAACTCCTGCCTGTGGAATGGGAGGGAGGCCTGGGTATCACTTCTGGAACTCAGAAATGCTCCAGACTCTTTCCCCTTCTGCTGGGTGGATGCAGAGCCATGAGATGGAAGGAGACTGGGTCCGGGATGACTGGCCAAACACCTCCCGGGACAGATCCAGAGGTATAAGAAGTATACCTTTACTGTGTGCTGTCATTACATACTCGGGTCTCGTCACCACAGCTTAGCATCCCTAACTTACAGCAACCCCATAAGGATCAGCAAACTGAAGCCAGAGGTCACACAGCTAAGGAGTGGAGAAGCCAGGTTTTAAACCAGCGTTCTGACTCCAGATCTCGTGATATTAACTCTGAGGCCCAATTCTACGAGGCCCCATCTCCAACAAGTCAGCAGCTCCCTCTCCCAATTCCCCTGAGGTCTTGCAGGTCATCCTTCCTCATCTCCCTCCAGGAAGCGAAGATTCCTATATGGGGAGGACCTCAAACAAATTTCAGAGAACGCAGGGACCCAGCCTCCTTGGAATCCCACGGGGAGACCAACTGTCCGGTCCTCCCAGCCCTCTGGGACTCAACATCGGCCTCTCGTCTCTCTCGTGGCTCGGGACCAAGGACCCCACTCCCACCCTGGGTACCTTGCTGTAGGGCTGGCTGCAGACAATTTTGACGCGGTCCCAGCGCTTCTCTGCTGCTGCCCGGACCAATTTGTCGGGCCCAAAGATGCGAACGCGGTTGGAATTTGAGCCACTGCGACTCTCGGAAGGGGACATGAAAGACGAAGTGACCAGAAGGACCTGGGGAAAGGCACAGAGGATGAGAACCAGGCCTGGCTGGTTTCAGTGACACCTCCTGGGGGCTGGAAGAGGGCAGGGGCCTGAGCAGGGACCAGGGAGTCGCCAGATCTAGCTGTACCTCAATCTGCCTCAGGGCCTCTAGACCCTTCTCACTTCTGGGCCTCCAGTCAGTCCTTCCCTGACACAGGCCCCAGAGGGGTCCTTCTAGTGCCAGATCTGAACCACCCTTCTCTAAATTCTTCCAGAGTCTTCCATATCTGGCCACATGGCCGGAACCCTCAGGACAGGGAGCTTCAGGAACCCTCACCAGCAGAGGATATTCACAATGACTGGCACAATATTCATACACCTTATTGTATTTTTTTTTTTTTTTTTGGCCGTACCACACAGCTTGTGGGATCTTAGTTTCTTGACCGGGGACTGAACCTGTGCCCTTGGCAGTGAAAGCGTGGAGTCCTAACCACTGGACCTCCAGTGAATTCCCTCAAACACCTTTTTGAAATGCACAGCTGAGTCAGCAGAAGGGAATTATTCGAGGCCAGAAATTACAGTGCAGAATCCAAAGAGGTAGGGGAGCTGCACCCATTACTAAGTGGCTGTCTCTCAGTTCAAACCCGCCCTCAAAAAACAAACAAAATAAATAAATAAATAATAAAATAAAATAGAAAAAATACAAAAGAAGAAAAAACAAAAAATATTTTAAAAAGAAAAGAAAAGAAAAGAAAAGAAAACACCCCACCCTTGGTAGCTCAGCTCTGGGATGCTGGGGACGTTTCTAATCTCCAGCTGCTCCTTGTCAGGCTCTGCCAGCAGGGGGAGCTAGAGAGACAGGCTGGAGGAGGGAGGCGGGACCTGAGCCGCCTTGCAGATCCCCCGAGCAGCACCCAGGTGTGCTTCGCTCCTGCGTCTGCAGCTGTTGTTCTTCCCCCGGGGCGGCAGATGAATCCAGTTTGCAGCTTCCCAACACCTGCAGAACTGGCCTCACTGCACCCTCTCAGGGACATACCAGAACCAGCCAGGGAGCTCCCCTTCCTCAGGGTCTGAGTTTCAGCTCCAAGGGCCCCACCTCCAAGCTTGGAAACATCTACCCTTCAGTCATGCCAACCTCTTCCTTTTGTTCCTCCAACCCTAAGGGCGGTGACTGCCCCCTGCAGTTGCTTCCGCGTCCTGCCTTCGTCTTCTGGCCTCTTCAATTCAATACCTTGTTACTAATTCTTTACGTTAATTCTCTCTGTTAAACTAACTGGTGTGGTTTCAGTCTCCTGGTGGGACCCTGACTGATACAGTGGGTGGCACTGATGTTGGTGATTCCCGGTGGCACAGAGCTTGATTTTAAAGGGCTCTAGGGGGTGGTAGCAGGAGAGACCAAGAAAGAAAGCCTGTGCTCCAAGTCAGGAAGAAAGGCATCTTGGGGACCGTGCCACAGAGCAGAGAGCTGGGCCTCTCCAAAGGGCAACACCCTCCGTGGGTAAATTAGGGAGGAATGTGCCTTGTGGGAAGAGTCAGTGGGAGGCTTTAGCTCTGGGGGGACAGCAGAGAAAAGCTGAAAAATTCTCTCTGGAGACTCCTAACCGCAGGTCTGTACTCTCAAGGATTTGCAGTAAAAATCCACACTAGTTATCTGCGTGGAAAAACCCAAGGTGAAAACTTTAAGTGGTCCCATGTATGTAGTATCACCTGGTGCCGGGGCAAATCCTCTTCGGAGGAACGTACTTCAAACCAGGCCCTCAAAGAATTCCCACAGATACATTCCCCAAAAGCAGAATCCACACACACACGCACGCACGCACGCACGCACACACACACACACGCGCACACACACACACACACACACACGCACACACACACACACACGCACACACACACACACACACGCACGCACACACACACACACGCACGCACGCACACACACACACACACACGCACGCACGCACACACGCACGCACGCACGCACACACACACACACACACACACACACACACACACACGCACACGCACCCCCCCCCCCCCATGAGGCATAGGGAAACAGGCTGCCATGATTTAGGGTCAGCAGAAACTATAAACTGCAGACTCAGACCCACAAAGACTGCACATATTGACATTATCAAACACACAATGTAAAAGTAATTGTGTTTAACAGTCTAAAGAGATAAACGGAGCTATTAACAGTATGACGAAGGAACAAAAACTGACCAGGCAGTTTTGAAAAGCAGTGCAAGAGCTGCGTGCCCAACACTAAGGGATGAACCATGATTGGTCCAAGTGGTCCGGTTTCCTCTGCCAGTGGCTGGTCCAAGGATGGGCAATTTGATGTTAAGAGGAAGGCTGCTGGAAGCTTTTGGGAAAGATTTTCCTTCTTCATTAAAGAGAAACAGAGGATGGAAGAAAACCACTGCTTTTCTGCCATTCCACTCCTCCGCTTTCTGCTTTGGATGCTACTAGGTGATGGATGGAGCCACAGCAACCACCTTGTGACCATGTGGGCAAAGCCCAAAAGAATCAAGAGGTGCCCAACCAAGCACCCTGACTTTGTTCAGTTGCCCAATCAACTCTGGGTCTGCCTAATGCTGGACTTCCCTCCTAAGGAAACAATATATATTCTTAGGCAGTAAGCCAACTTTAGTTGGGTGTAATCTGTTACTTAGCCTCTTTTCTAACTGACATGCTGTGAAATTAGAAAACGAAAGCTTTTTGCTGGGAAAAACAGAGACTGTAACTAGATATCTCTTTGTGCTCAGCTCTTGATTATGAAAAGGAAACAGCAAAGATGACAAAAATTATACAGAAGGGAAGCCAGCTCCCTGGCCTTGACTACACTTGTTTATAAAAGGGCTGATTCTGAGCCGATGGGAGAGCTGAATTACCATCTAGTGACTAAATGAAGGGGCAACGCAAGCTGTGGTTGGCAGCTGCCACCCACACTAAGGGGGAGCCTCCCTCTGAATATACTCTCCTCCCACTCATTGTGAAGAGAAAACAACTCCAGTTGTTTTATTATCCAATACTGTCTTTAAGGTTCTAGGATTAAACCTTTATTCTCTAGACTGCGCTAACCTTGCAAGCTTAGATATCCCCTTTGCAGAACTTGGAGGGGTTAAAAAAAAAAAATGTTGGGACTCCCCTGGTGATCCAGTGGTTAAGACTCCGTGCTCCCAAGGCAGGGGGCCCAGGTTTGATCCCTGGTCAGGGAACTAGATACCACATGTCGCAACTGAGACGTCCGCATGCCGTAACCAAGACCCAGCACAGCCAAATAAACAAACAAATAAATAAACAAATATATATTTTTAATGTTGATGATTTTGTAGAAAATGTCACTAGTTATTAAAATACGTGCCTTTGGCTTCGTTTGTATGGGTGACATCAACACGGACCAGCCCTGCTCGGCCCTTTTTCCTTTTCTTTCTTGACTCTTCCAACCGTATCTAGTCTCTGGGCAGAAGCCAGACCTTATAAGTCCCAGAGTCTTTAATTCAGTCTTGGCTAGCAGTTATAACAAAACTTCCAGCAGAAGTTTAATTAAAAACCTTGACAGGGGCTTCCCTGGTGGCGCAGTGGTTGAGAGTCCGCCTGCCAGTGCGGGGGACACGGGTTCGTGCCCCGGCCCGGGAAGATCCCACATGCCGCGGAGCGGCTGGGCCCGTGAGCCATGGCCGCTGAGCCTGAGCGTCCGGAGCCTGTGCTCCACAACGGGAGAGGCCACAGCAGTGAGAGGCCCGCGAACCGCAAAAAAAAAAAAAAAAAACCTTGAGAGAATGGGAGACTATTGACAGAGGGGTTTTCAGACTCTGAAAAGATCAAGCCCTAAGCTAACCACTCCACCTTTCTAGGTAGATAAGATAAGAATAATAAAGAGTCACATGCCCGATTAGATAAAGTTTTAGCTAACAATGCACTTACCCTGTTTCCATAATTATAAAGTAGAATTTTGATCTAAATCTGTTTGCCAAGAAGAAAAGAAAACTTTTTTTTTATAGTCCCAAAGATGGTTGATTTTATTTAAAATTTTAAACAAGGAGGCCATTAGACTCAGTGACTCTAGTGCTTTAGGTAGCCTAAGTAAACCAACCAAAATCTAAGCCAGAGTTGGTGTACTCGAATCTAAGAAAATGAAATCAACTAATCGTGAATAGCCAAGTCACTAGATTTTCCCAAGTAAGGGAACCATTTAAGCTCTAGCCAATTAAATAATTGCTTTGCTTTGCTTCCCTGTTTTCTCTCTAAAAATCTCTGTCCTAGCCCATTGACACAGTACCCCTAATAATTTTTCAGTTTGGGCTGCCTGATTTGAATTGTTTGCTCAAATAAACTCTTCAAAACATAATGTGCCTTAGTTTGCCTTTTTACAACTTATAGAACTTTTATTTTATTATTATTAGTTTTTTGGCCACAACACATGGCTTGTGGGATTTTAGTTCCCCGACCAGGGATGGAATCTGGACCCTCGGCAATGAGAGTGTGGCATCCTAACCACTGGATCTCCAGGGAATTCCCTAGAACCTTTAGAATAAGAATGTGTGTTCAAGGAAAACCTCACTGGTTAAAATGTACCTTGTAAGGTGGAAAAAGCACTTGATAAAATTCAACACATATGCATTTAAAAGACTGGCAATATCAAGTATAAGTAAGGATGGGAAGCAAAAAGAACTCATATACTGCTGAAGGGAATATAAACTGGTACAACCATTTTGGAAAACTGTCCATTTCTAATAAGGTTAAAACCTATATCTACCTGAAGACCCTGCAATTCGACTCTTACGTATTTACCTAAAAGAGATCTCTATACAGAGGCTTGTACAAGAATGTTCACAGCAGCTTTTTTCATAATAGTCAAAAAGTGGTGGACTTCCCTGGTGGTGCAGTGGTTAAGAATCCGCCTGCCAATGCAGGGGACATGAGTTCGAGCCCTGGTCCGGGAAGATCCCACATGCCGTGGAGCAACTAAGCCCGTGCGCCACAACTACTGAGCCTGCGCTCTAGAGCCCACGAGCCACAACTACGGAGCCCACGTGCCACAACTACTAAAGCCCACGCGCCTAGAGCCCGTGCTCCGCAACAAGAGAAGCCACCGCAGTGAGAAGCCCACACACCGCAACGAAGAGTAGCCCCCACTCGCTGCAACTAGAGAAAGCCCGCGCGCAGCAACAAAGACCCAATGCAGCCAAAAATAAATAAATAAAATACATAAATTTATTTAAAAAAAAAAAAGTGGTGGGGAGTTCCCTGGCGGTCCAGTGGTTAGGACTCAGCACTTTCACTGCTGGGGCCTGAGTTCAATCCCTGGTTGGGGAACTAAGATCCTGTAGGCTGCACAGCATGGCCAAAAAAAAAAGCGGCAACAGCCCAGATGCCCGTCAACAAGAGAATCGATGAACAAATTGGGATCTACGCTTACAGCGATTCGGCTCAACAATAAGGTGGAACAGACCGCTGACATGTATATGATACGTTAGAACACCAAAAAAACCAGTACGTTGAGTAAAGCCAGCCACAAAAAAAGAACACATGCTATAAAATTCCACTTATGTGAAATTCTAGGAGACAGGCAAGAAAAGAGATGAGTGGTGGCCTGAGATGAGGGTGGGAGGAGTGACTGCAAAGGGACACGAGGGAACTTTCAGGAAGGCCAGCGATGCTCTACGTCTTGATCTGGGGGACAGTTACGCAGGTGTGTACATCTGTCAAAACGCTGACCTGTGCATTTTATTATATGCGAAATATACCTCAACTGAAAAAAATTTTTCACTGCAAGAAAACTGATTTGTTCACTTAAAATTGTAACCTCTCTTTTTCACAGTAGGTTTATTTTTACCCCAAATCATTTTGCTGATTGACCAGCTGGCTCGTTATGATCTCACCACTCTGGCTTGAATTCATTCAACTGGTTAAAAAAAGGATTGGGCCGATTTTTAAAATTCAGTAAGTCCCCTACATACAAACTTTCAAGTTGCGAACTTTCAAAGATGCGAATGTGCCCCTGTATGCCAGCTGTTGTACTGTACTACTGTACTTTTCAAGGTACTCTACTGGAAGATTAAAAATGTTTTCTTTATTTTCTGTGTTTGTTTTTTATGTATTATTTGTGTGAAAAGTATTACAAACCTACTACAGTACAGTACTATACTACTGTGTTAGTTGGGTACCTAGGCTAACTTTGTTGGACTTACGAACAGGCTCTCGGAACGGAACTCATTCATATATGTAAGGGACTTACTGTATTTGTAATAGAGCAAAAGGCTTGTAAACATTTGTCACAAATAAAGTAACTAAGAGAGGCACCCCAAGCAATTCGGAATCTCAACTGGCTGCGACATCTCTGAGAAGTTCTGGGACCAGAAGCAAAGGAGTTTTGCTCTCAAGCAGCGACTGAATCGTAGAACGAACAGGTGCCTCTGGTTGTTTCTGCAACCATGTTGTAATTTCAGCCAAATCCCTGCTGCACACAGCTTATCACCTGGGTCTGCTCTTTGTCTCCGGGAACCCTGGGCTCCTCCGGAGGGCCACCGTCAGTGTGACTCGCCTCCACCCTGGCCTGGCGCCTGGGAGGCCTGAGGCCTCAACGGGGGCAGCTGGGGCAGGGATCAGCAGGGGGCTTACCTCGTAGTCCTGCTCTCCGGCCCCTCCAGCTGAGCTGCCCACCAGCACCTCCACGAAGGCCGAGCCGTCGTTCCCGATGTCCACGCTGTGTATCTGCTCTTCCTTCTCTAACTGCAGGGGAGGGAAAGCGCACTGTCAGTGCCGCTCTGCCCCCCTCCCCCAGCTCTCTGTGGACCTCGGAAGAGGGATGACCCCCATCCGGGCCCCCTCGTCTCCTTGCAAAGTCAACTCGGTGACAGTGAAGACAGGGCTGAGTGGGGCCACTGCGTCCCCTGCACGCAGCACAGGGTGTAGTCAGAGCTCGAAAATATTCACCGACCGACTGCATAAGCTCCCACACCCACTTCCCTGACTGCCAGACTGCCGGATGGGCCGCTAACCCGCCACCACGGAGGTCTCCTTGGTGGCGCTATGCAGACAAACGGCACATCTGTCACCCCCGACCCCAATTACACAGGGCTCCGGGGAAGCTCCCTGAGGGGAGGGGCCTAGTCTGGTTTGGCTCACCACTGATTCCTGGGTTTGAGTCCCGGCTCTGCCACACGCTAGCTATGTGGCCTTGTCAGCTCACCTCTTGGAGCCTCAGTTTCCTCATCTGTAAAGTGGGGATGGTCACCCTATCTAGGATTATGCGCATAAATACTACGGCCTCAGGGCCTGGCATGTAGCAGGCACCCTGCCACTGCCAGTCAGGAGGCAGTATTAGTCACTGCTCGATGACCGTTTGTCAAAAGAAGGAAAGAGCAGACTGTAGGATGGCTTTTGCCCCCAAAGTTTCTGCCATTCCTGTCTGACAGTAAAGGCCACGTGGGGGTGGAAGGCAGTTAAGAATGGCTGAAGCAAGTCTCCTGCTTTCCACTCTGGGGATCTTTTATTTGGCTCCTAGAATGACACGTTACTACGACTCCCAAAGGTACCTAGTCTGCCACCCTACACCAGGATCATCCGACGGTCCGATCTGCCCTGTCACCTCCCTGTCGGGAGGTGGCCCGGACACTGCCTGCACCCTGCGGCAGGAAGGAACATCCCTCCGGGGAAGGAAGGAGCCTGGGCTTGTGGGGAGGTCAGCCTGACTTCAAATCCAGCCCTGCCACTGCCAAGCGGTGCAGCCCTGGGGGGCGTATAACCTCTCTGAGCTGCAGTTTCCTCACAAGTGAAAGGGGAGGGTCATCGTAACAGTCCTCCTTCCGAGGGGAGTCTAGATGACACATACTAACCACTGCAGCCCACAGCCACTGCAGCGGACGTCTAAGTGCTCAGACGTGGCAGACCCATAATAGCTGTATCTTCTCTCCGCCCCACAGCTCTTCGAGAGACAGGAGATGTTATTATCTCTATTTCACACGTAAGCAAATGGAGGCAGGAAGCGGTTGTGTCACTTCCCTGAGGTCACACAGCTGGCGCCCAGGCAGCCTGGCTGGGCTAAAATAAAGGTGTCAGCAGGGCTGCATTCCTTCTAGAAGTTCTGGGGGAGAATCGTTTCCTTGTCTTTTTTTTTAATTATTATTAAAGCTTTTTTTAAAAATTATTTTATTTTATTTATTTTTGGCTGCGTTGGGTCTTCATTGCGGTGCGCGGGCTTCTCACTGCAGTGGCTTCTCTTGCTGCGGAGCACGGGCTCTAAGCTCGCGGACTCAGTAGTTGTGGCACATGGGCTTAGTTGCTCCGTGGCATGTGGGATGTGGGATCTTCCAGGACCAGGGCTCGAACCTGTGTCCCCTGCATTGGCAGGGGGATTCTTAACCACTGCGCCACCAGGGAAGCCCGTTTCCTTGTCTTGTTTCCAGCTTCTAGAGGCCCCTGCATTCCTCGGCTGTGGCCCCTTCCTCCATCTTTGGAGCCAGCAATGGCATTGCTCCAACCTCTGCTTCCGTCTTCACATCTCCTCTGACTCTGGTTCTCCTGCCTCCCTCCTTCCCTTATAAGGACCCTTGTGATTACGCTGCACACACACACCCCCACCCCAATCATCCAGGCCAATCTCACCATCTCAAGATACTCAGTTCATCACATCCACAAAGTCCCTTTTGCCACGTAAAGGACATATTCACAGGTTCTGGGATTAGGAGGTGGATATCTACTGGGGGCATTATTCTGTCTACCACACTTAGCTGAGCTCTTCCTGGGCCAGGCATCACTGAATCCTCACAACCACCTTGGAAGGAAGGGTCTGTAACTCTCCCAGCTTCACAGATGGGGAAACGGAGGCTCAGACAGGTAAATAAATGGCTCACATGTCACACGTAGCTAGTGACTGGAAGAGAAATTCAGACCCAACTGCCTGATGACAAGCCAACACTGCTTCCCAATTCCCCAGTTTCAATCCTTGACATAAAAACTCAACAGCGTGGGAATTCCCTGGTGGCCCAGTGGTTCAGACTCCGAGCTTCCACTGCAGCGAGCAAGGGTTCGATCCCTGGTCGGGGAACTAAGATCCTGCATGCCGTGGGGCGTGGCTGAAAAAAAAAAACAAAAAAAACCTCTGCCTCTCCCACATTTAAAGTATGGGGCCCTCCATCTAGTAGGATGTATATATGTATATTTTTTAATGAATGGTTCTTATTTCATATACGACTACTTCTACTTTAAACACACACATATACTCCCCTGTCTTTCTTTTGATAAATAAAAAATCTCTTATAAAAACATGGAAACAACCTAAATGCCCATCAGTTTATGAATGGATACACACTGTATGACATTCCCTACAATGGAACAGTATTCAGCTGTAAAAAGGAACGAAGCACTGATCTAAGCTACAACATGTAGGAACCCCGAAAACCTAATGCTAAGTGAAAGGAGCCAGACAAAAGGCCACATGTTGGATGGTCTTATTTATATGAATGTCCAGTATAGACAAATCCATAGAGACAAAAGGTATAGCAGTGATACATGTACACACTAGTATATATAAAGTAGAGAACCAACAAGGACCTACTGTATTGCACAGGGAACTATACTTCATATTTTGTAATAACCTATAATGGAAGAGAATCTGAAAAAAAATCTAAAACTAACACAACATTATAAATCAACTCTACTTCAATTTAAAAAAATTGGAGGGACTTTCCTGGTGGCGCAGTGGTTCATACTCCATGATCCCAATGCGGGGGGCCTGGGTTTGATCCCTGGTCAGGGAACTAGATCACGTGTGCATGCCACAACTAAGAGTTCACATGCCACAACTAAGGAGCCCTCAAGCCACAACTAAGGAGCTCACTGGCCTCAACTAAGGAGTCCACATGCTGCAAATGGGGAGCCGGCGAGCTGCAACTGAGGAGCCCGCCTGCCACAACCAAATAAAAATAAATAAATGAATTTTTTTTTAAGTTTAAACTAAAATAGTAATATATTTTTTCTTGAAGATTTAAAAATTAAAAAGAAGGTTAATATCAAGTGTTGATTTAAATGTACACCAGCAGTGTTAAATGCAGATTAATTCAGTAAATTCACTTGAGTGAAAAAAATTAAAATAAAATAAACAATTGAATTCCCTATTTTAACAAAAGTACATCGGTGGTTGCCAGCAGCAACCTGGGGAAAGGGGAATAGGGAGTGATCGCTTAATGGTTTTCGGTTTCTTTTTGGGGTGATGAAAATGTTCTGGATTAGACAGCAGTAATGAATGCAGAACATTGTCAATATTCTAAAAAACCCTGAATTGTACACTTTAAATGGTTAAGACCCTTACATTACGTGAATTTTACCTCAAGAAAAAAGACGTGAGTGTTCAGTAAGTATCAGCTGTGAGGAGAAAGGCTTAAGCACAGGATGAGTCATCTGTGGCCCAGGTTTGTGTGCGCCTTTCCCAGGAAGACAGAATTCACGACAGTGGAAGAAATGAGACATGGAAGGTTTGCAAAGTCCCAGAGACATCTTATTAAAAAAACTGTTCCAAGACAAACATCATATTTTATTGCTTATATGCTGAGTCTATAAAAAAAAGATACAAACGAACTTACCTACAAAACAGAAAGAGACTCACAGACTTAGAGAACGAACTTATGGTTACCAGGGGGAAGGGTTGGGAGGAGGCACAGACTGGGAGTTTGGGATTGACATGTACACACTGCTATATATAAAATAGATAACCAACAAGGACCTACTGTACAGCACAGGAAACGCTGCTCAATACTCTGTAATAACCTGAATGGGAAAAGAATTTGAAAAAGAATAGGTACATGTATTTGTATAACTGAATCACTTTGCTGTACGCTTGAAACTAACAGAATATTGTTAATAAACTCTACTCCAATATAACAACAACAAAAAAACTGTTCCACATCCATGAAAGAATAAGGTAGAACTTGATGCGCCGTTAAAAAGAATAAGATAGAACTTGATGCACCATTAACGAGAATAAGGTAGAACTTGATGCCATGACAATGGATCTCCAAGATACAGTTTCTTGGAAGAAAACAAGGGCGAGGACTGTTTACATACAGTGTACTTTTTAAAAGGCCGGGAGGGGTGGATATATACGCTTGTACATGGACAGAGTGACCAGGGGGTAACATGAGAAACGGCTCACAGTGGCTGCCACAGGAGGGAAGACCTGGGCAGCAGAAATCGGGAGGGCGGGGGTAGGGAATGGAAGCAGGTGGTGGGGAGGAGTTTTCCTTTTCACTGTATACCCTCCCTTTTGTGCCTTTTGAGTTAACCACCATATGCATATAACACCCATTTGATAAGTAAAGTTAATAAAATCTCAGCTGTTATCTCCAACAATGGAATACTAGGAGGCCGCACCCAGCAAGGAGGATGAAACTAACAAAATGAAACTAAGAAACAATGTTGGGAAAGAAAAGAGCAGTCAGAGGTGAAAGTACTATATACCGTGATTCCATTTATGAACAATTCAAAGCCAGCCAAAGCTAATCAATGCTGTTAAAAATCTACGCCATGGTTACCCTTGCCGGGGAGCAGTGACAGGAAGGAGCACGAGGGGGCGTGGGAGGGGGTGTGTTCTGTTCCTTGATCTGGTTGGCAGTACACGGGCTGCAGTTGGTGATGATTCACTGGACTGTATGCTTTGCTGTACGCACGTGTCATGTCAAAAGAAGGTAAAAAATTTTAAAACATCACAATGGCAAACTGGGCGATGAGAAAACCACTGAAAAACAGAAACAGAACGTGTCCACCTTGCTACTGAACATTTTTTCTAAAGAACACGCCTCAGCGGGGGGGGGGGCAGTTACACCTGGGCTGCGTCTCAGCCACTCCCACCGGCCCAGGAGCGGTTAGCAAAGAGGCTGGAACTGCCCTCCTGGGAGCAGGTGATGGGTTGGCGACAGAGCCTCTTTCGGCCACCGCAAACGAAAAGGCGTGTGGGGCTGTCACCACAAGCAGAGGGCTGAACCCCAGATGGTAATACAGAGATTGTGAGGTGCTATTTGAGGGGAAAAAAATACAAGTAGTAGGAAAATCCACAGATCAATCTACGTGTCTTGGTGTCCTGAAGTTTCCTCTCATCACTTGCTTGAAAAGAACCGAAATTAGCACTCGGTGAGCCTGGAGTCACCCTGCATGCTGGCAACTGGCAAACGCCATCAGATTTTCCGAAGGGTCTCCGACGCGAAATAAATCGACAACCACTGTGACAGTGCTGCCTGCTCCAGCACTTTTCCCCTGCAGTTTATTCTCAACCTGGAAACCTCACAGAAGATTCTGGGAGAGGGGGCTTCCCTGGTGGCTCAGTGGTTAAGAATCCACCTGCCAATGCAGGGGACACGGGTTCGAGCCCTGGGCCGGGAAGATCCCACATGCCACGGAGCAACTAAGCCCGCGAGCCACAACTACTGAGCCCGTGAGCCACGACTACTGAAGCCCGTGCGCCTGGAGCCCGTGCTCTGCAACAAGAGAAGCCACCGCAATAAGAAGCCCTCGTGCTGCAACGAAGAGTAGCCCCCGCTCCCCGCAACTAGAGAAAGCCCGCACGCAGCAACGAAGACCCAACACAGCCAATCAATCAATCAATAAAAGATTCTGTGAGAACCTAAGTCACATTCTGTTCCTCCTCTGCTCAGAGGCCTTCCACGGCTCCCATCTCATGCAGAGTAAATGCTTAATTCCTTACAATGGCTTTTAGGCCTTACGTAGGTTAGGGGTCCTCTACCCCCACCCTATCAGCACCTACCCCTCTCCCCTGTCAACTCCACTCCACCCACACACAGGGCTTGCTGCTGTCCCTCCAGCCCGCCAGACACCAGCCAGGCACCAGCCTACCAGGCACCGGCCTACCAGACGCCAGCCTGCCTTGGACTCTGTTTCTTTCCCAGGTACCTGCATAACTCAGGAAGGCCTTCCCTAAACCCCTATTTAGAAAAAAACCTCTTGCCACTGCCTCATCTTCCACTGGAGGCATTTCTCATTCCTCTTTTTTTCTTTTTTTAATATTTATTTATTTATTTGGTTGCACTGGGTCTTAGTTGCGGTAGGCGGGCTCCTTACTTGCGGCTTGCCAGCTCCTTAGTTGTGGCCCGTGGGCTCCTTAGCTGTGGCATGCGAACTCTTAGTCACGGCACGCATGTGAGATCTAGTTCCCTGACCAGGGATCGAACCCCAGCCCCCTGCATTGGGAGCGCAGAGCCTTAACCACTGTGCCACCAGGGAAGTCCCTCCTCACTTCTCTTAACCATGTAATTTCCTCCCTAGCACTCATCACCTGACATACGTACGTTTTACTTATTAATCGGTCAGTCCTTCCTTGCCAACGTAAAATCTCCACAGGACTGACGTACGTTTGTCTTGTGCCGTCCACTGCACTATGCCCCAGTACCTACAACAGTGCTGGGCCTACACAAGGTGCTTCTATGAATGAATGAACAAATGAATCCATCCACTCCCAAGTCTCCAGGGCCTGTCCCTGTGCTGACAACTCCTACAGCCCTATCTCCAGCTCCATGTCCAATCGCTAGCTGTCCCCTGGATGTCCCAAAGTCGTAGCAAACCCGGACATCCCAACCAATGTGTCACCTTCTCAAGCTGCCCCTTGTCGAGGTTTCCCACTTTGGTGACAGGTGCAATACCCCCTTTGGTCTCCCAGGGCGGAGAATCCTGTGGCTTGTCTGGCTCCCTCGCTCCCCATATCCAGTTTCTTCTTGTTCCCAGTGCAACCGGGGTGCAGACCCAAATGGGATGTTCCTGATCATCTCCTGACCAGAGAGCCCAGCAGACTCAGCGCCCAGTAATTAACACATGAATCCCTCCCTTTACACAAACACCTGCCTGCTGACAGGGCACTTTTGCAAACATTACATCACCGGATTTTCACAGCAACCCTGGGCTCAGATCACATTATTCCCAATGGGCAGATGAGAAAACAGGTTCAGAGAAAAGAAACCATTTGCCTGAGGTCACAGGGTGAGTAAGAGGGACATGTGGGGTCTTAAATCCATGTCCCAAGACTAACTAAAAAAAACATTGGCTCTAGGCAAGTTGTATAACCTCTCTGGGCCTAGTTTCTTCCTTGTAAATGGGGATAATAAAGGACTCGAGGTCATGGGGTTTTTATGAGGATTCAATGAATTAACCCATGTGAGGTGTTTAGAATGGTGACCGGAAGTTGTAATTTTTTTTCCTTTTAGTTCCCTGACCAGGGATTGAACCCGGGCCCTCGGAGCATAGAGTCCTAACCACTGAACCACCAGGGAATTCCCAGGCAGCTATAACGTTGAATAAATGTTAGCTCTCATTATTCTTACTATGTTAGGGACCTAGGAGATATTTAAATTCCTAAAATCATTCAGAAAATCTTGTGGGTCTGTGTATTTTTCCTGGGAAGAGAATTCTCAGATTCTCCCTAATTCTCAAAAGGTTCTGTGAACCAAAACTTTTTCAGAACCACTGGGCAAGAGAGAGACAATAATATGTTTTAACACAATCAGGTAAGCCTTGCCCCCAACATCCCTCCCCAAACACCCCCTACATTCAGAAGGGAGGAATGTGGCCAAAATCAAGAAAGCCAAGGTATGAACACAGAGCAGCAGGACAAAGTGGCTAAGAACACCCACAGTAGGTTCAGGTCTTAGCACCGCCATTTATTAGTGGTGATAACAGCCCCTACATTATCCAACTCCATGAAGAGTCGGGTCACACAGGTAAAACACCCAGGCCGGCGGCACCAGGCAAAGAGCAGATGCTTGGCAACACACCTAGTTCGCTTCTCCCACCAGCTTCTTATGCCGGAGAGGAACAGCCTGTTTGGAATTCTGTAACCATCTTGGGTCAAACTACCCTTTCGTCTTTGCCTCCCTCCAACTTCACAGAGAATGTACCAACGCGCTCAGCATTCCAGACATGGTAGCTTAGACTGGCCACTTCACTTCGCCCTGCCCTATGCCCCAGTTGCCTCATCTTTAAAATGAGGTTGACTGTGGACTTCCCTGGTGGTCCAGTGGTTAAGACTCCACACTCCCAACGCAGATCAGCCCGGGTTGGATCCCCGGTCAGGGAACTAGATCCCGCATGCCACAACTAAGACCAGCGCAGCCAAATACATAAATATTTTTTTAAATAAAAAAAATAAAATGAGGTTGATTGGCTTAGATGATATGAGACAACTTCCAGCCCTGAGCCCAGAGACTTTAGAAGGCAGGATACATGGCAATGATTCACTCTGTTCCAGCTGAGAAAACTGAGGCCCCGACAGTAGCAGCAACCTAACTGGGCCACACACTGATTCACCCCTGGCCTAGTGCCTGGATCACATTTCTCCCCTGTTAGGGGGCACAGGGATCACACTGCCCATTTTCCAGGTGAGGAAGCTGAGGCCCCTAGGGAAAGTGCCTCAACTCACTGCCAGTTAACTCCAGACTCCTATTAAGGAGATGGGGGGAGGGCAGAATCACCTGGAGCACCACAGAGATGGTCTTCTCGCCCGCCTTGGCCGCGCGCCACTTTCGGTAAGTGTCTGCCTTGAGAAGGTTTTCTGCACAGTAGGTCTGGAGAGAAGAGTGGGAAAGGGCAAGTTAGGGTACAGAGATGACAGCTAGGTCCCCAGCTCTCAGATTATTCCATTGAGATCCCCCAGATTTAAGTTTCCCTATTAATCCCCACACACTCTGCCTTGAGTCCCCTACGGCATTTTCCCCTGGAAATTCTCCCCTGGGCCTTCGAAGGAAGCTCCCCTATGCCTCCTTTTCTCTCTGAAAGTTCCTCTATCCCACATCTCTGTAGAATTCCCTTATGGCCTCTGAGAAATTCTCCCAGGACCCTCCTTAGAATTCCATAAAGTCCCTTTTGTGAAAGGAAAATCAAAATGAAGTCGGTATTGCTAAAAGCGCTCTCTAAAATGGAGCTGGGTGGCCACCAAAGGAATTGGGACCACGCAGGTCTCAGCCTGGATGGAATGTGACCTTTTGACCACTTATTGCATTCAACACAGGCATCCAAGACATCTACCAGAAACTCGATACTTATCGGACACTTACCGTAAAGTAACTCATGACACCCTATTCTTTACAGCCAAATATTTCTTGTATCAGAGGCAATTACAATTCTCTCTAGACAACTTTAACCACCTGGTGACCTTTGTCCTCATAAGCCCCTGACTCTCTCTCCCAACACACTTTAGGTTTTACGGAAATCTGTGTCTCTCTAATATCAGTTCCTAAAACCCCAAATAAAGTTCTTTTTCCTTCGCAGCCCGGAAACTGATTATTGTTCAACCCCTTTTGGGCTCCAAAAGTTCTCCTAGAGTCCCCTCAAGAATTCCTTTACTTCTTCCAACCTCCTCCACGCCAGTCCCTCACCGAGTCCTGGCTACTGCAGGATACCACATGGCGGAGGCGGATCTCCGGCATGTCAACGTCGTGGGCTTCGCCTGACCAAGAAGATGCTGGAGGGTCTGAGTTTAGGGTGCAGACAGCTGGGGCGCCCTGCGCGGGCTTAACTGCGCAAGCGCACGAGGCTCGGGCCTTTCAAACAGCGGCGCGCCGGAGGTCGCGTCAACACTGCGCAAGCCCAGTGCGTCTCTCCCGAGAGAGGTGAGAGGGGCTGAGTTGCCTAGTAACGAGCTTCTCCCGCCTCCCTCTGGCCAAACCGCTCTCTAGCTCCCCCTTCCGGTGACTTTCACACTAGGTCTTCCGGGCGCCTAGCAACCGGCGTGGCCTCCAGGACTGGTCCCCAGAAGAAATTCGCCATCCTCACCACCCCAACTTCAGTTGGAAAGCAAGAGGCCAGCAAATCTGAGTGGATTTTTGCAGGGAGCCTGGAGCCTACCGCAATAGGATCTCCTCCACCGGTTGCTGGCTACCCTCCCCATGCCCGCCACCAACACACACACACACACACACACACACACACACGCACGCACACACAATCTCTGATCTCTCAAGCTTATGCCTGCGGCAGAGAGAGTGGGTAAAGAACCTAAATAAAACACAATGCATGTGCCCAAACACACATCCAGCTTTGAGTGCTTCCAACCATGCCTCAGTTTTCCAATGTGACCTATGGGCATCTGTCTCGTACCACGCCCACCCCTGCCCGGTGACAAGCACCCCTCTGTTCCGTCCCCGAGAGACCCAGAAGGGCATCTTGGGGTGGGGTCGGAGCTAGAGACAACCCAAACACGGAAAAGTGAGTATGAACCAAGCGTGCCCCTACAGAACATGCTGGACACTCCCAGGTAGGGCCCCACCCACGCTGGGCACCTCCTTGGGAAGAGAAAGAAGGGTATCTCAGTCCTAGCAGCCGCCCTACCCTGCAGGGAATCAAATGACCCGATTCTGAGATTCTGATCTTGGGCCTCAGGTCAGAAAAAAAAGAAAAGCGGGGATGGGGGGGTGGGGGGGTGGGGGGGTGGGGTTGGGAATGTGAGAAAATAGGGAAGTGATCTTCTGGGTCCTGACGGAAGAGAAGGCTGGAAGTCCACCTGGGGTCCCCGTGGAGGAGGGGGCTGGGCACAAGATGCCCATGTCGCATTCGGATTCTGGTTCTGCCTCCCCACCCCAGAGCTACAGAGACCTGCCCCCAGATCTTACGTCACTTCTTTCTCACCCTAGGGGTAGGGTGGGTCCAGACCCACCCCTCCTCAGCTTCCTATAAGAAGAGCTGGGGACCTGGGACTGCAGGTTCACTCACTCATCCATCATGAGGCTTTCCACGAAACCCCAGACCTTCCTGCTGGCTTCCCTGCTGCTCTGCACCCTCCTGGGTCTGGGTAAGTGACTAGGGGCCTGGAATCCTGGGACCTTCGGAAAGAGGACTGTATGAGAGGGGCATTCAGCAAGGTCCTTCAGCGGGGAGGGGGAAAGAGGAGGTGTCCTGGGAATTCAGATTCATGGCAAAGGCAGAGGGTAAAGGACAGAAAGACTGGGGCCCCAAGGGAAGAATAGCTCAGAAACTTGTGTGTGTGAATCCCTGAGAAAGAAGGGGATTTGATGAGCTTTGAATCCCCTGTCCCCCAGGCAAGGTCTCAAAATAAGCCATCTGGGGACTTCCCTGGCGGTCCAGTTGTTAAGACTCTGCGCTTCCACTGCAGGGGGTGGGGGTTCGACTCCTGGTTGGGGAACTAAGATTCCGCATGCCATGCAGCTCGGCCAAAAAAAAAAAAAAAAAGACGTCTGAATTCTAGAAAATCAGAGTGTGATTAGAAAGGGAAATTTTTTTAAAAAAAATGATGGGGCGGGGGAGAGATTTTCTTTCTCCCAGAACTCTAGGGAGTTCAGACCCCTGGTGTCCTCCCCTAGATGCAGGAATTCAGGCAAGCCCCACCTTCCCCAGGATGCAGCTGCCCAGTGTCTGGGCCCCCAGTTGCCTCCTCTCTCAGTACCAAGGGGTCCATGCGCTTGCCCTCCCGGTCCGTGCTCTCCCTTCTTGACCTGGGATGCAGATCCCAGCCTCAGGTACCCCTGCCTGGGCTCCTACTGTCTACAAGACCTACGCGTGGTACCTACAAGGAAGAGGATCTCACTTCCGAGAACCAGCTTGACCTGAAGCTTCACAAAAGTCCATGGAAACCTTCACCAGGACCCCTCCCTGTCCCCAAACTTTCTCAGAGGACCCTAGCATCCAAAGTCCCCAGCCTTGTAATTAGGTAAACTTGCTCCCTGGTGGAGTCGCTTCCCACCCCTGAAAGCAGCTTTGCTGGAGCACCACCGCGTCTCTGCGGGAGCTTCGGACAGTTCCCTGGACAGGCGCCAATGCCCCGCCCAAGAACAATCAGGGAGATACCTTTCCCTCCTCCCTCAGACCACCCCCCCCATCCCCCTCTGGACTCCGTCCGAAGTCTTGGTCCGCAGACCACACCACCCTTGACTAGAGCCCTGCTCTCTACACTGCAGGGTACCCACTGAGCTGTGAGGTGTGTACAGGCTCCGGACCCACGTGCAGTGGAAATGTGCAAACTTGTGACCCCGACCAGGACTCCTGCGTGGTCATCGTGGCTCACACCAACAGGAGTAAGAGCTCAGGGCGTGGCGTCAGATCCTGGGGAGGGGGCTGTGCTTTCGGGGTAGCAGATACCAGCACGCGGGGAGGAACCTTCCAGTGGTGAGCAGGCAGGAAAGAGGGAAAGGCAATCTCGAGGTGGATGGAGGGAAGGGAATCCGATGGAACGACAGAAACCACTGTTGTCAGGGATTTCTGAAAATTAGACTCCAAAGAGTTGATGGGGTGGGGGTGGGGGGGGGCAGATATAGAGACTTTCTTAGGCAGGAGGGGATTAGGGAAGGAAAGGACAAGGGGGAAGAGAGAAATCGCGAGAGGGGGAAAATCTAATATGCAAGAGGTGGAGGGGGGCGTGTAGAGGAGAAGGAAGGGGCTGGGGTGGGTTGGAAGGAATGTGACCAGGTTGACCATTTGGGGTGGGAGGGATCCCCTAGGGATGCAGGTTGGAAGAGACCATTCCTGACAAGAAGAGGAGAGATGATATTGGGGTAGAGGGAGAGATATAAAAGAACAGACAGGAGAGGGAAGATATTCCTGAAGCATGGAGCAAGTTATCACAAAGAAGTGGAGCTGCAGCAATGGGGAGACATATGAGTAAAATGGGAGAGGAGAGGCAAGACTTAAATGGAAGGGACTCTCCCAGGCCTCAGGGAGGATGGGGGAGAAGGGGCGCAAAGGAAGAAACCACGGGGGGTGGGGTGTTCATTCAAAGCTGAAAGAGACCCAGAAACCCTTAGTTAAAGGAACATGGTGGGGCACGGCGTGAGACTGGAGAAGGAAGGATGTGATGGGAGGTAAGGCCAATGTTGAGTACGGAAGGAACCATTCCGACCGGAGGGGATGTGTAAGGTAAGTGGGATAGAAGATTGCACGCTGCCCTACTCACCTAGCAAGAGTGGGCAGGTGGGGGAAGGACCTGAAAGTCTTGCAGAGGCCACCCAGGAGTATATGGGAGGGAGATGGGACCCTGGGACCGCAGGAGGAAGTTGGGGGGGAAAAAACACCTTTCTGTGGGGTAAAGAGGGGAAACCCTAGGGTTGGAAGAGACCACCGTACTGTGGGGAGGGGGAGGGGGAAGGCTGTGGAGGCTGGACGAGACCACTTCAGGCAAGACCTGAGAGTACCCAAGGAGGGCAGCAAGAGACCATCGGTGGGAGGTCTGGGGAGTGACCCTGGGGAAATCTGGAAGAGACCACGTTAGACAGAGAAGGATATGGGTGTTACAGGGTGCGGGGGGGGGGGCGAGGGTGGCATTCCAGTATTTGGTGGAAGGGATTCCAAGGGTCAGGGGAGGGCGAAAGGCTGGAAGAGACCATTTCACACCGCCATGGAGATAGCCATAGGCGGCCTGAAAAAGACCACTACAGGTGTGACCCTTAGAGGATGGCAGTGGGGTGGCGTGGGGCGGAAGGGACCACTCAGGCAGGCACCAGGGCTTGCCGATGGGAACTGCAAGAGACCACCAAAGCCTGGAGGGGGTGGGGTGGAGCGGACCTAATAAACAGTCCAGACCATGCCCCAGGCAGATAAGGGGGTATGACTCTGGGGGGCTGGAAGAGAACTCCCTAGACAGCAGCGGGCTGGGGCAGCTGTAAGGTTGGGAGAGACCTGGAAGCCAGGGTCCAGGCCAGGGCCCCTGAGCCCTCCCCTCCCTCGCCATCCTGCAGAGGGCCACCAGTCGCTGAACACCTATAAGGGGTGCATGAAATCCAGCGCCTGCAGCTCAGGATTCGTCTCCATCACCATGGACCCTGAGAACTACATGGTGTCCAACACACGCTGCTGCCAGAGCGACGTCTGCAACCACGATCCCCTGCCCGGTAAGGGCCAGCTCAGCCCCACAACTGGAGTCCCTTCCTGCCCCGCCTGAGAGCCTGCTGTGAGCACCCGCCACTGACCCGCGCTGTAACCTTTGGCAAGCATCCTCCTTGCTCTGAGCCTCAGGTCCTCGCCTGTAAAATGCAGGGTCCATTAGCAACCGGCGTCCCCAGGGTTGCTGTGAGGTTGGGAAAGGGTTTAACGTCCCTTACACCTTACACTCCACCCTCCTCCCCAGCTCCTGAGAACAATCGTACGGAGAATGGCCTCCAGTGCCCTACCTGCATCACCCACTTCAAGGAAACATGCTCTTCAACTGAGAAAGTACTCTGTGTCGGCCAGGAAAGCCACTGTATCACCTGCGCTGGCAAAGTGCAGACTGGTGAGGGGCACCTAGATTTCTGGGGGAGGGGACAGGGAGGCTCCCAGAACGGGAGGCTCATACTTCCAGATTCTAGGGGAGAGAGTGGGTCCAGAGAACTGGGTGAGGAGGTGGCAGGGGCATGACCCCGGGTCATGAGGAGGGAGGGGTTGGAAGTCCTGACTCCAGGCTGAAACCCCTCCCCCAACAGGTGTCATATTTGCTACTCGGGGCTGCGCTACGGAGAATGCCTGCCACACCAAGCCTGGGACCCTGGTGCCCGCGGCCTCTCGTGTCTACACCATCACCCAGGCCGACTGTCTTCCAGGCCCCCAGCCTTCTGGCAAGGCTAAGTGAAGAACCGAGGCGTATGCCACGTTTGGTCTTGATCTGTTCTCAGCTACAGCTTCCCATGGGCCAATATATTATTAAACAACTTAACAGAACAAGCCTGAGTCCTGGTGACGTGATGCATTTCAGGGAGGTGGGATGCAAAAAGCAGGGGTCTCAACCTTTGGAAACCCCCTCTTTGGAAGGAAGAGAGGGAAGACCCTACCTTTTTGTTAAGGGATTACTCCCTGCTGGGTCCCCATGCTAAGGGTTTTCCTGCGGTACCTCATTGCATAGTCACAACAACTCTGTGAAGTTGAAAGAATTGTCCCCATTTTACAGAGGAAAAAACTGAGGCACAGGTTGCGGTGTCACTTGGCTTGGGTCAAACAGCTAGGGAAGATCAGACTCCAGAGTCCATGATCACCTCTCTGGTTAACCTCTCCCTCTTTTGCCTCCGTTTTCACGTGTGTAAACTGTGGCTATTAATAGCCATAACCTCAAAGGGCTGTCTTAAGAGTCAAATGAAAGAAAACTGAAAAAGCACTTAGTGCAGTGCCCCGCACCTTTAAGACAATGTTGGTTCTGGAGACAATGTGTCTGGCCAAATAGTTATCGTCCTAATAGCTGCCACTTACTGAGCGGCCATTAGTTGGCAGGTGCTGGACCCTGGCATCAGTCAGGACAGAATCGATTATGCTACAGTAACAAACAAGTCCCTAATCTCCGTGGTTTAAAGCAACAAAGTTGTATCAGTCGATTCATGCTGTAGTAATGCTTGTGTAACAAACCACCCCCAAGCCGAGATTGTAACAACAATCATTCTTCTAAGGGTTTGTAGGTGGCTGGAGGAGCTCTCCTTCTGGCTGTGCTTTGATGGGTTTGGGTCCCGTTTGGGAGGGGATTCAAGTTCTCCTCCATGACATTTCACAGTCTTCTGGGATCAGCGGCTCCCTGGCTGATGTCTTTCTCATGGCAGATCACGGAGTCCTCGGCTGAGGTCGGGGGTGCTGACGTTCCATGGAGTAAAGTAAATCATATGGTCAAAGCCCACAGCAGTGGAGCAGGGACATATACTCCCCCTCCAGTGGGAGGGAGAGGAGTGGTATTTGCTGAAGAAGTACCCATTCACAAAAGGTTGATTTAAGGGACCTCCCTGGTGGTCCAGTGGTTAAGACTTTGCCTTCCAGTGCAGGGGGTGCAGGTTCGATCCCTGGTCGGGGAACTAAGATCCCACACGCCTCGCAGCCAAAAAACCAAAACATAAAACAGAAGCAATATTGTAACAAATTCAATGAAGACTTTAAAAATGGCCCACATCCCAAAAATCTTTAAAAAAAAAAAAAAAAGGTTGATTTATCCTTGACCTTCCATGTCTAGCACCGTCCACAGGGCGTTCTGCTCATCATAATCGTGGAGCAGTCACCAACTTAATGCCGATTTCTGCACACAGGAGAGAGCCCAGGAAGGTTTCACGTGGATGATTAAATGCTGCCCACCCAGAAGTGACCTGACACAATTCACTGGGTGGAGCTGGTCACAGGACCCTACCAAACCCCACCGGGAGAGGAGGAGGAAGCACAGTCTGGGCCCCAAATGCCCCACCTGAGCCCCCGCCTGGCCAGACACATTTCATAACCAGCACGAATGGCCACCATGACCTTTGGGGCAGGGTCTCATTTTGTCTTCACAACTACTCCACGTGATAGGCGCTAGTATTCTCATCCCTGTTTTCAGAAGAATCTGAGGCTCAGAGAAGGAATGTCACATTGGTGGTCGTAGCAGCTAAAAAGTGGCAGAGCTTAAGAGTTTAGTCATTGGGTCACATTGAGGGGAGAAAGAGACCACATCACAGAGAGAGCGGACAAGCCTGTATCAGTTATCCTTTGCTACGTAACAAGCCCCTCCAAACCTCAGATGCTTAGAATAATCGGTTGGCAATGTGGTCTGGGATCAGCTGGGTGATGGTTCTTCTGGTGTCTGCTGGGTTCAGCTGCTGGTCAGCTAGGCAGCTCTCTTCCAGAGGGTTGACACTGATTGGGGTGTCAGGGCTGACTGGGCCACATGTCTCTTATCACCAGCAGGTTAGCCTGGACTTCTTTTTTTTTTTTTGGCCACACTGTGGGGTTTGCGTGATCTTAGTTCCCCAGCCGGGAATGGAACCCGTGCCCCAGAAATGAAAGCGCCGAGTCCTAACCACTGCACAACCAGGGAATTCCCTAGCCTGGACTTCTTGATGTGGTGGCAGTGACAGGGGTCCCCCGGGTAGCAAGAGAGGAAGTCCCAATGCATGAGCACTTTTCAAGCCTCTGCCCATCATCTTTGCTGTTGTCTCAGTAGCCAAGCAGATCCCATGACCAGGTCTAGAGTCAGGATGAGAAGGGACAAACCAAGGGCAGGGCTGCAGAGAAGCTGAACAGACTGGGGGCATGCATGGGCCAAGCTGGTTCCGGAGCTAAGATGTTTACCATCACAGCCCCCAAGGTGTAAACAATTAATAGTCCGCTCCAGCCCCTCCAGGGTGGCAAGACTCAAAGTCTCTCAATTCCAGCCCAATGGATTCTACGCTGCACAGACTCCCACTGTCCCTCCTCTCCGGGGACCCAGGAGTCTAGGTTTCCAGCTCCAGTCAAAATCCCAAGTATCTTTTTTTCCCTTTAAACCCCGAAAGAACAGACACACAATGGAATTTCTACTTTTTTATTCACTCCTCCAAAAAGCACCACAGGCCAACCCACCCTTGATTCACCCGCCTTCATGGTTTCCTACCTCAGTGGATACACGTCTCTCCATCATTATGCAGACAAGTATGAAACTCAGCTAAGGTAATGAGGCTTTTGTGCCTCTTCTGCTTCTGGCGATGGCAACGCCAAGATTCACCATACTTTTCCTTGAATTTCTGCCTTCAAGGGCCTTCCAGCCTGCAGGTGCCTTGTAGACACACCCTGATGGCAGTCAGCAATCCATCCAAAAGGGAGCCTTAGTCTTTTCTGCTTGGATGCTCCCAGAGACAGATGCCTCACTAGCAACTTGGTGCCTCTACAGAGCCTAAAATTCAATCCCTTTAAAAGTCATGATTTAAAAGGCAACCACTCTAAAAGATAGTCGTGACACCCAAGGGCACCAATGTGCAACTACATAAACACAATCAGCACACTCCACAACGGACAGCAACACGCAAAAACAAAACTGGGTCTTGCTTTCTCAGATTTGATCTCAGGCATGATTCCCATTGGCATGAGGGAAGAGGGAATTTGGAACAGAGGCACGTAGAGAGCAGAGATGTCAGACGGGACCAAGTTAGAGATGGTGGCAAAGCAGCACGAAGAGAGGAGGGCACTCCGAGCAAAGGCATGGGGGTGAGGCGACCGTTCGGGCTCCCAGTGTGCCGGCTTCCAGGAGGGGCTGCAAGTTCGTTGCTGTGCACGAGAGAGAATGCATGCACATACGTGCATGCACTGAATTCTCACCATAACCCTGTGAGGTAGATGCCATTTGCTGAGTGACTTGCCCAAGGTCACCCCCATGGTCAGTCAAAGGGCTGTCTGACCCTAGAGCAGTGTGCACAGAGTTCTCTTTGATAATGGGAAGTGTTCTAGGGCAGTGCTACTCACCACGTGTGCCTGGTGCAACGGGGAAACTGCAGTTTACATTTTAGTTACTTCTGATTGATTAAAAAATTGCTACTCATCTCAGTTATTGGAAAACTATCCAATATAATTAGGACAACTTGGGTATATGAATCGACTTCTCCAAATATGAGTTTTCTGAAATCTAAATTGAGGTCAGATATTTCTGATGAAAATCTATCATCTGAATTGAGATGTGCTGTGAGAAATACACAGCAGATTTCAAAGACTTAGCATCAAAAGAATGTGAAATATCTCATTAGTAGTTTCCTGTACTGAGTACATGCTGAAATGATAATATTTTGGATATACTGAGGTAAAACATACTAGAATTAGTTTCACCTGTTTCCTTTTCCTTTTTTAACGTGGCTACTAGAAAATGTGAAACTACCCGTGTGGCTCACATCCTGTTTCTATTGGACAGCGCTGCTCTGCGCGTCTCCTGCTTCTGCACGCGGCAGGCAGGCTTAATGCAGATGCTTGAACGCTGGACTTGAGGAGGGGACAGTGTTGTACTGGGTATTACAGATATGGATGAGGGACATTCTCCTAAGGCCAGAAGAGCTTTGAGGACGATGCTTGGAGCCATTCAGTATAGAGCCAAATGCTTTTCCCCATCTTGGCCATCTCAACTTTGATGGGACAGATTGTGCCGGTGGTAGGAGTTCAAGGTAGACATGGTGGAACCGCCCCTCGGATTGGTCACCCTTGCCTTCAGCTGTCCAAGGAAACAGGATCTCGGAAGTGTTTATTGTTCTTGTCCAGCCCTTTCATTTCACAGGTGGGAAAAGGCAAAAAAAGGCACTGGCCCAAGTCACCTGGAGTGACAGTGGCAAAGCTGTGTTTGCTTCCCAGGTCCCCCGACCTCAGACAGAAGCTTCCTCTCCCACGAGATACTTGTTTCTCCCCCATTTCACACCTTTTCCCTGTCTTGTGGCAAGAGGCTGATGACCTAAATTCCAGCCCTAATTCTGCCACTGATGAATGAATTAAATATTTACTGAGCACCTTCTGTATGTCAAGCACTATTCTACGTGCCGCGGGTACAGCAGAGAACAGGACAGGTATAGGGATAATAGCCAATAAATAGGTAAATAAATAAATAAGGTACTTTTCTACAGTAATAATTGCTACAAGGAAAAATAACCGGCCAAGACAAATAATAGGGGTGGGGGTGTGAGCTACTTCAGTTACAGAGGTCAGGGAAGGCTTCTCTGAGGGGACACTTGAGCTGAGACTTGATTGACAAGAAGGAGCCAGTCGTGGGAAGATCTGGGAGCAGAGCATTCTAGGCAGAAATAACAGAAAGTGCAAAGGTCCTGAGGCAGGATCCCAGGTGGCCCACTCAAGCATCAGAAGGAAGATCAGGTTGATTGGGGGGACGGGAGGGGGCAGGAAATAAGAACAGGCAGGGGCCTTGCTGCGTGCTGTTGGGCCTAGAGCCTGCCCTCTCTGGGCTTTGCTCTCCCCATCTAACATAACAGAGATTCTGCTGGATGGCCTCTCAGGTCCTCCCTTTCTGTTTTCGGCATTGAAGAGTTCTGTGACCTGTGGCTTCTCCTCTACTTGTAGCTGGCAGCTTAGAACATTCCAGGCACTGTGGTTTTCTGCCTTTGCCCCACTGTGGCACATTCCCACGGTCTGGAACACCTGCCCAGCTGCTCCGTGGGTCCCTTGCTCACTGTGGCATTCTCTGTGTCTCTCTCGGGGACACCTGAGGTAGCCAACACAGAAGCGTTGGGATCAGTGCAGCAGTACGGTTGCTTTTCCCAAAAGGCAGGTGTATATAATACCAAGGTCAGAAAGGGTTAAGGTTTAATGACCAAGACCAAAGCCAAGACCAAAAAAAGATAGAAACCCCTAAAGGAGAGAGGGACAGACGAACAGAGTCCCCAGAGAGCCCCATAGTCGCTCAGCACCTATAAAATGGGGGCTGTCATATCCCTTTCCAGTCCAACTCAGAGAAAGGTAGCTAGTTACCAGGATCCAAACCCATTAGGGACTTTGGGGAGATACCTCTGAGGGAGGCGTTTCTGTCCTTCCACACCCAGAAGGCCTCATTCCCGGTCCCTGGCTACCCCCCAGAGCCCACCATGCCCAGAACGCTTACTTCCTCTCATTTTTGTGGTACCATTCTCCCCACAACAACTGGGAAAGAAATCTGGGTCACCAGGCCCCTGGTGGAGCAACTTTTAGAGACCCCTCTACTCCCCAAGAGGAACCAAAGGTCTCCAGCTCTCTTACACAGCCCTCTATTCCCCCCTCTAGATGGAGACCTTCCACCACCCATGAATTAGGAACCAAGGTCCACAGCCCTCTTGGGAGACAGGAGTTCTGAGACTCCAGAGATCCTTCCTCCCCCCAATGAAAATTCAAAGCCCCCTTTATATGCAGGCCTATCCCCCCACCCCGCAGAAACCCAGACCTTATACCCCTTTGTGGCTCAGAAGCCCAAGGATTCCAGCTCCCTGGGGAACCCAGACCCCCTCCTCCATGCTAGAGTCCCCGGTGTGATGCAGACCCCCTTCATCAGGAATCAGGGCTTCCACCTCCTCTCCCCGTGGAGGACTAGACACCTAATAGATCCAGTTTCTACTCTTTGGAGACCAAGATATATCCCCTTAGAGGAGTCCCAAACCCTCAACTCCCTTCAGGAGTTCAGGAGTCTAGGAGTCTGAGGGTCACACCCTCTGGTCCCCCAGAGAAATCAGGAGTCATGTCCCCCGAACTCTATTCCCCTTCAGGACCCAGGAATCCTGGTGACGAGAAGTCACACATTCCAATCGGTGGTCAGACCCTCATCGCCTTCAAGCATCCAGGATTCTGAGTGGCGGCCCCCGCGCCCCACCCCCCCCCCGCCCCCCGCCCCCCGCTCTGTGACCTCACAAACCCAGACATCCCATACTAGCATGCCAGAGTCTGGATCACCACGCCCTCTCCCTCTTACGGCAACTTGCAGTCCTCAACCCCTGACCAAGCCGAGCAGCCGGGACACGGGGCACCCCGGAAGCCCCGGCCCTCAACCCATCCCCTCACTGCGTGGGCACCTGCGGTGCCAGCACTGCTTCAGCGTCGGCCCGCATCTCATCGAGCGCCTGCAGCAGGACGCCGTGCGCCGCGCGGTAGCCCAGGCCCCCGGTGGCCGCCGCACCGCCCGCCGGCCACAGGAAGGAGAGCGCGCCCAGCGCCGCGCCCCCGGCGGTGCCCTCGCCCGCCCACGAGCCCAGCCTCGCCTCCACTTCGGCGCGCGTCACCGGACCCGGGAAGCGTGTCCGCTCGGCCAGCTCCCCCGGCGTCAGGCCCAGCGCGCGCTCGCGTCGTGCCAGCGCCGTGGGTTCGAGCCCCAGCGCCCGCCGCCACTCGGCCAGCTGACCTCGCAGGAGCGCCACGTCGCAGGCCCAGCCCAGCCCCGGTACTGGGGCCGCCGCCGCCGCCAGGCTAGCCAACAGGGCCGGCCGCCACGCCCCGGCCCGCAGCGCCGCAGCCTTGGTCCGGGCCGCGCGGGGAGACGCGGGTGGCAGAGCCAGAAGCAGCGCCCCGGCCTGGGCCGGGGGTAGCGCACGCCGCAGCCACTCGCACAGCCCCGGGAGGCCGCCCGGCCGCAGCGGGAACACCGGCGGCGGCGCCTCCTCCAGCACCTCCCACGTCTCATCTTCTGGGCTCAGTGCGGCCGCGCGCTCTGAGTCCCCGCTGCCCGGTTTCTTCACGCCGACGCCAACCGGCTGCAAACTCTCGCTGCCTGCATCCTCTGAACCTTCCCCACTGCCTGCTTTCTGCGATCCAGGGCCACGTTTCTCCCTCCCCTCACTGCGTGCATTCTCAAACCCCCCTCCGCCTGCGTTCTCTAAGCTCTCGCCGCTCTTTTCCTCTTCGTCCAGGGACTCCGGATCCTCGCCCTCGCCGTCTGTTCGCACGCAGACCAGCGGCGTATCTGGTAGCACCAAGGGCCGGACTTGGGCCCAGTCCTTCTCAGTGGGGGCCCCAGGGGTGACGAGGATGAGAGCGTCGTAGTGGGTTGGGTGGGGGGCGGCAGCAGTGCCCGCGGAGCCCAGAGGCACGGTCCAGAGCACCACATTGGGGCGCTCTGGGGCCGGGTAGGGCATGGGCTCCGCGGGCGCCGAAGCAGGCACCGCACCTGGGTCGTCAGGATCTAACCCGAGTAGCATGTTCAGCACAAGGCTCACGTCAGCCCTACCGGCCACGGCCAGGTCCAGGCGCGCGCTGCCCAGTCGCTCCAGGCCGGCCCGAACCCATGACAGCGCCGCCTCCAGGCCACCCGTCTCGAAGGCCTCGCGCACAGCCTCCAACTCTGCAGCGCCCAGCACCTCGAAGCCATCCTGAGCCGGTGGCAGGAGCCTGCGGGGAAAGGGAGGGATGGGGTCAAGGGCAGAAGAGGGGCTAAATGCTGGCGAGCTGGGCTACGGGGACAGGACTGGGCTATGATGACAAGGCGGAGCTTTCTGAATAATCAGGAAAGGGAGGGGCCAGACTAATGGCACATAAACAGAATCTGAGGCTATGAAGAAAAGGGAGGGGCTTAAAGAAGGGGTGGGACGGCTGGATTGAAATCAGAAATCAGGTTGCCAACAGAGTCGAAAATGGGGACCCGGCTAAGCCTTCCCCGGGGTTACACTCTGCGGGAGCGGGTCTTTCGGAGGGACCTGCAGGATTAAGAAAAAGCCCTGCTGGGCGGGGCAAAACTCATAGAGAGTGGAGTTTAGAGCAAAGAAAGAATGGCGACTGTATTGAGGACTAAACGAAAATCGAGCCCTATTCGACAAGGGCAAGGTCACCAAGGGCGCTCTTTCCTGAGACTAGGAGTTAGGAGGGCTGTAAAGACAGGTGAGGGGAGAACCCTCATCTACTAGTTCTTACCAAGGGTGTGTGGCTAAGGAAGAAAGACGAGTGGTGGGCCTGGGGAAGAGGCTGCCCCTCCCTGAGCCTCGTTTTGACGTCTATAAAAGGAGGCCGCTTGGGGTTGGGGGAGAAAATTCACGAGGTAGCCAGCAAGTGGACACAGAAGCGAAAGGGGATTAGAAAAAGGAAGTGGGGGAGGGCCCCCGAAACGACAAAGCTCGCTTAGGGTGTGGCTCTCCGGAGACTGGGGTCGCTTGAGAACCAAGCAGATGGTGAGCAAGAGGGTTAAGACTGGAGAGTGGAGTCTTCGGGTAAAAGCTTCGCGGGGACCACCAGCTTGCCTGGAGAGAGTGAGCCCTCGTTCACACGTTGGCCTGGGGGCAGTGTTTGGGCGCTAGGTCCCGGTCCCTCCTAGAATTCTCGCGAGGGAGCGGGGGCTCAGGACCTCAGAGCGCTCGCAGGAGGCGGAACCTGGAATGACAGGTCCGGACTTCTAGCTGACCCTTGGCCTAGATGATAGAAAAGGGTCAAGCACAGAGCGCTAGTTTGAGGTGGAACCTCGTGGACCTCAAAACCTGCGCTGAGGGTCGGGATTTGGACGAGGGAGCAGGGCTTTCAGCAGATATCCCGTTAAGGTTGGCCCCAAACTCGCTGAGGGCGGGGTCTCGCAGACCTCAAAGAGCACCTTAGGGGTGGGAGGTACAGACTAAATAAAGCACCAGTCCTCTTCAACCCACCCTGAAACGCCGCGCTCACCTCTGCAGCGCCTCCGCCTGACTCCGCAGCGTTGCCCGCAGGCGCTCCAGCTCCTCGCAGCCGTCGCTGCTGCGGCAGTCGGTCTGTAGCACAAAGAGAGTCGCGGCGCCCAACCCGGCGCTGTCCAGCCGGGCTGCGGTCTGATCCCGAGCCTGGGCTACATTCTGTGACTCCTCGGGACGAAGGTTCCGCACAGCCAGCAGGGGTGTTCCTCGGGCCAGGGCGGCCCGCGCTGCCTCCCCCAGCGCTGGGGCCAGGGGTTCCTCATTCCCCTCAGGGCCGGGCAGCACCAATACCAGCACGTTGGCTTCCGCCGCCCAGGGCCCCGGCGCTGCGGGTGGGCAGCTCAGCTCGCCCAGGAAGAGGCCTGGGCCTGCAGCTCTCAGGCTGGGGAGCCCGGAATCCGGCCGTCCGTCGGGGATCTCTACCGTCTCCACATCCTTGTCGCACAGCGCTGCGATCACAGCAGACTTTCCCGAGCCCGGAGGCCCCAGGAATAAGACGGTCACGTCACCCCGCGGCGGAGGCATGGCTGGAAAGTGGGGAGAGAGGAAGACCCGGGTCACGGAGCACCCAACCTTTTTCTTTCGTAGCTTCCCCACTCTGGTCTCAGACTTCAGCCTTTTACCCTGACCACTTCTTTCCTTCTCGGGTATCACTGACAGGCACCTAGAAATCTGGCGCCCAGGCCCTATTCCCCAGGGACCTGGGAGTCCTGTCCGCCCTCTTTCTGGATGCCTTTCCCTTTACGCTTCAGAAACTCAGAAATCGCCCTCTAGCCCCCTCCTCCCTCAGGGACACAGATGTTTTTACCCCTCACTCCTCCCTTCCAAATCACCGACCGAGCAAACAGCCGGCACACGGGACTGCGCAGTCGGTAGCAGTCGGTCAGCCGCTGAGAAGCTCTGCCTCTGGGGTCCGAGGACGGAGGCCCATGAGGCTAAAGCGCCGGGATTTGGGGATGTCCAGACCCTTTCCGGGGGCTCTAACCTGACGTCATTCCTTTTAGGAGGGGGTGTGTCTCGAAAGCTTAACCTCGGGGACAGGGCCCTTTGCAGCGCCTGCGCAGAACGGCCGAAGGGCACTCTCTCCTCGGCGGTCGCCGAACCTTGAACAATGAGGGAGCCAAAGCGCGTGCGCGTCAGGAGCGCCTAACACACTTGCGCAATAAGCTTAGGTCTGCACTGCAAAGGAGGCTTGCAACGTCATCATTACGCACCCCAGTGCAGAGAAGGACCCCTCCCCTTATTTTGAGGACCGGGTTGGCGCGACTGAATCACTGCAGTCGGATGGCAACCCGAGATCTGGGCTTCGAAAGGCTCATCAGGCGAAAGGCCGTGGAAACCACCGGGACTTTGAGACTCGGTGGGCCCTACCCCGCTTCACTTCGGGTGACGGCGCTGTGACGAGCAACTGACAGGCGCAACGAAAGGCAGCCCTCTGCTGTCTGGAGAAAAGCAGAGGCCTGGGCTACCAGCCTCGGGAGGGAGCTGAGGGCAGTGTTTGGGGCAGCGGGTCACAGCGGCTGAAAGCGCGCGTGGGAAGCGGGGGTTCTAGGTGCAATAAGAGTTTCGGGATGTCAGAGAAAGATGTCTCCCGGAAGGAGGCAGGCTAAAGCGTGGGTACCACTACCTGCCTCAAGACAGGTGGGAGAGAAGGGGATGAGGCTGGTGTCAAAGATCAAGGGTCCCGCGCTCTGAGTTCAGGGAGTTAGTTTGATGTAGGAGGCATAGGTCAGAGGTCTCACGCAAGTGAGAAGGCTCTAAGGGGAGTCACAAACCGGGGTAGTTGAATCTTCTGGGAGGACTGAACCTTCTCTAGCGAGCTGCTCTATCAGGTTAGAATTCAAGGAGATGTTATCTCGTGGGGGGTCGGCCAAAGGCTGGCAAAGCCAAGCCTGTCAAAGGTCATAGGATTGGCGGGCCCTCTAAGACTCGCTGTAGATAAGCGACTTCACTTGATTTACTGTTCTGTCATGCGTGCTCCTCTCTTGACCAGAGGGGTCTCAGTCACCATGGAGGACCGGCACCCCAAAGAGACCATGGAGCAGGAGGATTCGTCCAAGGAGAGAAGTCCCCAAAGTCCGGGAGGTGACATCTGTGAGTACTGCTGACCAGAGATGGGTGGGGTGCAGGAGCTGTGATGCTAAAAGGATTTCTATAGCATTTCAGTGTCCAGGGCGTTGCGGGGATTTGCCTGTTGGGAAGGAGCTGTTAATGGTCCCTGAGCTGCTCTCCCAGGACCTGCTACTCCCTACCCCTACCCTTATTACCCTCTGACGTACCCATCCTGCTCTATCCACATAAGCATGAATGGGATGCAGTTCAGAGGCACAGAGTGGCATCCAGAGAGGCTTGGGGTGGGAGAGCTGGCTGGGAAAGGGCAGAGAGCCCCAGTCCCAACTCTGCCCCAGACTTTCAGTGTGACTTGGGCCTCCGTTTCCCTATCCGTCAAAAGGGCTTGCCACTACTCACCTCATGGGGCTGGCTGGTATGGGGTTTAGCGGCAGAAAAGGGGAAAGCTTAATGTTAATGAAGGCAGCCAACTTGACCTAGGATAATAGCAACAGCTTCTACTGAATGCTTATTATGTGCTAGGTGCATTCTAAGAGTTTAACGTTTGTTATCTCATTCCGTCCTCCTAACAGACTCTGTGAAATTGGTAATTATCACTTTCACATGAGGGAACCGAGGCAAAGAGAGGTTAAGTATTTATAACGATGAAAGCCACAGTGTCAATGCTCTCCAGCCAGAGACCACCAGGAACACACCTGGAGTTGACCAAGTTGGGCTTATTGCTCACTGTGCTGAGGAAGCACACATACTGTGGGGCATCTCAGTAATAAGAAAGGACTTATTACAGGATTTAGGCTGTGGTAGGTGATTTGGGGAAGGGTTCAAGAAAGGGGTTTTGCTGTGGATGGATGGTGCCAGGAAGCAGGGGCAGTTACATGGCTGGCTATCTCAATACCTAGAAGGAGGGAGGAACAAAGCAAGGCTCCAGGTGTAATTGGCAAAGCAGCAGCAGGCACTCATATTAGCCATGACGGGCCGGGGGAGGGTGTCTGGCCATCTTCGTGGCTTGGACAGTGTTCACGTTTTGTCTGTGTGTAGAAGGCATCATGGCATGGTCTTGTCTTGATTCGTCTCAGTCACAGCATGGCCTTGTCTGACGATGTTCTGTGAAATTGTTTATGCTGAACAGAACACCGAGGCCTAGCTGTGAGTGCCAGGCCAGCTCCTAGCTGTGGGGCTTCTTTTCTGTCTCAACGATAATTATTGCAAACCATTGTGTAGCACTGTTCTAAGCACTTTTTATACGTTAATTCGTTTATTCCTTACAACAGCCCTGTAAAGTAGATACTGATATGGTCGTTACCCCATTTTCCAGATGAAAACGCCGTTTCTACTTGCCTCGGAAGTGGTAGAACCGGGAGTCAGTTCCAGGCGGTCTGGCTCGAGACTGTGCTCTAATCACATGGCTCTGTAGGAAGGGCGGACTCCCCGGGTTCCAGTCCCGACTCCGCCATTTCATTTCCTAGCTTCATGACTGTCGGCAAGTTACCTAACCTTTTTGAGCCTCAGTCTGCTCATCCGTAAAACAGGTCCAGTAAGTCTGCTGTCCAGGCCCGGCATAGCACCTGGCACATAGTAAGCCCTGCATGCTCACTGTTGGTGCGATTCTGAGGCTGGGAGAGGCCCTCGAGACTCCTGCTGGCCTCCCCCAACCTCTCCTCATGTCCCTCAGGCCACTTGGGGGCCCTGCAGTGCACCCGCTGCCTCATCACCTTCGCAGACTCCAAGTTCCAGGAGCGTCACATGAAGCGGGAGCACCCAGCGGACTTCGTGGCCCAGAAGCTGCAGGGGGTCCTCTTCATCTGCTTCACGTGCGCCCGCTCCTTCCCCTCCTCCAAGGCCCTGATCACCCACCAGCGCAGCCACGGTCCAGCGGCCAGGCCCTCCCAGCCGGCTGCGCCCACCACCACGCCACCCACCTTCCCCTGTCCCGACTGTGGCAAGACCTTTGGGCAGGCCGCTTCTCTGAGGCGGCATCGCCAGGCGCACGAGGCCCACCCCCTTCCTGGCCCCTTCGCCTGCACTGAGTGTGGGCAGGACTTTGCCCAGGAAGCAGGGCTGCATCAGCACTACATCCGGCATGCCCGGGGGGAGCTCTGAGTGTGGCTCCAGCCCTCCCTAGGGCAATGGAAGCTCTGTGGCTGGTGGGACACCCATCTGATATGGGATGGGAGGGATTTACTTTCCTCCCTGGAAAGGCAAAGGACTCCTGATCAATAGGACCCAGAAGATGCTCATTTAGAGCTTCCGTCTTTGGAGGACACAAAAGCCTTCAGGGAAACAGTAAAATCAAACAATAGTGAGAAAGAAAGAAAGAGGGAAATTTGTTATTTGTATCTTCCTCGTTCCCAATGAAATAGTTTGAAATCATAACTAGCTGCAGATTGTGTTATCACCATTAATTCTTCCCAGATGGAGGCAATGGGGCTGCAAGAGCCAAGTGCCTGGATCTGGGCCTGAATCGGGGAGGGAAAGTGAGGTGTTGCCTGCCTGTAATGCCACCGAATGGGTCCCACACGTGGAGCAACTTGAGCCTTTGGGGATGGGACAGCAAAGTCGGAGGCGGCACTGAGTCACGTGAGGGTTGCAAACTGGGCCCTTGTCTCTTCCCACCCCCTGCCAGCCTTTCCCACTCAAGGTGGGGCCGTGGCATTGGATGGCTCTGCCTTCCTCCCCCCCAGATAATTTATTGTTCATTGAAATAATTTTATGTACCATTCTGGTCACGGAATATTTTTTGTATGTGTAGGTGAGATGGCATGAATAAACTAACAGAAGTAGTATCTGAAAACAAAAGGTCCATAATAAAATGTCTAAACAAGGAACTCTGGCTTTTGAGCAGGAATTCCCAGAGAACATAAGGGCATGGGGAGTGGGGAGCTCAGGGCAGACCTGGCCTGGCCCTATGGTTTGGAGTCAAACAGAGATACCTTCTGTTTCCTGTTGTATTTGGCCAACACAGGGAGATATCCCATTAAGATCCTATTTTCAGCTCTTGAAAGACCCAACCCTGGGCTGAGTTCCACTGGACCAGTTTTACTCCCTTGCATTACCTGCCCTGCCCCTAGAGACGATGGTCAATGCCCTGCATACAATAATCACAGCCCTGCATACAACAATCACAGACTCTGCTTGAATTGAGGGATATTTTGAAAGCCCACAGGTGAGATGGATATGGTAGAGAGTGAGCTATCTCCCACTTATTAGCTAGGCACACGGTGGCTACAAAGACAGCCTTTCCCAGATTTCCTTGCAGCTAGATGTGGCCATGTGACTGAGCTCTGACTAAATTCCTGGGTAGAGTCCTCAAGCTTCAGAAAGGAACCTGCCCTTCCTCGACCTTCCCGCCTGGAACGTGGACATGGTATCCAGCCATCTTGGACCATGAGAGCGACAACAGGATGGCAGAGCAAGGAGACAGCAGGGGGCTGGGTCTGCTACCACGACTGCTCCCCCACCCTTCCAGTCTCTCTACGACAGACCACCCCCTGTGTATATGTAAGTCAGCTTACATCACTCCTCATTCAAAACCCTCCAACAGCATCCCATAAGTAACATCCAAAGGCCTTACCCAGGCCCACAAAACCCAACAATGACGAGATCCCAGCCCACTAAGCAATCTCAACTCCCTCCCGGTTCTGTCTTTTTCACTACACTCTAGCCACACGTGCCAGGCTGGCATCTGCCTCAGAGCCTTTGCACTTGCTGTTCCCTCTTACCCAGAACTTTGCAAGGCTTCCTCCTCATTATTCAGGTCTCGATACCTGCCACTTCAGAGGACAGCACCTCCAACCCTTAGCCTGATTTAGTTTATTCCCAGCACTCTTCAACACTTAGAATTATCACACCTGTGTTTCTGTCATCATCTGTGTCCCTCCTCTAGAAGCCAAGCTTCTGAGGGCAAGTGGGTTGTCTCCCTCATTGCTTCATCCCCAGCACCTAGGACAGCGCTTACCGTGGAGGCTCAAGAAAGAACTTGACTGCGCCCAGTCGTTTACCTGTTTCTCAGCCTCAGCCCGCCCTTCCACGCTGCTCCATGAGGCTGGGCTTTCTGCAGCTACGCTTCCCAGACTCCCTGGAAAGCTGGCTTCCTTAAGTTCATCCCACAAGAGGTATGGGAAGAAGGAAGGTCGGAAGAGGGGAGAAGGGACTCACCTTGCCTTAGGCTCCTGCTGGAACCCCTCCAGCAGCAGTTCAGGCTCCAATACCTGTCTACACTCTCAGCACAAGGCACCGTGCCCCTCTTGGGGTTTAAGCAGCAGCCGTGTGGCAGCCAGCCCCTGCACCAGCCATACACGTGGCGTGGCCTGCCCACCAAGCTCCCACTGGGTTCTGGTCATTGCGCTTCTCCTTCTGCATCCCAGTCCTAGAGGTGGGAGCTTCTTGCAGACACTAATTTCTCAGTTACCTCACTTTTCCAAGTTTGTGCTCTCAGTGTTTTAGTACCTGTGTAACCAATTCCTGGTACTGAATCCTCTGGAATTCCTAGCTTGGTCTCCATACCCTGCCTGGGCCCTGAAGAACTGAATGACCCCACTGGCAGGAGACTAGGTCTCTTGATTCCCAGTCTCTCGAGATCCTTAGGAACTTCTGATGATGAATGGATAATCTGCTACTTCTGTGCTTAGAAAGCCCCGTCTGAGGGCAGAAGAGGGCTTAGGCATGCTGCTCCAGGAAAAAAGATGCATCCATGTGGTTTTAAGGAGCTGTGGATTTCTGCTGTGATGATTCTGAGATTCAGTGATGCTAAGCTATAGTGGTTATGAAAGTCTCAAAGAGTGCATAAGTATAAGATTCTGAGCTTCTAGGATGAAAAGTATGGGTTTTGAAAGATGCTTTGGTCAAGGTCCTGTAACAGGCGTCAGTGTGAATGCTCTTTGGGGCCAGGCAGGTACCATAAATCAGTGAGGCAAGCAGGGTGTAAGGGGCCCAGATGCCAGGCAGTGGGGACTGGGCATGCGGGAGGGAATGCCCCATTAATAGGAGGTGACCCCTACTCAGCTCCAGCAAACTACTGCCCCATGGGATTGTGGGTTCAGCAATCAATCTCACAAGGAAGCCAGAAACTTCCATTTTTGTGTCAAACCTGCCCATTTTTAAATGTTGGTAACCAACGTGATTAAAAAAACCTCAATAACTCTGGAGACCAAATACACTCCTGCAAGTCAGATGGTGGCTGTGGACAGCCATTTCTGGTGTGTGGCTTAATGGCTAAGAATGGGTGCCTTAGCCCTAGTTGTCTGGATTCAAACCTTGCCTCTGCTTCTTCCCAGCTGTGTGACCTCTAGAAGATTACTCAACCTCTCTGTGCCCTGGCTGTAGCAGTTGTAAAATGGTCGTGATAGCAGCCCCTACGCCTCTAAGAATTATGATGATGACGACACACTCGGAGAGAAAGTCAGAGTCGGTATTAATGGCCTGTGTGACCCGGTCCTCTTCCCCTCTGCTTTTCTCTGCCCGTCTCTGCTCTTGTGTTCCCACCAGTCTTCCCCCTGCCTTCCTCAGCAACAGCCTTGTGGCCCCAAGTGCTCTTCAACAAACATCCCAAGCAGGTTCCACCTCAGGGCCTTTGCACTTGCTGTTCCCACAGCCACATGGCCCGTTCCTCCTCCTCTAGATCTCTGCTTTGATGTCACCTTTTTAGTGAAGCCTTTCCTGGCTACCCCATTTGAAACTGCTTCACACACACACACACAAGCCTCCCCGTCCCCCTTCTCTTTTCCTCCACAGCACTTATAACCTTCTAACATTCTAAACATTTTACTTAAATATTCAAGTATCTGTTTTCCCCTTTATAATATAACCTCCACAAAGGCAGGGATTTTTGTTCATTGTGTTCACCACTCTACTCCCAGCTCCCCAAATAGTGCCTGCATCTCCTAGGTATTCAATAAATCACTGCTGAATGAATGAGTAATAAGTAACAGTCCCTACCTCATAAGGATCCGATGTGATCGTCCATATAAAGCGCTTAGCCCAGGGCCTGGTCCGCTGTGAGCCATTATGGTAATTCAGGTTCTATTCTTGAAGGTTCTTAGTTGCCAAGCTTCTATGAGTTAACACATGTAAAGCGCCTTAGAACAGAGCTTGGCACACAGTAAATGCTCAGTAAATGGTAGCTATTATTATAATTAGGCTTCTATTTTCAAAGGAGCTTCAGTGCCAAGCTTCTGTGAATTAGTACTTCCCATCTCAGAGCAAGAGCCTGTGTTTCCACAAGGCTGTAATAAGCTGACCCTCTGTTCCCCTCTGACCTCATCCCTCCAGCTCTGCCATCCCTTATCCCCTCCAGCCACTCTTGCCTAATTGACACGTGGGGCAGGCTCCTGCCCCACCCCCCCTCGCCTAGATCGCTCTTCCCACCCGTGTGCCAGGCTCCCTCCCTCCCTTTCTCAGGTCTCTGCTTAGGTCTCTGTCACCTCCTCAGGGAGGACTACACTATTTAAAACTGCACCCTCTTCCAGAACTGGTCCCCCTTCTCTGCTCTATTTTTCTCCACAGCACTTACATCCAGCATATGTCACATCCTTCTTGCTTACTTTTTGTTTACTATCTGTCCCCACCGGTGGCCCCCTCCCACCTCCACGTAAGCTCCACGAGGACAAGGATTTTATTTTATTCACTGGTGTGTTCCCAATGCTTAGCACACAGCAAGTATTCAAAAGATATTTGTGAAGTGAATTAATGGATCACAGTCCCTACCTCGCAGTTATTCTAAGGACCCGATGATCTCATGTAAATAAAATGCAGCACTCTGTAAGTGCTGGGAAAATGGCAGCTGTAATTATAATTAAAGTTCTATTTTTGTAAGTTCCTAGATGCACAACTTCTCTAAGTCAATATACATAAAGCTCTTGGACTGGCACTTGGCACCCAGGAAGCACTCAGGAAGCGGAGCTGTGATTATAATTAAAGTCCTCTTTGTGAAGGTTCTTGGATGAAGTGGCAGAGAGCACGGGCTGTCTTCCACAAACCATTTTCTGGGCACTTGCTTAGACCGCCTTTCCCAGACTCCCTTGCAGCAGGCTGTGGCCATGTGACTAATCTCTCAGCAAAGGGACGTAAGTGGAAGCACTATGTGCCCCCTCCAGGCTGGGGCTTCTAAGAGAACATGTGTACCTGTCCAGGCTCTCTTTCCCTGTCCTCTGGCAGAACCCAGGCCATGGACACCCAGCCATGACCATGTGAATGCCAAAAGGCTTACAGGATGGCCTGGGTCTCCAAATCACCATATGGAGGTTACCTGCCAACCTGAAACACCCATCCTGGACTATGACGTGAGCAAAAAATTCTGTTGTGTGTGAGCCTGTGCATCACGGGGTCCATGATGAAATAATGGGAACCACACTGAACATATGCACTTAGTAAACGTTAATTATCTCAGCAACAACGATCCTTAGCTCTCCCCAAGGAGCCCAGGGATGGTGAGGTAAACGCCCAGGCGCATGCCTTATACACTCGAGCTTACACACACACACACACACACACACACACACACACACACACACAGACCTCAAATGCACACTCGGCCGACACACAGAATTTGGCTTTTATTCTGGCTTTCACACAACTACTGCTAAGACGACACAGATCAGTGGGACCCCATCCCCGTGACCACCGCGACCACCCCGATGTCCTCAGCCCCCTCCTCCCACCCCACCCGCCCCACCCCTCTGCCAAGCTCCCTAGGTCTGGGCGCTCCCTACACCTCACCCCGGGCATGCAGCATGAAGTGCCCGTGCAGCTCCCCGAGGTTGTCAAAGGAATCCTCGCACTCGGTACAGTGGTAGGCGCCGCCCTCCTCCTCCTCCTCCTCCTCCCCCTCCTCCCCCTCCCCCTCCTCCCCCCTCCCAGCTGGTCGGCCCTCCCCAGCCCGAGGCGGCTCCTCCTCTTCCTCCCCGAGGGCCCTGCTTTCAGGAGCTGGCGCTTCCTGGGGGGCTGTAGCGGGGCAGCAGAGCCGGCAAGGTGGGGTGCCCGGTGGGGCCTCCCCAAGGGCGGAGCGGCCACAGAGCTGGCAGGGCTGGGCTGGGGGGCCCGGGAGCTGGGCTGCACGGGGGGCCCGACGGGATGGGCCCCCCCGGCCCCCCCCCAGGCGCTGCTTCACCTTGTAGCCAGGGTCATATTCGGGGTCATCAGTGGTCTCCTCTTCCTCCTCCTCCTCATCTTCTTCCTCTTCGGAGTCCGGCTCTGAGAGAGTATATTCGGAGTCAGAGGAATGCTCCGGGCCTAAAGGGGGCGGAAGAGGAAAGACGGCGGCATCAGGGGACAGAGCGCTGTGCCCGGCTGTCCCCTCCCTGAGCCCCGTTCAGACTCGCCACAGTATGGAGAGGGCAGCCCGGGCCCGACCCTGCGCTCCCCACAGATGGATCCCCATCGTGCAGAACAGGCAGCATCTGTGTGTCAAGCAAATGAACGTCTTGCAAGAACTGCATCTTAGGGGTTTAAAGAGAACAAAGGAGGAGATGTAGGAGTAATAAAAGCAACAATGACAGTGTCCACTACTGTTTTAAGAACCTTGTTTTTTATATATTAACTCAACTAATCCTTACAACAACCCTGAGGGAGGTACTATTATCCCTAAGTGACAACTGGGGAAACTGAGGCACAGAGAGGTTAGGTGACTCACTGGCCTCCAGTCACACAGTTAAACGGGGAAAAAGCTAAATGTGGGTGATGGCCTACACTGGATCATTTTAGGGAGACAAACACGTGAACAGGTACTTCAGCAAATTAAAACACATACACATACCCATACTCTGATATATGTGGTTTTTTATATATATATAAATATATATATATATATAAAAATATCTAGTTAAGTGAGTTAAAATATTTATTTGTAAATATAGATATATTACTGTGATTTCATGGGTATGAAGGACATGCCTAGGACAAGTTTAGGTTTAAAAAAAAATGGAAAGTCACTGTACAGGAAGGGTGACACCAACAACTGTTATGGGGGGTGTGGAGAGGGAAGCCCCCACTACGGCGGCAGCAAAATACCGGCTTCTACAGACGTGGTGGCAGAAGCCTGCCCAAAGCATCTCCTAGGACTGTGACAGCCTAGCCCTGTACCCACTGGCCCCCCTTCCTCAGTTTCCCCCGGCAGCGTACAGGGACCCCGTTACCACTGAGCCAGCCCCACTGCCTCCTCACGTCCCTCAACTCCCCGGGCCAGCACCCAACTCAGGGCCTTTGCCACCCTTTCTGCAGAGGGACTAAGGCTTGATCCCTCCCCTCTGTCACATCTCTGCTCAAGTGTCACTTCGGTGAAACCCTGGTCAGTCCGTCTAGCCAGCAGTCCCTCCCTAGCACTCTCTACGCCCCTAACTCTGCTTTATTTTTCTCCTCAAGGTATTGTATGTAACACCTGCTTATACGTTTACTGCCTGTCCCTGAAAGCAGGGACTTCGTCTGGCTCATGACTGCGTCCCTAGCATCTAGAACACTTTCTTTGTGCCTGGCATTCAATTTGACAGGCTTTTCTGCGGCTTTCACACATGCCATTCCCTCTGCTGGGAATGTCTCCCGTTATCCTTTAAGGACCCAGAAGGAGGCTTTCCTCCCTGGTGAGAGCATCCCAGATCTCCTAATCCCAGGCAGCCGGTCACTTGCTCTTGCCCCCTGGCTGTCCTAGCCCCGAGCCTGCAAGGCTGTGGTCACCTGTGTTCCAGTCCTTTCCCCACCAGCCCAGCAGGCAGGCCTGGTCTGACTCAGCGCTGGGTCCCCGGCATCACCCAGCTCAGAGAACAGGTTATGTTTGCTGAGGGTCCGTCCTTCCCTGCAGCTCTCTCTGTCTCTTACGTGTTCCTGCCTCTGTCCTGCTGTCTGTCTGCCATTTAACAAATGTTTCCCGAGGCCTTGGCGTGGGCTGGTCCCTCTGCCTGGAACGCTGTTCCCCACTCTATCTGCCTGGCGATCTCCTACTCATCCTTCAGGGCCCGGCACAGGCTCTGTCCTCCATGAAGTCACCACCCCCGATGACTTCAGGCAGAAGATCTCTCCCCTGTTCCCTCCACCCTGGCTCCATCTCCCCTGTCACTGTTCTAAAGGCTGTAGCCATCTGGGCCCCAGAATGTCTCCTCCTTCAGGCTAGAAACCCCTCAGGGGCAGCTCTGACTCATCTGGGGTCTCCAACGGGATGTGTGGATTGAATGAACAAGGGTGGCCCTGCTCTCCCTCCTCCAGGCCTTCGCGTCTGCTCTTCTCCCACCTGGAGCGACCCTCTCCTTCTCGACTAGCAAACTCCTGCTCCTCTTTAAGGTGCCAGCTCCACGTCACCTCCTCTGTGAGGTCCTCCCTGACTGCCCAGGCGGTCAGTGCCTCTCTCGTCTGGGGTCGCCCTGCCCCCTAACACACCCTGACAGCCTGGACGGTGACGGTCTGGGTCTGGGTCTGGAGACTCCTGGAAGGCAGGACCTGGGTCTGACCCATCTCTGTGTCCCTAGCAATGCTGAGCATAAGGCAGCCTGGGGAGGCATTTGCTGAATGGCTGCAAACCACAGACGAAGCACCTCCAGCTTTGAGCTGGGGCTCCACCCCTCTTTCTCCTCCCATCTCTGACTTCACACCACCTGCCCTCCGGAGTCTTCACTGCCCACTGCGACTTCATGAAGTTGGCCTGGGAAAGGCAATCAGGTGGTCACCCACGGCTACCAGGCCTTTTGTGTCCACCGTGACTTCCTGGACCATAGGCCATTTTGCAGCCACCCTGCCTCCTCCACCTGCGAGAGCCCGGAAGCCCAGCATGTCTCCGGCGTCCGTGGGACCCTTGATGCCCACAGCGTCTCCCAATCCTCCTGCCTCCTTGAAGACCACCAAATCGGCCATGCCCAACAGCCCCTCTGTGTCCACCAAACCTGTGACCGCCCCTAACTCGGTCACGAGCCCAAGCATGTCCGAATCTCCCAAATGGGCAAGTACAAAGGCAGCCCCTTCTAACCAGCCCAGCAACAAGTCCCGAGCCCACGGCACGGCCCGAACGCCTAGCAAAGCCAGCACTGACTCCAGGACCAGCAAAGCCAGCAAGGCCAGCAGGGTAAGACGCCCCCGGCGCAGAGGCACCCACGGCCGAGGCAGAACTCCCGGCAGAAGCGGAAGCCGCAGCTCCAAGAGGTCAGCCAACAGGGCCAGCACTCCCAGCAGGAGAAGAACTAATGGTGCCAGACCAGGTGTGCCCAGCAGGGTGAGAACTCCTACTTCCCAGCGAAAACAGAGTTGGGGGAAGAGTTACAGCCAGCTGAGAACCGACAACCGGGAAAGGAGTGACAGCCAGCCTAGAAATGTGAGCAGAAAGAGGAGCTGCAGCCCCCCAGGAGCCTTGGATGTGGGGAAGAGCTCCAGCCTGGCTGGAACCCCCAGTAGGGCAAAGAGTTATCGCCCCGCTAGAACTCCCTTCGAGGAGAAAGGTCACTGCCCGTCTCCAGCATCATCGAGGAGGGTGAAGGGTTATAGTCAGAAGATCACCCCCAGCAGGGGATGGAGTTACAGCCCTACTGAAGTGTTCAGCAGGGTCGAGAGTTACAACCAAGGTAGTGCACCCAGCAGGCCCCAAAGTCACAGCCAGTCTAGCACCCCAGCCAGCCCCGAAGTCGCAGCTGGTCTAGAATGCCTAGAAGGGCAAGAAGTCGCGGTAGGGAGAGGGCCCACGGCAGGGTGAGAGGTCACAGCTGGAAGAGAAATCATAGCAGGGCAAGAAGTCGTACCCGGAAGGGAACTCCCAGTCAGATGGGAAGACACAGCCACTCTAGAATCTGCAGCAAGGGGAAAACTTATAACCAATTTAGAACCCCCAAAAGGGAAAGACGTTACAGCCAGTCTAGAAGCCCCAGCAGGGAGAGAAGTCACAGACGATCTAGAACCCACAGCAAGGAGAGAGGTTGCAGATGGTCTAGAAGCCCCAGCAAGGAGAGAGTCCACAGCCGATCTAGAACCCCCAGTAAGGAGAGCGGTCGCAGCCACTCCAGAACCCTCAGCACGGAGAGAGATTACAGCCGAACTAGAATCTCCAGCAAGGAAAGAGATCACAGCCGATTCAGAACCTCCAGCAAGGAAAGAGATCACAGCCAATCTAGAACCCTCAGAAAAGAGAAAGATCCCAGCCAATCTAGAACCCCCAGAAGTCTCAGCAGGAAGGGATCCCCTAGCAGGGCACAGAGTCCTAATCAGAACAGAAAACCTAGCGAGATAAGGAGCCACTCCCCATCAAGATTTCTCAGCGGAGCCCCAATCCCAAACCAGGAAGATCGTCAAGCCAACACCACCACCTCGAAGGCCATCTCACCTGGAGAGAGGTCCTCATCGTCTTCCTCCAGGCTGGCGTAGCCCCCAGTCTCGGCTGGCTCACGGGTTTCTGTCATGGCCAGGGGAGGGGACAGGAGACAGGAGCAGAGCAGCAGCTGGGCAGTGTCCCTCCCTGGCCAGCTTTCCACAGCCACACGTCGGCCACGAGTCCTCTGATGCAGGATGTCAGCAGGTAGAGAGGGATGCTGGACAGGGGAAGGAAAGGCCTGTGATGACTCAATAAACTTTTACGTAGCATCTGCCTCCCCGGGACTCAGTGTGCTCAGACCCCAACCCTGTCCTTGACTGCCTGAAGGGCCTTGACTGCCTACAGAGCCTTCACTGCAGGCTCTGCCCCGCCGCAGGCCTTAATTTCCCCATCTGGTTCTCATTCAATGGGGTGGGGAAGGGTGATATTCCAAATATTTGACAGCGAGCACCAACATGGGCACCAGTCAGAACTGAGAGGGGAACGTGGGCCTATGCCAGGCATGAACCCTTTGCTTGCTAGGCTGTGGGAAAGCCTGGGGCGGGGGGAAGAGTCCAAAATGGCAGCTGGGGGTGGGGATTACTTGGAAGAGTGGTGATATACCAACCAGTCTAGAAGTAGTTCTATATTTTAAAAACTAGTACGGTTGCACTGATTTGTGAATGTGAGCCCTCTTTTTTTTCTTTTAATTTAGTTTTTATTTATTTTTGGCTGCATTGGGTCTTTGTTGCTGCACACAGGCTTTCTCTAACTGCGGCGAGCGGGGGCTACTCTTCATTGTGGTGCGCGGGCTTCTCATTGTGGTGGCTTCTCCTGTTGCGGAGCACAGGCTCTAGGCGTGCGGGCTCAGTAGTTGTGACTCGCAGGCTCTAGAGCGCAGTAGTTGTGACACATGGGCTTAGTCGCTCCACAGCATGTGGGATCTTCCTGGACCAGGGCTCGAACCCGTGTCCCCTGCGTTGGCAGGCGGATTCTTAACCACTGCGCCACCAGGGAAGCCCCTGCCCTAATTCTTCATCAATTTACACCTTGGCAAGATGATGCCTAGGTTTGAATCCTAAATCTGCCACATTCTAGCTGCGTAGCTTCAAACAAAGGACCTTTCTTCTCTAGCCTGTTTCCTTCTAGGTACAAAAAGGGCTTCTAGGGCTTAACTTACATACTTGTAACCACATTGAGACATTATTATCTCCTTTGCACAGATGAGGAAATTGAGGCACAAAGAGAATTATCATACCAACTGGTAGGTGGGTGAACTAGGATTTGAAGCCATGTCATCCTACCTCTCATAAAATGATCCTTCAGCGGAAAAGATTTTTTGAAGATTCAGTAGGCTCGTTGATATAAATTGGTGGTATGTGGCAGGTACTCCATTAGCAGTGGCTATTACTACCCGCAACCCCAACCCTCTATAAACCCCCACCATTCCAGACTTCTCACCTCTCCCTGTGCACAACAGGACTTTTCACATCTGTGGGTCTTAGTAAATCCTACAACTGCTGTCTAGAATGTGCTCCTTCCCCCATGTCTGCCTGGAGAACTCTTACTCTCTCTCCAAAGCCCACCTCAAACACAAGAACCTCTATACTTCTCCTCAGCCAAACACCACCTCTGCCTCTTCCAAGAAGCCTTCTCTGACTCTCTCCTTTCTCTCCCTCTTCATCAATACTCCCTACACACACACACAGACACACACACACACACAGCACTTCTTTTTCTCCCACTGTGCTCCCTGAGAGTAGAGAGCCAGGCAGAGCAAGTTATGAAGGGGCTGGCAGCCTCAGCTGCACTTCTTATGCCTGTGCTGGGCACTGGCTAATATGGTGGAAAACGCATGATTCCCTTCAAACTCTAGGTGTCGAGTTTAATGCCGGGGACTAAAGAGAAAAAGATTAGGATTGAAGCCTGGAGGAGGCTGGGGCACGGGAAAGCTGGCATCAATGGCAGGTGAGCTTTCTAAAGACACTTGGATTGGGCTTTAAGGACAGAGAGGATTCATAACCGGCAGAGGAGAGTTCTCATAATACCCTATTGCCTATAGGGCTCCATTTAAGTTGGGAACTCTACTTTATGCCAGGATAGGTTGCCAGATTTAGTAAATAAAAGTATACAATACCCAGTTAAATTTGAATTCCAGATCGAGTCTTTTAGAAATGTACACCTCAAATACTGCATGGAACATGGGTATATTAAATAGTTCTTTGTTGTTAACCTGAAATTCAAATTTAGCTGGGCGTTCTATATTGTAACTGGCAACCATACACCAGGGACAATCAGAACTTCCTATGGGATTAGCAGGAGACATTGCTCACCAGTGCAGCCTACCCTTCCCCAAGCCCACATCACACAAAGCCCCTTCCAGAGTATTCCAGATGTCAGGAATGGAGGTAGTCCTTGGTGCCCAAGTCCCATACCTACAGTGAACATGGCGGCCAGACAGGCTTCTACGATCTGAGAGGGGCATAAATGAGGTTCTCTCACTACCATAACGCAAACCGTGCCGGAGACCCCACAGTGTCATGAGCCTACAGCAACCAACTCCCAAGATGCCATGCGCGAACATAATAGGCACCCATTCCCACAACGCTAGGGAGAGGAGGCAAGAACAAAACCTTAGACAGGACCATAAGGCCCAGTCCCCCCTGCTGCTGCAGTTTTCCCCAGGATGCCTCGGGCCTATAATGACCACCTTCCAAGGCGCTCTTCGTCGAAGCACTCCAAGCTTCCAGGATGCTCAGCGGAAGGTGTATGACAAAAGGCACGGTTCCCCACAAGAAGCTAGGATAATCCCAGAATTCAGCAGGCTCATAACGACTAGCTGACAGACTCCCACAATGCTTTAGGGCACGGCGTCCCATTTTCCCAGGATGCCCCAGGACGGCACGGAGATGAGTTGGGGGAGAAAAGGGAGCCTGGATTTCGCGCTCAAGCCGTCACGGCCCAAGACTGCTGCCGGCTCCTCCGTGACGGGAGCCGTCACTCCCATCATGCAGCGGTGCCGTAGTGCCCGCTTCCCAGCATGCCCCGCGCACCTCCATCCCGGACACTCACCGGCGCTGGCGGCCCCAGCTGCGGCTCGGCGGCAGCGGCTGCACGCCCCGGCTTTGCGCCTGCGCTGCAAGTGGGGTAGGAGGGAGTGCGAGGGGCGTGAAGAGCCTAGGGCGCTTGCGCGGCGAGATAGACCATTCCTGTAGCATAGTGGGAAGAGGGGCTGAGTCGGGCCATCGACAAGGCTCGCGCAGGGGGTTCCGGGCCTTGCCCCTCGCTGTCCGGATTTACTTGGTACAGTCCGCAGCCGGACTGAACGAGAGACTGCAAGGCTTGCGCGTGCGTGATCGATCGTGAACGCGCCTTACAGAGAATGGGATGCGCTGGGGGTGGGGTGGGGTGGGGGTACCAGCTCTGCCTGGATCCTGGACCTGAGGCCTGGTCATTTGCATAACCTTAGCGCGGGACAATGGGAGGCCTCGGGCGATGGAAGAGCTGATTTGCATATTCCCCGGAGGGGCCATACTCCGGAGCGCATTGATTAGCATATGAGGGGCTTTGCGGGGGGGATGGAAAACGCCGGGCAATAGCGCATGCGCACAGGGACTGCGGACTAGCGCGAAGCGGGCATCCTCAGTTCAGTCGGAATCAGTTTGCATCCGGAGAGGGGGCACAACGAACAAGAACCTTACCAACCCTCGCAACCCCCTCCCCATAACCAGGATAAATATTTATTTCTCTCTTGTGTGTCAGGCCCTGTGCTAGAGGGCACTATGGTTTCCGTAGTGAACATACCCGGCCTCTATCCTGCTGGCCCCCCAGTCAAAGGAAGGAGATTCACACATAATCAGAACCACAACCCGGAGTGGTCAGACTTGGGGATGAATAAAGCAGAGGAAGCTGTGGGAGCCACAGGAGGCGCCTGCCCCAGGGAGTCTTTCTGGCAGAGGGAACAGCAAGGGCAAAGGCCTAGGGGCAAAAAAAAATTGCCTGGTTGGAGGAAGTGAAAGCAGTTTAGTGTACCTGGAACAGAGTCAGAGAGGGGAAAGTCTCCTACAAGCGTCGTTAGGAGCTCAGACTTTACGATGAAGGTATAGGAAGCTATTGCAGAATTCCAGGCTTCCTGGACGTGACTCACATTCCAGTTTAAGATTCTCCAATGAGCTCCCGTTACATTTAGAAAAAAATCCAAACCCTTTATCATGGCCCAGGAGCTATACACATGGTCTAACCCTGCTCATCTCTGACTTCAACCCCCATCCCCATCCAATCCTATCTACTTCCACTTCCCCTCTAACACCCCAATCTCTTTACCATCTCAGGTCTTTGCCCTTGCCGTTCCCTTTGCCTGAAAATGCTTTTCCCTCTGATCTTTGAGTAGCTGCTCTTGTGCTCATCATTCATATCTTGGCACAGATGTCAATGTGACAGGCTTCCTCTGATCTTTTTAAGATAGCACCTCCAGATTGGCTTTAGAGAAGTGAAAGGGTTATGGGATAAAGCAGGATTGGCTATGAGGTGATGGTTGTTGAAGCTGGGGTGACAGAAGCATGGGGCTTCATTGTCCTGTTCTGTCTACTTCTGTATGTTTGATGTTTTCCATAATAACAAGTTAAAAGAAAACAATACCCACATCCCCTTACTCTGTATTTTATATTAATAGTACTTATGGCAATCTGAAGTTAAGTTTTTGTTTTGTTTTGTTTTTTCCGTCCTTGCTGTAGTCTGGTTTCCTCATGAAAGCTTTGTGAAGCTAAGACTGGAGTCAACCTTTTTCACTTTGGGTCCTCAGTGCCTAGAACAGGATCAAGTTTGCGCTTAGTGCTAAGCTGTCTGGAACCCCTAACGTTTGCCTGTTTTATTCACCATGGCATCTCCAGCCCTTTGAGCAGTGACTGGCACTCAAGTAAGGTCAATATATTTTTGACTCAAAAATTAGAATCACTTGTCTAAAATTTAGATGAATGAATGAGGGGCCTGGAATGCCAGGCTAAGGGGCTTTGACTTGATCTAGAGATGAAGGGGAGCTAGGGAAAGATTTTTGGGCAGGGCAGGGACAGGTTTTGACAGGGCAAGGTGTAATTGAAAGCTCCTCTGGAGATTGATGTTAGGGGTGGGGGTAAGCCAGGGGAAGGATCCAGGCTATTGGGTGGGGATGGGGTAGCTCACTGGCTACTGAAGAGACAAGACTTGGTGACTTTTGGCTGAAAGACTAACCAGGAAAAAAACAGGTTTCTTGGAAGGGTGGAGGTGCCCTTGGAGAAGTAAGGACCCTCTACTGGCCTACACTGTCCACCAGCAACCATCACCCTCCCTCCCTCCTCCCTCAGTTCAGCACCCCTCCCAACATGGTACAGCTCTGGGCAGAGGGACAGACACACAGCCACCCCAAACACTTGTTCTCTCCTCAGTTTAATGGTGGTTAGTGGGATTGCCAAACCCCCTCCCCGTTCCCCTCCCTGCCCCGTACAAAATGTGTGTTTTTTTTTTTTTAAACAAGAAAAAGGGGGCAAAAGCCAGGAATGGGGGGAGGGGGGCGCAATCTGATATTTTCATACAGATTTTTGATTTTTTTTAATATATTATATATAAAACCATAGAGAGCAACGCACCCTCCCCCCAGACTCCTTTCTCCCTCCCCAGGGGGCCTGGAGGAGAGATGGGGAAGGCCCCCCAAGGAGTGGGTGGACAGAGAGACAAATATGGAAGGGACAGATGTGGGGGAAGGAGGTAGAGGGAAGGAGAGCCCAGGAGCCTGGGGAAGGGGAGATTGGAGAAAAGTTGGGGCTGTCTCCCTCATCGCCCCCATCAAAGTTATGACACAAAGACACAGAATCCCTGTTTCCACACCCTCCCCCCACCCTTACCCCCACCGTGCAAACATGGCTTTGCAAAGAGGTGCCCAGAGCTCTGTGGAACTCCTCCAATGGCTGGCATGGGGTCTGGGACCCCCAAAGATATCTCTGTTCCCCTTCCCTGCCCACCCCACCCTTCCCAGAATCTGACCCCTCCCCACAAGACCTGGTTCTGCAGCCTAGGGGCCTTGGCCTTCCCCCAGTTATCTTCCCCCAACCCAATCCCTACCGCCCTCCCTGGACTTGGGGGTCTGGACCTTTGGCCCTTGCCCCCCTGGGGGACCCAGACCTCTGGGCCCTTGCTTCTGGCCCTTGCAGAGACCCAGGCATCCGACACCCCCATCCCTGCCCAAACGTCTGAGGTGTTAGTGGTGGGGGGAGAAGCCCACCATCCCAGACTCCGGTAAATGTCTTTGCAGCTGGCAGTGGGGTGGACCCCAGCCCAGGCCCATGCCTGGGGTGGAGGTGGGGTCAGATAAAGAATTCTTCTTTCCTCTTGTGTCCATCGCTGCCATTGAGAAAGGCTTCTCTTGCTTCTCCCTGCTCATCCAGGCCACTGGCCTCGTGGGTCAGATAGGAGCCTGAGGGGTGACAGACCCCGGGGCAGAGGCAACAGATATGTGTGGACCCAAGAGTCAGACAGGGAGGCCGACAAGACATACCAGACGAAGGAAGAGAGAGACGGAACATACAGGGAGAGGGAATCAAGTCCAGGGAAGAGCAAAACAGGGGCAGAGGAAGAGGTAAAAGCAGAATTAGGAAGACTCCAAAAGTTCACGGAACGATCAACCCTTATCCGTTCTCTTGATAGTATCCCCTTGCTCTGCTCCCAACGAACTCAGCAATTAGGAATTCAAACGCATGGTCTTAATTCAGCTTCAACCCTTTACCTCTTTTAGGGTCCTGGAGCAAAAGACCCGCCCCTTTTCGGGATCTGGGCCTCAGGTTTCAAATCCTGGATCTAGGTTCCTCCCCCTCCCGGCTCTACGCCCGCCCTCTTTCGAATCGGGTTTTAGGCCCCACCCCTTTCCGAACGCCACAACCAACCACACCCCTCGCTGAATTTGAGACCCCGCCCCCACTCACCCTTCTGCCGCACTGAGCACCAGACCATGCCCACCAGCACACAGATGATCAGAAACACCAGTAGCGCCAGAATGCCGCCCACAATGGCGTACGGCACCGACGTCTGAGCCTCTACCACCGCACCAGGGTCTGCCAAAAGGACAGGGGGGCAGGCCCAGGTCATCAGAGGACGGTCCCAGCCCGGGCCAATCGCTGCCAATCTCTTAAACCATTCTGCACGCCACGTCCAACCGTACCCCTTATGTGCCACGCCCCTCAAATCACTGCCACCTGGTGGCCCCTTCCCCTGGTGCCATTCTTAATGCTCCGCTTCCTCAAGGAATGCGTGTAGGTTTGTACAATGCCCGACCCGGCCCCCGAGTCATTTCGCTAATATCTACCTGCCTCCTCCCCCCCGCCCCACCCCACCCCCCAGAGAACAGAAAGAACACATCCCTTTTCTTTTGTCTTCAGGTCCAAGTCCCTCCCCATCTTTTCTGAAACGCTCCAGGTATTTAAAATGCTGAGCTAGGGCCCAACCACTCCAAAATTCCTGCCCCACCGTCATAGGAGCTGAACACATAACACTTACTTTGTGCTAGGGGCCTCCAACCGTTTTATATATTTAGCTCATGTAGTCTTCACAACAACCCTATGAGGTAGGTGCTGTTGTTTATTTCCACTTTACCGATGAGGAAACTAAGGCACGAAGTTACCCGCAACAGGACGCTGCAGAACTGAATCTGAACCCAGACGATCAGTCTGGCCCCAGAACTATAAGAACTCTGTGGGCTTTTGACCCCCTGGAATCATTCTTTGCCCACACAGGACAGTGCGGAGACCCAGGGAGGCCCCGCCCCTACCCTGAGCCCTGCCCCCAGGCCTGCCGCCGCACGTCCTCACCGTAGACCACGAGCACATAGAGCGCCCTCGCGTGGCCGTGCTTGTTCGACGCCTCGCAGGTGTAGGTGCCATTATCCGCGGATACCAGGCCGGGCAGCGTAAGCGTCTCCCCGACTGCCTCGGCCCGCTCTGGCAAAGACTCATTACCGCGGTTCCAGCGGATCTGGTTTGGCCTGGGCGGGGGTATATAATGAGAGTTAGGGACGCAGGTGTCAGCACCCGATTCTGACGTTTCAGGAATCTAGACATGCCGCATCTCCAAATAAGAGGGTCCTTATTAGCCCTTTCCTTCCTAGAAAACCAACAGTCCCGGACCCAGCTTCCACCCATCACCAGGGTCTCAGGAATCCCAGCCTTTCCCCCAGCCCCTTCCACCCTGAGAATCCAGGAGTCCGGGACCCCACGGCCTCCTTCCTCACGATCTAGCTCCAGACCCCTCCTTTCTCAGGACTCAGAAGTCTGGGCCGTAGCCCCCTCTGTTAGCCCAGTCCCCTCTTTCCTGAGACACAGGGTGTCCAGGTTCCCAGCCCTATTCTCCTCAGGACCCTGAAGTCTCGGGCCCCAGAGCTCACCTGGGGTTCCCCGTCACAGCACATGTCAGCACCAGCGTGTCTCCCTCCCTCACCACAGCTTGGGAGGCATGGATCCGGGCCGTGGGGGAGTCTGTGGGCAGAAGTGAGATGAGAGAGTGGTTGTCCGGGTCATCATGCAGACTAGGAACTCCCCCGGGGACAGGCGGTGCGGGGTGGTACACTCCCTCCCCCGGGTGCTGGCCCGCCAGGCACTTACACTGCACATCCAGCACGTACTGCGTCTGTTTGCTGTGTCCGGAGGGCAGCGCCTGGTTCTGCGCCTCGCAGATGACGATACCGCCGTCGTCCTTGCGGTCCACACGAAACCGCACTGTGCTCGCCACGCTCCAGACCTTGCCATTTTCCTGGCTGCTGCTCACTCCTGCCAAGACCCGCCCAGACACTGTCAGGTCGGGGTTATGGCTCCGCCCACCGAAGGAGCACCCCACCCCCAAGCCAGTCCCGAAGCAGGCTATTTGCCAAGCTCCGCCCCTCATCCACAGCCCTCGCCTCTACTTCTCCAAACCACGCCGTCCTCGAAAGAGGCCCACCACCCCACGTGGCTCTTCCCAAAGCTCACCCCTCTTTCACCCCACGCCCTCTCATCTATCAGTTCATTCAATAGCTATATATTGAGTGACTAGTGTCTGCCAAACCTGTGCACTCTTCTTCAGGCCCCGCCCACGTATAAACCAGCCCTTCCCAAGCCATGCCTCCTGGAACCCCGCCTCCTCTTAAGTCCCGCCCTTCGCTGGCACCTCCCCCGCCCACCCGCATCCCTGATCCCAGGTAGTACCTTTCAGCTCCTTTCGGTCCCGGTGCCAGCGCAGGACGGCGGCCGGGCGGGACCGTGGAACAAGGCAGCTGAGCTCCACCTCGCCGCCCTCCACCGCCTGTTCCCGGACCTCCACTACAGGATTCTCCGGGGCCACTGCCGCAGGGAGAAGGGGGCAAGGAGGAGATCAAGGGAGGCACCAAGGTGGGCTCAAAGTAACCAGGCTGCGGGATTCCAGGGACCAAAGGGAACAAGGGTCTCAGGTGGCAGGGGTCAAACACAGAGGCCAGAGGTCAGGAAGGCCGGCCTTATTTACTGGGACCAGATGTCCAGGAGGTTAAAAACAGCCAGGGTCAGGTCTCAGGATAAGGGATAAGCAGAGAAGAAAGGAGAAGGGATGGGTCTGAGGAGGGGGAGGCCGTTACCCAGTACAGTGAGCGTGGCAATCTGGTGGTGGGTATCCTCCGTGTAGAGCTGGCAGAAGTAGCCCCCCTCGTCCTCCAGGCGCGCATCTGAGAGCCGGATCCGTACCCGGCGTGGGGAGAACTCCTCAAGCTGGAAACGCTCATCCTTCAGGGCTAGAGAGTGAACGACAAGAGTGAACTTGGGGAATCCTGACCTCAGAAGTCCCACCCTTTCTCCAGGAGCTTCGAGTTCAGCCCTCTGCCTCTTTTCTCCAACCATACGCATGCGTCTAAGGTGCCCACCTAGTTACTCCCTTGGGTACCCAGAACGTTTCATGCCCTTCCACCCACAGGACCAGGAGTCCAGGCCCCCAGCCCCCTCCTCCCTCAGACCCTGGAGTCCAGAGTCTCAGCTCTGTCCTCTGTCAGGCCCCAGCCCTCTCCTCCTTCAAGACTCAGGATTCCAGACCCCAGCACTCACCACGGGTACCATTGAAGAAGAGGGTCTGCCGGGCGGGGTTCTGAATGACAACTATAGATCCATCATACTGGTGCAGACGGCAGGTTATCTCGGCCACCCCACCCTCAGCCACTGTCACATTCTCTGTCTGTACTTCCTGTCCTGCCCCTGGACCAGCAGACAGAGAGACAGGATAGGAGACTCATTGAGGGGTGCAATTCAGTCTTTGCTCTCTCCCTCTGTTCCTCGCCCATCCAAACCTCCAATCCCTCTCCTTTCCCTCTCATTCAGTTCCCTCCTTTCCCTCTCATTCCCTCCACCCAACACTTCCTGCAGGCTGGAGTCCGGGAGATGGAGAAAACCTGCCCCCTGCTCTAGAGGAGGTGCAGTCAAGATCCAGCGGAATATGTTCTAATGGGGGTAGCACAGGGCACGCCGGGAGCTCAGAGGAAGTGGAGACTAAGACCACCCAGGGAGAGGGGTGATCAGGGAAGGCTCTACAAGAAAGCTCCATTGGATCCACATTTTAAAGAATGCACAGGAGTTCACCAGCTACGGGAAACTGCTATGTGCTCACCAAACCCCGTCTTTCACACCTGAGCACACGTGGTAACTCGTCTGTAGAGACGGCCACGATATTCTTCCCATCCCTGTATGTGCCCTTTGTGAGCTGACTTTGCTGCTCTTCCCATTAATGAAGCACTCTGACCCTGCGGATCTGGGGAGGCCTTGTGACTTGCTTTGAAGTGAATATCACTTTGCTAGAAGTGATATTGTATGAGTTCTGGAGCCTAGGTCTCAAGAGACCTTGCAGCTTCCGTGCATGCCCTCTTGCTGCCCTGACACTGTCAGGTGAACATGCCCGAACCAGCTTCCTTGAGGATGAGAGACCACATGGAGAGAGAAGCCCAGCCGGAAGCCAGCACCAACTGCCAGCCATGTGAGTGAGGCCATCCCAGACCACCCAGCCCCAGTGGCACCACCAGGCGACCGTAGCTACATGAGTGACTCCTGGTGAGACCAAGAGAAGAGATACCCGACTGATACAGTCCAAACTGCTGACCCCCAGAGTCATGAGCAAAAAACATAATTGCTGTTTAAAGACCTATGTTTTGGAGGGTCTCTGAACACCGCTAAAGTTAACTGGTACCACACTCTATTAGGCTACATTTCCTAGGATCCCTTGTGCTTAGGTGGGGCCATGTGACTGATTTCTGGCCGATGGGCTGTAGGCAGAAGAGAGAAACCCCTCTTCCAGCCTGGCTCATCTCACTTGCAATCCTTCATACTGGCTGAATGGAGAGGACTCCCAAAAACCCAGAGGAGGACAGGATCACAAGCTGGAAGGAGCCCAGGGCCCTGACTTCCTGCCCCCTGTGACCTGCCTGCACAGGACTGTAGCATGAGTGAGAAATACACTTTTTTCTTAAGCCATTGAGATTTCAGGGCTGTTGTTATAGCAGTTAACTGACCCTGATTAATCCAACAGAGGGACAAGGTAAGGGGTTAGTAAGGGGGTGTTCCCAGCCAAGGAAACAGCGTAAAGCTCAAAGCTGAGATTAATCATCAACAGCATCATTGTCACCGTCATCTTCAAAACAACAATAACCAAATAGCTTCTGTTTATTAGGCACTTCCTGTTCCAGGCTTTGTGCTAGGGGCATTACCTATATAATTTCCGTTTAATCATCACAATACCTGAACAAGGGAGGCATTATTATCAATCTCCAGTTGTTGTTTTTTTCCCAGTTCCCATTTTATAGATGAGAAGATGGGTCCAGAGAAAATGACTTGGCCAAGGTCACAGCCTGAGAGTGGCAGAGGCAGGGTCTGCCTCCAAATCTTTCTGATTCCGTAACCTGCATCCACATCCACTCCTGGTTCTCTGGGTGAAAAGTGTCCAGCATTGGTGAGGGGTTGTGGGATGTGCTCATGAAGGGCCTCAAATGCCAGGCTAGGAGATTAGCTTTTATCCTGAAGGCCAGTGGAGCAACTGAAGCAGGAAGGAGTCATGATCAGATCTGGTTATTTACCTTTAAATGCTGGACAACTATCGCTTCATGTCTCTTACATACGGTCTCATTCATTCATTTGAGCAGCGGGGAGGTTTTCAGGGGCTGGGTGCCCAGAGATGAGTCACATGAGGTCCCTGTCCTGGAAGGCCTTCAATATTTATGGGGAGGTAGACACAGATCACTGTAAAATCCCATCAGAAGTGTTATGGTCCCTGTAAGAGGGACAGGTAACCTGATTTTGGGGGCTGAGGGGTGGAAAAGATTAATTCTGGGGAGAGGAGGCAGAGACAGCAAGCTTCCTACCCAGCATCCATTCTTCCCTTTCTCTTTAGAAAAAGAACCCTGGTTGTATTTTACGGTTGCCCTATATCCAGCAGAAAGAGAAATTTCCCAGACTCCTTTGCAGCTAAGTGAGGCCATGTGACAAAATTTTGTCCGACTGGGTATCAGGAAAAGTGTCATGTGATAATTTTGAGGACTTTCTAAAGAAAGGGGCTAAGTCCTTTTTCCACCAGGTCACCTTTATGGAATTAGGATGTGATGGAATTCTGGAACCCAGAGCTGGAAGGTGCCTGGGTCTCTGGTGATGATGTGGAGCTGCCATAAAAGGCCTGGATGCCTACTTCTGGCTTCTTTTATCTTTGAATATAATGCTTTGTGAATTTAAGCCACTACTAGGGGTTTATCTAGTCCTTCCCAGAATATCAATTTTAACATGTCCAATCCTTGCCCCAAATATTTTCCTTCCCACGTTTTCTCAGTCTCGGTAAATGTCACAACCTGGTGGCTCAGACCAAAATACCTAGAAGTCATGCAAGTTTTCACCCTTTCCCTCACCTCTAACATCAGCAAGATCTATCCATTCTATTTCCAAAATATATCCCAAACCTGTTCACCTTTGGCTACCTCACCTACCATCACCTAGTCCAAGGACACCATCTGTTACCTGGTCCTTCAAGAGCTATTCATGAGTCTCCCTTCTTCCCCACCTGCCTCCCCTCAGGCAAGTCTCAACACAGCCAGAGTGTTTACAACACTCCGAAGGCTGTCCTTAGAATAAAATCTAGACCCCTTCCCTGGGTCTTCAAGGTGCTTGGTGGTAGCCCTTCTCTGACCACAGTTCTGACCACCTTCCTGCTACTCACTTCACTCTGGGCCCACTGGCCTTGATGTCCCTCAAACATGCTGAGCTTGTTCCCACCTCAGGGCCTTTGCACTGGCTCTTCCATCTGCCAGGAATGTTCTTCCCCCTTGATCATCCCAGGACTGCCTCCTGTTCTCATTCAGGCCTCTGTGCCTCAGATCAGAGACACCTTTGCTCACTCCCTGGGCCTTCCCCTCCAGAACACTTCCTATTTCATCACCACTGTTTTATTTCCTCTATGGAAATTTCACTGAACTTATTTTATTAATTTGCATACTTGTTTGTTGTCTGTTTGTCCCTCATCACTCGAACATACACCCCATGAAGGCAGGGATGTAATCCCCTTGGGTTTACTGCTGCACCCTGGCGCCTGGAAGTGTGCCTGGGGACGCACATGCATGGGGATGTCTCTGGGGAGACTGATGCATGAATCGCACGTGTCAGGCAGGATCTCATTTCATCCTCACAACAACTTTGTGACATCACATTATTCTCATCTTAAACACCTGGGTGGATCCCAGCTGGACCACTTGCCATCTGTGTGACCTGGGACAACTGGCTTAACCTTTCTGAGCCTCAGATGCCCTGTCTGTAAAGTGGGGATGATGCCAATGCCTGATTGACAAGGATTAGCCCAGGACCTGAGGCTCAGGGAGCCCTCTGTGCAAAGCTGCTGTTATCATAACCTCCGGAAACATGCCCATCCACCTGAGAACTGGCCTGCCTGCACATTCTGGTACTTTAAAAAAAAACATCTTGAAGCCTATCCATGGATCCTAGACCTCAGGACTAGCCCAATGCTAGCCCCCATTTTATAGATGTGGAAAACGAGGCTCAGGGGTCCCAGGCAAGTCAGTGGCAGAAACTCAACATCTCTTGGGAGCCCTCAGGACCTCTGGGTCTGCCCCCCTCAAATGTGTCCCCTGCTCTCTGCTTGAGGGTGCACATGGGGTTAGGGTGGGGGGCTTTTGTCTTATTCCCTCCCCCTCCTGAGGAGTCAGTAACCAACAGTGTCTGTGCCTGGAATATTAATGTCCTAGGAGCTTTTGTTTCGGGGTTGGGGGGTGGTGAGGCAGGACTTTCTGGTCAGAGAGGGGCTGAGCTTGGGGACTGGGGCACTGGCCCTTTAAACTGTGTTGACAGCCTGGAGTCGTCATGGGGATGGTGACTGGAAAAGGGACTGGGGGGGGGTTTGGGGAAGAGTGGCTGAACAGGTGACATGTAGAGACCCAGAATCCAGCACTCTTCCCCTTTAGACCTGGAAATCCGGCCCCCGCAGCTGCCTCCTCTCCCAGGATCCAGGAGCCCTGGTTTCTAGTGCCCTCCTCCATCAGGATCAGGAATCGGGGTCCTCGGCATCTTCTTCCCTCGAATCCTGAAGCCCCAAGCCCTCAGCCTTCTCCCTCCTCAAATCCAGGATTCTGGGCCTCCAACCCCCTCCTCCTTCAGGACCCAGGAGTCAGGGGTCCAGACTACACAGCTGGTGGATGTTTCCACGGAGACTAAGCCGAGTGGGGGGAGTACTTCCTGGGTCCTGAGTCAGCGAATACCCAAGGGAGTCTCAAGGTCACAGTTCCGGGAAGGTCACAGCCACCACCTCCATATCCTCTCCCCAGGGGGATCGTGGCATCATGCCTCCTTCCCCCACATCCTCCCCTAGGGAGGTGGTACATCCCTGCGTCCTGACCGAACCCCCCCTCAGCCCCCCATCAATGGCGGAGTCCGAACATCCTCGCACAAAGCATCAATTCTTCCCCAACTCAGCCTTGTGAAGGCGCCTGTATTCGAAGGACCTAGGCATCAGGGTCCCAGCCCCTCCTCCCTCAGAAACGTGGACTGGGACCCCCAGTCCCTTCCTCTCTCAGGACTCAGGAGTCTGTACCCACCCCACCCTCCATCAAGATCTAGGAGTCTGGGACCCCAGCCCCCTTCTTCCTCTGGACACGGGAGTTCAAGCTCCATTCCTCCCTCAGATCCAGGAGTCTAAGACCCCAGGCCCTCCTCCCTCAGACCCAGAGTCCAGACCCCCGGCCCCTCCCCCCTCAGAGTCCAGACCCCGGCCGCTCCCCCCTCAGACCCAGGATCCAGGCCCCCCGGCCCCTCCCCCCTCAGACCCAGGATCCAGGCCCCCGGCCCCTCCCCCCTCAGACCCAGGATCCAGGCCCCCGGCCCCTCCCCCCTCAGACCCAGAGTCCAGACCCCCGGCCCCTCCCCCCTCAGACTCCGGATCCAGGCCCCCCGCCCCTCCCCGCTCAGACCCAGAGTCCAGGCCCCCAGCTCCCTCCTGGGAACTTCTGACTCCAGCTCCACAGTCCTCAACCCCCAGAACACAGCCCGGCTCCGCAGCGCGCTTGTCCTCCTCCTGTCCGCGAAGCAAGCATCAGGTGGGGGCGTAGGGGTGAGTCAGCAGCTCACACACAAAGTTCCCCCTGTGGTCCTCACGTTCCTGGGATACTTAGAGCTCCCTGGATTCCGGGCCTCAAGCCCAGCCAGGGGGTAAGGGAGTCCTCCAGAGGTTCCCCCTGGGTGTGGGGTCAGGGGAAGAATTCCTGCTCCAGGAAGGGGGTGAGCCTGCACTGAGCACCCACTGTCCTCTCCTCCACCCCCAGCGCCCTCTATTTGCCCCCTTCCAGAGGAGCCCGGGCTCTGCAGCCGCCCTCTTGCCCCACCGGGTGCCGGCTGAGGAGCCTTGGTGCCCGGTTCCCAGAGGACCTACGGGCCCGGGGTCTGCACAGGCAGGAACCAGTGGGTGCTTGTGTCCTGGTGCCACAGGCCAATGGGTGCTGGCGAGTCCAACGGTCTCCCGGCACCCCCCGCCCCTCACCCCACGCAGAGAGAGAAAGCTGCCTTTGTGTTCCCCAAGACGGGGACAGGCCAGGCTCACACGACATTAACCCACCCCAGGCCCCAGCCCCGCTGCGTCTAAGGTCTTGGAATCCATCACGGAACCTGACCCCCACTCTGGGGACTCCGGCATTCGGCTCATGGGTGGGTAAGGATCAGTGACAGAAGCCTGTTTTCAGAGTGGCTGGGCAGAGCTTTAGGAGGGAGGGAAGACTGAGTCACTTGGGAGGGAAACACGATTCGGGATCAACAAACGCTCCCTCCACAAAGCCCCCCAACTCTTCATAGCTTCTTTACCTTTTCTTTGGATCTGGAGATCTGTTTCCTCTGCTCCTTTCTATTCCATCCAGTTCCTGGCCTGTGGGTCTCTGTTTCTGCCCGTGGGCATCTTTGGGCAGGCAACCCATCTCTCTCTCACTTCCTCTCGCCCACCCACCCTGGACCCCTTCTTTCTCTTGGCATAAATCTCACCAGCCTCTGCTGGTATTCTTGGTAGATGAGGGAGCCAGGAAAAAGAGAATACAGTTTTGAAAGGGTGTAAATGAACCCCATCTTCCATCCCTACTACTGCTGGCTGGGCAAGGTGAGAGGGGAAGGGGAGTGACTAAAAGGGAAACGTGGGGACCATGGACAACTCCTAAAATCTGGGGGCCAAAGCCATTCAGAGATAACCAAAGAAAAGGAAAGCATGAAGGGTCCTCTGAGATCAGGTACTCCAGCTGCCTACTCCATGCTTTACAGAAGGGGAAGTGAGGTTCAGAGCGGGAAAGGGCAGGGGCTGACCCAGAATTACATCAGGGAGGCCTGGTTCCAGAGTGCTTCCCATGACACCTAGCTCTCTCCCAACTTGTTAAGTCCCACACCATTTTATTTAGAGAAAGTTTATAGAAGGGATTAGTGTACCAGGAAGCAGTGACTTTAAAACCAAACAACGGACAAGCCACAAGAAGTGCTGGAGAAAGGATTTTCGAACTGGGAAGGTGGTCGTCTTAGGCTATACTCTGATTCTGAGAATCCAAATTCCTACGATTCTAAGCCGTCAAGATTCTAGATGTCAGAGGTGTCAAGATTCAGGATCTCCAAGAGGTCAAGGTTTCAGAATTGTGAAGATATCAGGAGGCTAGAATGCTAATGCCAGCAAAGATCTGGAACTTGAAAGGTGTCAAGATTCTAAAGACTTTGGGATTCTGGAAGCCTAAAGATGTCAACGGTTCTAAAATACCCTCAGGTTCTTTGTTTACTGGATTCGTTGGTTCTAGGAGTCTATGAGCCTGGGTTTTAGTGCCTAACAAAGAAAGAAAGAAAGACAAAATTGGATGGAGATGTAGTTAAGGTACCAAAGTGCTCATCTGGGAAATTGTGGCATGTCCGCCACAAAGAAAGGAGGTAATGGTGAAAGTTTTGAAGCGATGGCAGAAGACTATAAAAGAAAGCAAGGTGGAGGGTGACAGGTCCATTCTGCCCCTCACCTTGCCCCGAGGAGAGGAGAGGGAGGCTTTGCCTCAGACTCGAGTGGGGAAGGTGTCACTGCACCCAGCTTGCCAGAAACCCCTTCAGGGGTCCAAGTTGCAGTTCCTTTCCTTTCAGGTCACCGAGTTCAACATCCCCACTTTACAGAAAGGGAAACTGAGGCCCCGAGAGAGGAGGGTGCTTGCCATTGGCTACCCTGGCAAATGGCAAGAGGCAGGATTTAAACCCAGGCAGGCCCCCAGCCCTGTGCCATCTGGTCACAGCTCCCAAATTTTTACAGGACATACGGCCCTCCCACTTCTGCTCAGCCACCTCCCAGTCATCCATTCCCCCCAGGAGTGGCTTCCCGCACCGGGGACAGGGTGACCTGTGGCAGGTACCAGGCACACACAGTGTGAGAGTGTGAGTGTGGGGCTGACATTTCCTGACCTTGTCCTGGATCTCAGGGTCACCCTATCTTGGAGGTCTCCAGCTTTTCACTGTGCGTGATAAGGGTATGTGGAGGGCTCCCTGGAGGTCCTGGAGGGGGCGTCTCTGTAGGTCGTGGCCTGGGTGTGTGAACGGGTGGGGAGGGGCAGCGTTTGGAAGGCATTTGCTGAATCCACGTGTGTGTCCACATGCCAAGGTTCCCCATACACATTTTCCCTCCAGGGCCCTTCAGGATGCCCTCCCTGACTCAATTCCTCTTCAGGGGCACAGAGGGATAGAGAGATGGAGAAACGAAAGATGGCAATGGGGGAGCCCAGGATGGAGGATGTAAGGGTAGAAAGGAGAGGCAAGGGTAGAAAGGAGAGGCAAGGGTAGAAAGGAGAGGCGGAGAGACAGGGAACAGGGAGACAGTGGGACAGAGAGAGGGGAGAGAGTGGGGAATGAGGGAGATAGGTGATAGAGGGGGCTAGAGAAACAGAAATGATAGAAAGAGGACAGAGAGACAAGGGAATGGGACAGATGGGGGACAGAAAACCAGAGGTGACAGTAAGACAGGGACAGAGAAGGAGAATGGGGGCAGAGAGGGAGGGCAAAAATGCAGGGGGACAGAGAAGGGAGTCGAGAGGGTGATGGGGGGCAGGCACAGTGACCCAGTAAAAAGGGACAGAGACCAAGGGACAGATGTAGGGGACAAAGACAGGATAGAGAGCTGGGGGACAGGGAGGCAAGGAGAAAGGGGGACAGACAGAGAGGGACAGCCTTGGAGACTGAGGGACAGAGGACAAGGGTAGGGGGACAAGGAGAGAGACTGAGGGACTCAGAGATAGGCGGACAGAGGGACGCAGAGACCGGACAGAAGGACAGCGGGGCCGGCCCCGAGAAGGCTGGCTTGGGGCTGGACTGGGGGTCTCGGGCCCTTTGTCCCGCCGGGATCAGGGCCTGTGCGGGGTGGGGGGGTGCTGCGGCACGGCGGCCGGGGCCCGCGCCCCCTCCCCCGCTCGCGACTCCCGGCTCGCGGCTCCCGGCCCGCGCTGCGCTTTGTCCCGGGGAGGGGGCCCGGCCCGGCCCCGCGCGCATTGTTCCGCTTCTGCGGCCCCGCGGCCGCCGGGCTGTCACTGCGGCGCGCCCCCCGCCCCGGCCCCTGACCCTACCTGGCCCCGCCGCGGCCGCCCACAGCAGCAGCAGCGGCCACTGGAAGCGCCGGGCCCGGCCCATGGTGGTGCCGCCGCCGCCGCCGCCGCCGCTCGCTCCCGGCCGGCACCTGCACCTCCCGCGCAGCCCGCCCCGCCCCGCCCCCGCGCCCCTCGCCCCGCCCCCTGCCCGCCCGGGGGGCGGGGCGCCGAGGCCGGGGCGGGGCCGGCGCAGGGAGGGGCAGGGAGACGCGGGGAGGCCCCAGACAATGGGGGAGAGGGCGCCGCGAGAGGGTTGGGGGAGCCGGACTGAGGGGAGGCGCCGGAGAGCTGGGGGTCCGCAGGCGGAGGCGTGCAGGAGGCGTGTGCGAGCTCGACTCGTGGCCGGAAAGTGCGGGGGCTGGGTGACGGCAGAGGGGGTGGGTGATGGAGAAGAGGGGAGCGCGTGCAGGGGGTGTGTGAGGGGGAGTGTGTCACGTGAAAGGTGAGGGTGCTGTTGGAAGGGTGCGCCACGGTGCGGGTGTGTGTGGAGGGGAGAGTGTTGAGTGAGGATGTGTGTGAGGCTGAGTGTCCAGGGAGGGGGAGTTCGGTGGGAAAGGTGAGTGTGAGAGGTGTTCAGTGGGCAGGTGGAGGTGCTCCGTGGACAGGTGGGTGGAGGTGAAGGCGGGGGCGTGCACATATTCCAGAGGGGGAGTGTAGGTGAAGGTGTGAGCGTGGAGGGAACGGGAGTGGGCTATGGGAAAGGTGACTCTGAGAGGTATTCTGCGGACAGGTGAGTGTGAGGGTGAAACTGTCATGTGACAGGCTGTGAGCTGAGCCACTCTGAGAGGGAGGCAGCAGCTTGTTGTCTGGGCAGGTCCAGGATCTCCCAGGGCAGGGCTAGGCTGCCCTGGGGTCAGGTCTCACCCTCCCTCCTGTCCTCACCAGAAACTCCGTGTTTCTGCATCATTCCCCAGAGGGAGAGGCTCCGGTGGACCCCTCCCAGGCCCGAGCGTCTAACTTCCCCAACCTGCTTCTCTGCTCTTCCAGCCCCAGTCTCTCTTTGTGTCCCTGTCTCTCTATGTGCTCTCCCTGCTTCTCTTCCATTGTTGGTGCTGACTCACCTCTCCAGACTTGAGTCCCTTCTCCCTCCTGGGACGTTAGTCTCCCTGAGCCCACTTCTGTGGGACCTTGTAGACCTGGTGCAGGATATCACCCTTAGGACCCAGGAAGAGCGAGAAACCATGGAAGGTAGGAGCCCTCAACCTCTCCCACCACCATTTGACAATCAGGGAAACTGGGATATGCCAACTATGAAAATCCTTGCTCTTTATCTCCATCACTACCAAAAACTCCTACATCCAGGTCCTCCAACAGACTTCAGCTCCCGGCACCTCTTCTGTCCTCAGTGCCGAGTTCTCAGGATCCAAGCTCCTGTCAACCTCTGTATCGCCAGGACCATGGCTCCCAGCATCCCTTCTGTCCTTGGGAGCCAAGCTCCCATCAACCTCTATGTCCCCAGGGCCACAGCTCCAAGTGATTCCTTTCCTTTTCAATTCTCAGTTTACCTTTCTGTAAACTGGGGAAAGAGGTGTCGTGCTGGATAATCTCTAATCTTCCCAGGGCTCATGTTCTCTGTGTTAAGATAAGTGGGAAAGAGGTGTCCAACCTGGATTTGGGATACTGGGTTAGGGGTTAGCTAAGGGTTATCTTTCCTCCCAAGAACCTATAGGTCCCCTGCTCATGGCTCTAACCAATGTCTCCTGCTGCAGCTGCAGGGCACCCTGTGGGATGTTGGTTTGGTTCTCATCTGTCTTTTTTTTTTTTTTTCTTTCTTTTTTTGCAGTACGCGGGCCTCTCGCTGCTGTGACCTCTCCCGCTGCGGAGCACAGGCTCCGGAAGCGCAGGCTCAGCGGCCATGGCTCACGGGCCCAGCCGCCCCGCGGCATATGGGATCTTCCCGGATCGGGGCACGAACCCGTGTCCCCTGCATCTGCAGGCGGACTCTCAACCACTGCGCCACCAGGGAAGCCCTCATCTGTCTTTTTTGGTTCCACCTTTTCTTCCACCTGAGGTGGTCCTGTCCTTATCCTACTTCAGGGTACTTTATCCATTAGGGTTTTCATGCCAGTGACAGAAAATCCAACCCAACTGGGTTAAGAAAAAGAGGATTGTTTCACATATAAAAAAGTCTTGGGGGGCTTCCCTGGTGGCTCAGTGGTTGGGAATCCGCCTGCCAATGCAGGGGACACGGGTTCGAGCCCTGGTCCGGGAAGATCCCACATACCACGGAGCAACTAAGCCCGTGCACCATAACTACTGAGCCTGTGCTCTAGAGCCCATGAGCCATAACTACTGAGTCCACGTGCCACAACTACTGAAGCCCACACACCTAGAGCCCGTGCTCCGCAACAAGAGAAGCCACCACAATGAAAAGCCCGCGCACTGCAACGAAGAGTAGCCCCCGCTCACCGCAACCAGAGAAAAGCCCGCGCACAGCAACGAAGACAACACAGCCAAAAAAATTAAATGAATAAAATAAAAATAATAAAATAAATAAATTTATTTAAAAAAAATTCTTGGGTATGACTGGCTTCAAAATGGTCTGTCCTAAGGGTAAATAGTCCCTTCGTGTTGCAGGATGGCTGGCAAATACCTCTGGGGCCACACTTTTCCCTCACATTTGGAGAGGGATAGAGAGAGAAAAAGACAGACTGAGAGAGTCAGACTGTGGGAGACTGAGCAGAGGAGAGACTTGAAGAAGCTCCCTCAGCAGAGTGAGGAAACATTTTTCCTTAGAAGCCCCCCAAAAACCTTCCATTGTGTCTCATTGGTCCAGATGATGCCACCTGCCTATCACTGAACCAATATCACTGGCCAGGGGATGAGATTAAGCTGGTTAAATTAGATATGAGCCACAGGCTCCCCCTACCATGAGGTCAGAGGTGAAATTAGATTTCTCAAGCAGAAATAGACATTGGGGAGACAACTGCTGTGCCTGCTCTTCTGGGGGGATGGGCTGCACACCGTGCGTTGACTATTCTTGAGTTTTTGAGGTCCAGGGATTTTGTTAGTTGTTTTCTCAGCATTATTCTGCGAGATAATAAAAATATATATTGGTCTCTGCCCCTGGTTCCTGGCACGGAGCTCCTGAAACCCTCGTAGTTACCTAAGTGATAAGAACACCAGGAGAATCTTTTGTTCTAATATTTAGTCTTTGACCCCAGTTCCCCACACAAGGATCCTGAAATCCTTGTCATTTCTTGGGTGATAAGAGTGTCTCTTGTTCTAATAGGTGATATTTGGTGGGCTTCTGGATGAGGGCTGGTCACCGAAAAGACCGAACTATGATTACAAGCATGGAATTTTCAGCCCTGATCCCCATTCTCTTGAAAATGGAGTTAATGATCCATGATGCCTACATGATAAAGCCTCCATAAAAATCCCAATAGTATGGGGTTCAGGGAGCTTCTAGTTTGGTGAACACGTGCAGGTGCTGGGAGGATGACATGCCCAGAGAGGGCATGGAAGCTGTGTGCCCCCTGACACATACCTTGCCCTATTCATCTCTTCCATCTGGGTGTTCTTCTGTATCCTTTTATAATAAACTGGTAAATGTAAGTAATTGTTTTCCTGAGTCCTGTGAGCCCCTCTAGCAGGTTAATCAAACCTGAAGAGGGGGGTCATGAGAACTTCTGATTTGTAGCTGATTGGTCAGGAGCACAATCTGGACTTTCAATTGTCATCTGAAGTGGGGACTGTGGGACTGAGCCCTTAATCTGTGGGATCTGATGCTATTTCCAGGTAGGTAGTGTCAGAATTGACCAGAAGGTGTCACAGAGAATTGCTTGGTGTGGGGGGGGGAACCCCACCCCCACATTTGGTGACCAGAAGTGTTGTGAGTGTGGTAGTAGTGTGAGAATAAAGGAGACACACAGGAGAAAGACACTGTAGGGAAGAACTGAGTTGTTCCCTATACAGGAGGAAGACTGGGTAGGTGTTTTTTCCTAATACACATTCCCTCCTCCTTTGTTGCTTCCTAAAAGAATCCTGATTTTGTTCAGGCATCAACCTTTCTTTAATAGCCAGATGATGTGTAGGAAGCCCTAGGAGTAGGGTCTGAATATACATCACCAAATATTGTGGTTCCATGCCCCTTTCTGTGAATGCTATAGGCATGGGGGTATGAAACAAATCAGGTGAATAAAATGTGGGGAGAGCAAGTCAGCCTGGAAGTTTTGGGATAAGCTTTCTTTGCTTTAAAAAAGACACCCAAGGGCTTCCCTGGTGGCGCAGTGGTTGAGAGTCCGCCTGCCGATGCAGGGGACACGGATTCGTGCCCCGGTCCGGGAGGATCCCACATGCCGCGGAGCGGCGGGGCCCGTGAGCCATGGTCGCTGAGCCTGTGCGTCCGCAGCCTGTGCTCCGCAACGGGAGAGGCCACAGCAGTGAGAGGCCCGCGTACTGCAAAAAAAAAAAAAAAAAAAAGGCACCCAAGAAGAGATGGCCCTTTGTTATTGCTTCTGAATGTGGGTGTGATGTCTGGAACTGCAGTGGCCATCTTAAGGCCATGAGGTAGATAAGCTTGAATGGATCCTTCAGGACATAATGGAAACATTGAATAAGTCAACCCAAGAACCGCCCTAACTCCTGAGCTCTTGTTCTGTGAGATAATCAATTTCCTCTTTGTTTCAACCCTTTTGAGTTGGATGTCCTCTTAAATACAGCCCTGGCTACCATATTGCCTGCGATTCACATAGAATACATGGAGGCAGCCCTGCTTGCAGATTAAAACACTGTAAGTGGTAGTTTTCTTTTTCGATTGCTCCCCCATCCTTGTGATAGGATCTCTCTCACAGAGGTGGTTTTCTCAGCTCTGGCCAAGTGGGTTGTTTATCATGAGAATTGCCCGACCAGTGGATGCCTGTTTACAACCTGAACAACTGTATGTGGTGGCTTTGACGTAAAGTTCCCTGGCCATAGCCGTGGAGGTCGTAGGCAGAGCCCTCACCCAAACTGGACCCCACCAGAGAAGAGTCTGTCCGTTAAAATTTTAGAACCAGACAAAAGTAGTTCTTGACATTTCAAGGGCATATTTGGCTACTATGCTTGAAGCAGAAGGTAGTCTGTGAAGAGACAAAAATAAAGTGAAAGCCCAGCCCATGAGGGAAACCACACACTCAGGGTAGGAGAGAGAGTGACACAGAGGGACAGAGAGATTTTGCAAAACAGAGACAACATTGATTTCACACAGCTTTTCAATTCTGTTTCTTGTCCCTGGTGCAGCCCAGAGACCTAGCTCTTGCTCGGATCTAAACTTCCAATAAAGCTGTCGTTTTTGCTTGAGTCAGCTTAAACAGATTTTATTTCTTGCAACAGAGATCCCTGAACAAAAACTTGGGAGCCATTTACTGTGAGGTCCTGATCACAAGGTCTGGTGTAGAACATTCTGAGAAATTTATCTCTAGCCTCAATATCTGCACCATGGGACATGTATTTCCAACCTTTGATCCCCACAGTAGGGCATCATGGGAGATGCAATCTTAGACTCCAATCTCTGCCATAGGGTCTCCTGGGAAATGCAGCCGTAGCTTCAATTTCTGCTGTAAGGCATCACGGGAAATGTATTCCTTAGCCTCCAATCTCTGCCGTGGGGTATCATGATGGATGCAATCCTAGCCTCCACTTGTCACCCAGGGGAGCAATCCGAGGGTCCCTAACCCACACTTAAACTCTCTCTATAAAACATGTACACCTATCTTACACAAGGAGGTAAGGAAGCCACCCCCCACCCCTCCCATTTCTAATAAAAACCTCACTCTGGGCAAACTTGCAAAAAACCTGACTGTATCTGTATTTTCTAGCTGTGTTTACAAGACAGGAACAAGAGAGCGTTAACCATAAGACATCGGTATAAGCTGACTGAACTTCAAAACTGGGATAAAGGTTGCTCTACAGCTCATTACCATCTCATTGTAACAATAAGATCTCTGCCCACTGGGCCATATTGGTTCAACCCAATTCCCACCCAGACACTCGAGGGCCGAACAAGGGCAGAAAAAGGCATGAACTGCATTCTGGGAAATCACCACCCATTTCCATGAATCAGGATGACAAAAGACCTCCACCCCCAATAACCTTTTTCACCTTTTTCTATAAAAAGCTTGTCCCCGGTTGTAATCAGAGCTTCCCTTCTCCATTCTTGGGCCATTGAATAAAAACCTGTCTTGCTCGCGCCAAACTCAATTTCGTTATTGGCAGAACCTGAGCGGGAAAGAACTTCCTGAAGGACGGGGTTGAGGTCGGGTGGGAGGCGGGGCTTTGGTTCCGTTAGGGCCCCACGATGGGGGGGCCTCCCATCTAATTCAGTAACACGTGATGTAGGGCATCACGGGAAAGGTGAAACTAGCCTCAATTTTAATTATGAAGCATCTTAGAAAATGTCATCTTAGCCTCATCTCTGCCTTAGGGCATCATGGGAGATATAGCCCTAGCCCAGGTTTTGTCGTAAGGTACCACAGAAGATGTAGTCTTTCCTTCCTTCCCTCCCTCCTTTCTTCATCACCTGCCATGTCCTGGGCGCTAATCTAGGTACTGAGAATACAGTAGAGAGCAAATAGAAGGGCTTGCCTTTTAGGGAGGTTCTAGTGGGGAGAGTGAGCAAAAAAACAGACAAACAAGTGACTGTTTCAGCCAACCACTGCAGCATAACAGAATACTCCAAAACTCAGCTATGTAAAACCACAACCTCTTTATTTTATGTTTCTGTGGGTTGGGAATTTGAGCAAAAGGCATAGTGAGATCAGTGCGTATCTGCTCCACAGTGGACCGGGGCCAAATTGGGCTGGCTTGAACAGCTGGAGATGGATGGGCTGATTCATATCTGAAACCTTGGTGCTGACTGTTGGCTGGTGGTGTGGGTTGAATTGTGTCCCCCCAGAATATGCTGAAATCCTAACCCCCAGGTTCCATGAATGTGACCTTATAAGGAAGTAGGGTCTTTGTAGATGTGATAAGTTAAGATGAGGTCAAACTGCGTTAGGGTGGGCCCCTAAATCCAATGACTGGTATCCTTATAAGGACAGAGAGATCTGGAGACACACAGTCCTATTCACAGGAAAGAAGTTCACGTGACAACAGAGGCAAGGACTGGAGTGATGCAGCCACAAGCCAAGGACTACCGAGCATTGTCGGCAACCCTCAGAAGCTAGGAAGAGGCCCAGAAGGATTTTTCCCCAGAGACTTTAGAAGAAGCATGGCTCTGCCAACACCTTGATTTTTTTGTTTCTAGTACCCAGAAGTCGAGAGAATAATAAGTTTCTGTTGTTTGAAGCCACTGCCTTTGTAACTTTGTAGTAATTTATCACGGCAGCCCTAGGAAATGAAAACAGCTGGGTTTCTCAGGTCTCCTGCACATTACATCTGCTGGAGTTGCCGTGTCCAGGGTAGCTCCTTCACTCACTTGGCTGGTGTGTGGGCTGAGATGGCTGGAACATCTGGGGCTCTGTCTTCAAGTGGCATCCAAGCACGAGTAGCTTGGGTGTCCTCAGAGCATGGCAGTCTCAGTGCAGGAGGACTCTGACCCAGCAACGAGCTTCCCCAGGGTTGGACGGTTTCTGAAACCCCCGGCCCAGAGCATGGCATGGCGTCACTTCCACCACATTCTCTTGGCCAAAGCGGTCACGGAGCCAGTCATGCTCAAGGGGTGGTGATGTTGACCCCATCCCTTTAGGCAACCACAGAGACAGTTGCTGATATGTGATTTGAGGAGATCCTAAAAAGAAATCCTGTCCCTCAGGGGGGGAGGGAAAACTGGGAGTTTGGGATTGACATACACACACTACTATATTTTAAAAAGATGGGCTTCCCTGGTGGCGCAGTGGTTGAGAGTCCGCCTGCAGATGCAGGGGACACGGGTTCGTGACCCGGTCCGGGAAGATCCCACATGCCGTGGAGCGGCTGGGCCCGTGAGCCATGGCCACTGAGCCTGCGTGTCCGGAGCCTGTGCTCCGCAACGGGAGAGGCCACAAGAGTGAGAGGCCCGCGTACCGCAAAAAAAAAGAAAAGAAAAGAAAAGAAAAGAAACCCTGTCCTTCACCTGCCCCCAAATACCACAGAAAATGCCCTTTTTCTTCATCAGCCATAGGGCCCCAGGGGAACGTAATTTTGTGCCTGTGGGCTTGCCTCAGCGAACCATGGAAAACATGAATTCTGCCATGGTACTCAGTCCCACTGAAATGGTAGTTCTGTCTTTTTCTCAGTTTGTCTGTGGGTATCCTAGGAAATATAGCCCAGCCTTTATCTCCTGCCCCCAGGGCAGCAGGGGAATGAGGTCCAGTCTCTACTCCTCACTGCAGGGCATCCAGGGGTCATCTCCTAGTCATCTCCTATCTCAGAGCCCCCTAGGAAATGCAGACATGTCTCCTTAGAACAACAAAGTAGTCTGGACCTTTGGATGTGGGAGAAGAGACTGGAAGGTTAGTGCTTGGGTGAGTGAGTTGGAAGGTTGCATTTGGAGCCCAGAAATAGATGTGGAAGTGGCTTAGGGTGGAAGCCTGCATGGGACAGCTCCCAAGGCTGGGACCTCGAGTGCTTGGGCCCTACAATATGACCCCTAATTCCAGGAGCCTGAGGAAACGTGTCCCCCAATCGTCCTCTCTGGAGAAGGGCAGATCTGGCTTTGTTCACTGATACAAAAATCTTTATTTAAGTACAAAATATTAAATAAAACAAATATTAATTAATAATAACAGCGGCAACAATATTAATATCACAAGAGCTCTCGCCTGCTGGCCCGTAGCCTTCCTCTAGTTTTTCTCCTCTGATTCTCACAGTTCTCTGAGATAGGTGTTTCGGCAGCTGGGAAAACTAAGGCCCAGAGAGGGGAGCACACTGGTCTGAGGTCACACAGCAAGTCAGTAGGTCTGGGAGCTAAGGGAAGGGCAAAGGGGTCCCCTGGATCCAACCAGGGCAGTGGGATTTTGGGGTTCAGGTGCAGAGGAAAGTACCTCCCCACAGTCTGGCAGTTATAAGCAGGGTGACAAAGAGGCTGAGGTGGGCAGGGCCAGGCAGGGGGGCACCCCCCGTGTGGGGCTGGGTAACCAGGTCTGGATGGTTACAGCCATTTCCAGTACAGCAAGAGACGTTGAGATGGGTGAGGCTGAAAGCTTCAGCCACAGGGAGGCGTTGGCACCAGGAGGGGGTGGCACAGCCTCTTATGGTGTAGCTTGGGTTCCCCAGTCCTGAGGAGAGAGAAGACCATGTGAGACTCCCAGCTCTCGGGCCTGGGACTGGAATTCTCACTGGGTACCAGTGAGAATACTGGTACCCAGTGAGAATTGCCCAGGTAGAATACTACCTCGTGGTGGGTACCCCCAGAGAAAGCAGCAGGTCTAAGTGTGGTCCTGGGACCCCTGGGGCTCCTTCCCTCAGACCCTTCCAGGGGATCTGTGAAGTCAAGCTTATTTTTGTAATAATGCTAAAACCTCACTTGCCTTTTCATGCTCTCACAAATATGTTGTGCTCTCACAAGGGGTTTCCTAGAAACCCTAGGACATGTGATCTTGCAACAGACTGAACGCAGAAGCAGATATGAGGGTCCAGCTGTCTTCTATTAAGCCAGATATTAAAAAGATTGCAAAATGGTAGAACAATGCCAGTCTTCTCGTTCAATTTTTTCATTTTGGACAATGTCTCCTTTTTTTCTTTCATAAAAATATGTCCACATGTCGTGCGTTTTCAATTGTTCTTTTAAAATGAACAAATACTATAGATATGACTGATGTAAGCAATAATTTTTCAGAGCGAGAAGGAATTTTGAGAGCCCAAAGTTTGAGAATCTCTGGAATAAAGGAACCTGCCCGAACTTCACAGGATAGGATCCTGGGAGGTCCACCGGAAGTCCCACCCACCCACGGAAGTCCCACCCCCAAAGAAATCCACATTTCTGTGGCCCAAGTATACATTTCCTAATGAACAAGTCCTAATTTCTTACTGCACTCTGCACTCTCCTGAAGGAAGTCCCACCTTCTCCAACAGGATGATCCACCTCAATTAAGTCCAGCTTCATGGGAAGTTACTTCTTGCAGAACCCCCCATCCCCCCGATAAGTATCCTCTCCCAGCCTCCTAATGGCTCACCATTAGTGCCAGTGGCTTCCAGACATTGATTCATGGGGCCTCGGCAGTCAGTGAGGGAAGTCTCTTTAGAGGAACATCCATGGGTGCTGTTCCCCTCACAGCTGTAACACTGGAAGCCGTTCAGTGGCAGGTTTTGAAGCTCCAGGACTTGGAAGAAGACCAAGTGACACAGACACCAAAGAAATTAGCATGAGCGGTTCACAGCATTACATCCCCAGGACTCCCAACTCTCAGCCCTAGATGTCGTGGAGCCCTCTTGTGGTCAGGAATTGGAACAGCATCCTCTTTTGGGGGGGTTCTCTAGGGTCTCAGAGAGAAATTCCAACCCTCAGCTCCCCACGAGCCCCCACCTGCCTAGACACAGGGTAAGACGAAACAGTCCTTGCCCTCAGAGAACTTACGATTTAGAGCTACACTGTCCCATATGGTAGCCACTAGCCACATGTGGTTGTTTACATTGACATTGAAATTAATATTAAATAATAAAAAATTATTGCTTATGCTAGTCATATCTATGGATATTTACTGCATTGGAAATGAAAACCAAGAGACTTTTAAAAATGTATTAGTGGGCTTCCCTGGTGGCGCAGCGGTTGAGAGTCCGCCTGCCGATGCAGGGGACACGGGTTCGTGCCCCGGTCCAGGAAGATCCCACATGCCGCGGAGCAGCTGGGCCCGTGAGCCATGGCCACTGAACCTGCGCATCCGGAGCCTGTGCTCCGCAACGGGAGAGGCCACAACAGTGAGAGGCCCGCGTACCGCAAAAAAAAAAAAAAAAAAAAAAAAAAATGTATTAGTTCATTTTAAAAGAAAACTTGAAAACTCACGACATGTGGACATATTTTTAAAAAATAAAAAGGAGACATTTTCCAAGTATCAAGTGCTCAAAAGCCATGTATAGTAGAGGCTACCATATCCGACAGCACAGATACAGAACATTTCCATCACCATGGAAAGTCCTGTTGGACAGTAGTGATTTATAGAGACAGAAGAACACAAAGGATCTAGATTATATTGAAGGGCAGAGTTAGGGAAATTTTCCCTGAGGACAATGTTTTAAAGCTGAGACTTAACGAATCAGAAGTAGCCAGCCAGGTGAACTCCTGGGGGAGAGGTGTTCCTGGTGGAGGGTACTGCATGTGCAAAGGCCATGAGACAGACACATGCTGGATTAGAGAGGGCATAGTAGAGTCTTTGCATTGCATTCTAAAAGCAAGGGGAAGGCGTTGAAGTGGTTGAGGAAGAGTGACATGATTTGATTTACAGTAAGCTGTTGGTGGGAATGTAAACTGATACAGCCACTATGGAAAACAGTATGCAGGTTCCTTAAGCTAAAAATAGAACTACCATATGACCCAGCAATCCCACTACTGGGCATATACCCTGAGAGAACCATAATTCAAAAAGAGACATGCACCACAATGTTCACTGCAGCACTATTTACACTAGCCAGGTCATGGAACCAACCTAAATGTCCATTGACAGATGAATGGATAAAGAAGATGTGGCACATATAAACAATGGAATATTACTCAGCCATAAAAAGAAACGAAACTGAGTTATTTGTAGTGAGGTAGATGGACCTAGAGTCTGTCATACAGAGTGAAGTAAGTCAGAAAGAGAAAAACAAATACCATATGCTAACGCATCTATATGGAATTAAAAAATAATGGTACTGATGAACCTAGTGGCAGGGCAGGAATAAAGAGGTAGACATAGAGAATGGACTTGATGCCATGGGGTGGGAGGGCGAAGCTGGGGCGAAGTGAGAGTAGCATCGACGTATATACACTACCGAATGTAAAATAGTTGGCTGGTGGGAAGCAGCAGCACAGCAGAGGGAGATTGGCTCGGTGCCTTGCGATGACCTAGAGGGGTGGGATAGGGAGGATGGGAGGGAATCTCAAGAGGGAGGGGATATGGGGACATGTGTATGCATATGGCTGATTCGCCTTGTTGTGCAACAGAAACTAACACGGTATTGTGAAGCACTTATACTCCAATGAAGATCTATTAAAAAAAAAAATCACTCTTGCTGCTGTGTTGAACATTGGCTGTAGGGTAGCAGGAGGACAAGCAAGGTCATTGCAAGAATCTAGGTGCGCAGCCATGGTGGCTTGCACCAGGATGGTGAGCAGTGGAAGGATTCAAGAGGATATAGAAGCATAAAGCACAGGTCTTGGTGAAGCTTTGCTAGTTTCATTGAATTCCCACAAAATCCTTCTTTGAGAAAGGGCTTGATAGGTCCACTTTTCAGAGAAGGAAACAGAGAGGAGGGTTTCCCTTCAAGCAAGCAGCAGTCAGCCTGAGTGCACCTCCCCACCCCAATCCCAGTCCTCACGTCGGGTCCCCTGCCCCTTACCTGGGCCCCCATTGCATTTGGTGGTGTTGCAGCACCGCAGGAAGTGGAAGGTGTGGTTGTTGTGGAAGCCAGTGGGGCCTGGGCAGCCAGGAAGGTTGCCACAGCCTCGGGAGTGGCGCTCATCCCTTGGACTCTCTGTGGGGGCAGAGGAGGAGGTCAGATTGTTGATGAGGGGCTGAGATTGGATTTGCCCATGGTAGCAGTCCTCTGTCCATCCTCTGCTTCATCCTTCATTATAGGACCCTCATTTTATTGGAAGCAACCATATATCTAGCCAAAAGACACAATTTCCAGCCTCCATAGGTAGAGTCAAGTGGCTAAGTTCTGGTCAACGTGATCTAAGTAGAAAGATTTTATGGGACTTCTAGAAAGGAGAACCTCAAGTGGCTAAGTTCTGGTCAACGTGATCTAAGTAGAAAGATTTTATGGGACTTCTAGAAAGGAGAACATTTACAGAAGGAGGGGTGCCCCCCTTTTGCCCCTTCTTTTCCCCCCTCCTTCTTCCTGGAACTTGGACATGAGGTCTGGAGCTCAGGCAGCCATCCTGGACTATGAGGCAATCTTGAGAATGGAAGCAATATGTAAGAAATGAGAAGACATTTGGGTTCCTGGTGACTGTGGAACTGTCCTAGTGGCCCTGGACTTCCCATCACTGGACTTTCTGTGTGAGTACTAACTTTCTACCTTGCTTAAATCCTGGTTGTTTGGGGGTTGTTGTTAAGTGCAGCCTTGGGGAGGAGCAAAGCAGGGAGGGGGAGTTGCTGGCAGGTTGGGGCTCACCTTCCAGGCTCTGGTGGGTTACCACATCCAGGCACTGTTCTCCAGGGTTGCGGCATTGCAGGGTCTTGTCCCGGCCCATCTCACAGCTCAGATCTGACGAGGCACAGGAAGCACATTCGAGGTAACGGCTTCGGGGAAAGTTAGAAACCTGGCCTGTTTAGGGAGGATTAGGAGGGTGAGACTCCATGGGGAGAGTCCTGGAGACCCAGCTTCCTTGAGGACTCACTTCAGCATCAATTCTTCCTTATCCCACCCTTCAGCCAATCATCAAGTGCTGTCCATCCCACCGCCTGAATCTTTCTAGAATCCATCCCCTCCTTTCCAGCTCCATGACCAGGTCAGACCTCCTTCAATACCAGCTTCCTCTCTGGCCTCCTGGTTTCCATTCTTGCCCTTCCCACCCCAGTGCATCCCACATAGCCCTAGAAGTATGTTCCTAATACGCAAATCTGACCCTGCCTCTCCTCTGCTCAACACTCTTCCATGGGTCCCCAGTGCCTTCAGAATAAAATCCAAGAAACTCAGCGTGGCTTTCAAGTTCCATCAAAGACTGGGTCCTGGTCACCTTTCCTGCCTCATCTCTCTCCACCAGCCACTCAGACTCTACACTGGTTTTCCTCAATCCCTGAGTATACATGCTGACTCCTGCCCAGCCTTTGCATCTGCTGTGGTCTTTGCCTAGAACCCTATCCCTGCTCCCTATTTTCCCTATCTCCTACTCATTCTTCAGAGGCCATCTTCTCCAATTTTGCCTCCTCCGAGAAGCCCTCCTTGACCTCCCAGGCTGGATTAGGTGCCTCCCGGGGCTCCCCAATCCCAGCCCTGCCCACTCTGGGTCATCCCCGTCTGGTGACAAGTCTGTTTCCCTCATTGTCTGTTTGTTTTTGGTCATGCCACATGGCTTCTGAGATCTTAGTACCCCCACCAGGGATGGAATCCGTGCCCCCTGCAGGGAAGCATGGAGTCCTAACCACTGGACTGCCAGGGAATTCCCTGTTTTTTCTTTTTTTCACTCTTTTTGTTTGTTTGCTTGTTTGTTTCCTTCTATGGATTCAGTCCCAGGAGGGTAGGGCCAGGGTTATCTTGGTCATTATTATGTCCCAACACAACCCAGCACAAGGCTGGGGCCCGAGAAGATATTCAATAAATATTTGTTAAATGAATGAATGAATGAACAATTACTTAAAACCCTTCTATTGTTCCCTGTGGTAGCCAGCTTCCAAGATGGCCCCCAGTGATCCCTGCTTCCTGGTATTTGTCCCTTGTGTAGTCCCTTCCCATAAAGAATAGAGCTGACCTGTGGAACCAGTAGGATACTGTGGAAATGATGGTGTGTGACTTCTGTGTTAGATCACACAAGACATTGAGATTTCTTCCCGGCTCTCTCTTGGACCACTTGCTCTGGGGGAAGCCAGCTGCCATGTTGTAAGGACACTCAAGCAGCCCCACCGTGAGGTCTACATGGTGAGGAGCTGAGACTTTTGCCAAAGCCATGGGAGCTGGTCATCCGTGTGAATGAAGCTACCTTGGGCGCCTTCTGATGACTGCAGTCCACTGTCATCTTGACTACGACATGATGAAAGACGCAGAACCGCCTAGCTAAGCCACTCCCAGAATCATGACCTTCAAAAACTTTGTGAAAGAATACATGCTTACTTTTGTTTTAAGCTTTGGGGCAATCTTTAATGCGGCGATAGATATTTAATACACTACCCAATCATGTCAGAGGTCAAAGCCTCATCTGATCGATCTGTGATAAACTGGCCTCTCACACAGACCTTCCAGTCCAGGCCAAGTGGATGAGTTACTTTTCCCTGGAAACACCAGAGTCATCCCTCTGCCTAGGCCTTGGCTCACACCATTCCCAAGCCTGGCATGCCCTTCCCTTCGTGACCCCAGATACCCGAGTTTGAGTTTGGGCCAAGTCTTAGAGAAATGAGAGGGCTCTCTGAGCCAAGGCTCTCCACGGGCAGGCCAGCAGCTGTAATTAGGCGAATCACCCACCTCCAAGCCAGATCTTTCCCACCCTCTCCCAAAAGAAAAATAACTAGAAGGCTGACAGCCCACACCTTCTAATATGAACCACCATGAAAATGAAAACACGAGCTGCCATCACTGTCAAAATAGCTCATACCACGCGTGGGTCTCCTCTGTGAGCTCTTCTTCTTATGTCATTCTTCTAAACGTGGGTGATCCTCAGGCTCTGTCTTAGGCCCTTTTTTCATTTCTCATGGTACACACTCTCTCCCATGGGATGTTATCCATTGACAGAGTTTTATCTCCACCTATCTGCTGGGAACTCAGAAATCTCTCTCCAGGTAAGACTTCTCTCCCAGCTCCATAGCTGTATACCCAAGGGCCTCCTGGAGGCCCTTCAAACACCTGAATCTCTACCTGCCCCCAACAAGACTCTCCATCTTCTCCAAACTGCTCCTTCTCCTGAATTCCACATCTCTGAGATGGCCCCATCTGGTCCCCCAGGGTAGAATCCTGGCAGACTCCTTGATCCTCCATATCTAGGCACCCATCTGATACTTCCACTGCCCTGTCTTCTGGTTCTGTAATCCTTTTGCTCTACTGTTTCTGATATCCAGTAAGTACATCTATTGAGTTCTTAATTTTAGTTCCTGTTCTTTTTTTGGTTTTATTTAGTGCCTGTTCTTTATTTCTGTTGGAATCATTTAAAAATTGGTTTCCAGATTTCTGCTAAAAAGTAACCTTTCCTCTATTTTCTTGAATATATTGATCATAGCTCTTTTAAAGTTCCCCTGTCTAGTAACTCCAATATCTGATTCATGGGCTTCCCTGGTGGCGCAGTGGTTGAGGGTCCGCCTGCCGATGCAGGGGACACGGGTTCGTGCCCCAGTCCAGGAAGATCCCACATGCCGCGGAGCGGTTGGGCCCGTGAGCCATGGCCACTGAGCCTGTGCGTCCGGAGCCTGTGCTCCGCAACGGGAGAGGCCACAACAGTGAGAGGCTCGCGTACCGCAAAAAAAAAAAAAAAAATATATGATTCATGACAAGTCTGTTTCTATTGTGGGATTTTTCTCTTGGTTTCCGGTCAGTTGGTCCTTTCTGTTCTCTTCAGGGTACCTTGTACGTTTTGACTAGATGCCAGACACAGACGGCTATTTGTAAAAGCTCTAAATGATGTTATATTCTGCCAGAGAGGATTAGGTTTTCTTTCTGTCTAAGATCCGACGTATGCATTTTTAGGGCTGGTCTATTTCAGTTTTGCCCTTACTCCTAGGATGTGGTCCCAGGGGAAAGCCTGAGACCTCTCTTTCCAGCGGGGCAACTTCGGTCCCCCAGCGTCATATGCCTGCTGGAATTCCTGCTCAGTGCTGTAGCTTCCCAGATACTATTTTCTGTAGAGTTCCTTGGAGTCTCACCCTATGCATGCACGGCTTGCCAATGACTTGAAGGAAATTTGCAGATTTGGGGACTCCCTTTTCTGTAGTTCCATGCATTCCAGGATTTTACTTCTCATTTTCCAGACACTCTGGCAACCCCAGACTCCAACCTCTGCCTTGTCAGTCTAGCGACGATCTCTTTTCTATTTGCGTTCTAGTTCCCTTCCAGAGCAGTGAATTGGCAAGTGCATTCAAGGAAAAAGCCAGCTTGTCTGTGGAATTCGACTTCTGTGCTCCCCTTATTTCGAAGATTGGAGCACCTCAACTTCCTCTCTTCATTTGCTTGCTCTTGAGTGACTTTAATCATTGTTTATAATTTGTCCAGCTTTTATAACCGTCATTGGCAGGGGGGTTGGTCTGATACAGGTGACTCCACATGACCAGAACTGCATAACCACCCCTACATCTAATCCATTATCACACTCTGCTCATCTACCTGCTAAATAGCTCGTAACTCCAACCACTTCTCTCCATTTGCACAGCAGACACTCTCTTCTTCTTCTTCTTCTTTTTTTTTTTTTTTCCGGCTGCACCACGCGGCATGTGGGATCTTAGTTCCCCCACCAGGGAATGAACCCGCGTCCCCTGCAGTGGAAGCACGGAGTCTAACCACTGGACCGCCAGGGAAATCCCTACACTCTCTTCTTTATCTGGACAACCTCACGCACCTCCAAGTTGGTCTCCCCTCATCTACCTTCCCTCCATCCTTCCTTCCCTCCATCCTTCCTTCCCTCCTATCTCTCTTCCACTCTGAGGTCAGAATAACATGTCAAAAAACACAAATCTGAGGGCTTCCCTGGTGGCGCAGTGGTTGAGAGTCCGCCTGCCGATGCAGGGGACATGGGTTCGTGCCCTGGTCCTGGAAGATCCCACATGCCACGGAGCGGCTGGGCCCGTCAGCCATGGCCGCTGAGCCTGCGCGTCTGGAGCCTGTGCTCCACAATGGGAGAGGCCACAACAGTGAGAGGCCCGCGTACAGGAAAAAAAAAAAAAAAATCTGATAGTGATGCTCTGTACTTGAAACGCTTTCATGACCTCCCAGTGTTTCCCAGATGAAGTCTATATGCCCCACCATAGCCTAGAAGGCCCTGTATAATGTGACCTTGCCAATTTCAGCAGTTCCTCTTGCCCCATCTCGCCCTTCCTCCAGCCATGCTACTCTCACCCTCCTCTGGGCCTTTATATCTGTTGCTCCCTCTGTCTGGAAAAGCCTTTCTACTGTCTTTTTAACAGTCTGACTCCTATTCATCCCTCAAGATCCAGCTTAGCTGTTGCTTCCTGTATAGGAAACCTTCCCTGACCTGAGTCAAGTATCTCTTGATTCTTAGTTATCTCAGCCCTGATCACTCTGGCCTCTGTTTCCCCTGTCTCAGCCCTGACAATTCTGGACTGTGCTTCCCTATTACAGCTCTGACCTCTCTGGTCTCTGTTTCCCCTATCATGGTCCTGACTCCCTTGCATGTGCTTCCGCATCCCAGCTGCGACTAATCAGGGCAGTCACCGTCAGGTGATGGGTCCGTCCGCCTCCCCCCAGCCCCGCCCACATACACATACACGCTAGACTATGAGCCCCATAGGGGCAGGGCCCAAGGCTATCTTGGTCACTCCTGTGTCCCCAGTATCACAGAAGAACAGGATGTGGTTTAACCAACTATTCTAGTCATCACAAACAGGGTAAAATGGTGTTAGATATGGGGCTGATAGGGACTTCCCTGGCGGTCTAGTGGTTAAGATTGAGCACTTCCAATGCAGGTGGCATGGGTTCGATCCCTGGTCAGGGAACTAAGATCCTACATGCTGCGTGGCACGGCCAAAAAGATAAAAGGGGGGAAGCTGATATAGATATATTAGTTATTAAATTACTGAATTGACAGCTGCTGCCCAAGAGGACCCCTGACCGCTCCCAACCCTCTCTGTACTTTATTTTTTTGGCCACGCTGCACAGCTTGTGGGATCTCAGTTCCCCGACCAGGGATTGAACCTGGGTCACGGCAGTAAAAGCCCAGAATCCTAACCACTAGGCCACCAGGGAACTCCCTGCAAACCTGGCTTTAGAACTCTCATGTCCTCAAGATCCACTAAAGGGGTGACACCAGGCCCAGCAAGTGGCCTCCAGTTCTGACTGGTCAATATTATTCTGCGGCACTGACCAATATGGTTAAATATTTTGACTAGTATCTCTGATTACGAGTATTATTTAGACTCAATTACAAGTGCTTTCCTTCAGCACATCTAACAGAGAGAGGAAGCCATCTAACAGAGAGAGGAAGCCAGCATCCTCTCTTGTCATTTCCTTGAAAATAAATCTCTGATTCAGTCCCCACCAACAGATGAAAGTTCAAGGTCAGGATAAATGAAAATCTAGTGTAATCGGGATGGATGAAGAACAAGGGAAAAAACCCAGTGCAGAGGCAGGTGCTCTGCTTCCTGACGTCATTGTGACTAGACTGGCCTGAACCCATTTCCTTCCTCACCAGGGCCAGAAAGAGGAATCTGTCTGACTGTGCACCATGGGTCCATTCGCTCCCCAACCTTCCTCTGCTGTGAGAACTTGGGGAATTTGAGCCTTTCTAAGTCTTTTTCTTATGCTGACCAGAGCCTAAAGGCATGAAACTCAACAAAAAGCCTTATGGAAGTTTCTTCACATTCTTATTTGTTGCCCAACTTAAGAATCATCGATTCTAGGGAACTTTCCAAGCCCACGGCAGCCTGTCTGATTCCCTCCTATTCTGACTTCCCTTTAAGAACTCTGAGTCTTTGGTATCTCTGGTCTTTGTATCCCTTGCTGAGCATCTATTGCTTGAATCATCTCCTGTCCCATGAAAAAAGTTACATGGCGAAAACATCAGTGAGATACCTCACGTACCTCTCAAGTGGGTGTGTGTGTGTGTGTGGCTTCTTAAAGGCAGGTGTTGCATCTTATAAATAACAACCACACACACACACATACACACACCCCCACAAACACATATGAGATGGGATAGGATTAGGGATGGGATGCGTTTGTAGATGGCAGTGGGATTGGGGACAGTTGAGATGAGGTGGGGTTGATTAGGGGATAGGATGAGAGATGTCTTTGGAAGGAGGATGGGTTTGAGTTGGAGCGTGTTGAGGATAAAAGGAAGTTGGGGACGGGATTGGAGGTGAGGTTGAGTTGGGGTTGGAGCCAGGCTGGAGATGTGTTTAGGATAAGGAAAGGTTTGGGCCGGGGTAAGGCATGGAGCTGGGGTTGGGGTGGCCTAGGATGAGGGATAGGACCAGGATGATGATGGAGGTTGAGCTGGGGATGGTTTGGGGTTGGGGATGGTGAGGGCTGCCCTACTCACCAGGACTGGGCTTGTTGCACAAGTCTGACCCACACACGGCCTCTGTCAGGGTGATGATCTGCGTGCCAGTCCGATAGCTCATGGTCCTGTTGGTCTTTTCTGGGTGGGTACAGCCTCTCTCCACCACCTCCAGCTCATCACCTTCAATAAGGAATGTCTCATTGTCACCGCAGAGGCTCCCCTGGGCCCAACCAGCCTCTGACACTCCTGGTTACAAGGTCACCCGCTCCCAGGGCTGATCCCTGCCAGGCCTCTCCTCTTGCTTGAGTCCAACTCTCTCTGTTCTAGAGCTATGCACCCTCCCCCCAAGCCCCTACACTGGAAGCCTACTTTCTTTTAGTGATAACACCATCCCTGGGACCTTCTGGATCCTTCTACCCGCTCCCTCCTAGCTTGGTGATCTTAGCAGGGAGATGCCTCTGATAGGAACCTTTAAAGGAAAATGCTTCGAGCTTACCAAAAACATAAGAGAATGATGTAATAAATACTGTGCTTTCATCACCAAACTTTATAAAATATTAGCATTTTGCTATATTTGTTTCAGATCTTTTTAAAAAAAGAAACCAAGTTTAAAAGACAGTTAAAGCCTCCTGGTTACCTCCCTCCCTCAAATCCCACTTCCCTTACGCTCTGTCCAGAGGCAGCCACAGGTGTAGGTAATTCTAACACCTCTGTATGCAGAATATTTATTATTGTTTATTTGTATATCGTTTATTTATTTTGATTGTTAGATACTATTTCTATTAAAAGGTGTCAAACTCTGCAACATGCTTTTTTGTTTTTCTTTCAACCTTACATTTTTGACACGTATCCAGGTTAATACCTGCAGCCCTAGCTCCTTCATTTAAGCTGCTGTGGGGTATAATGCGTGATTATACGGTAACGTTTTTCCTCTGCTGACAACTGACTTCAGTCTTTCCGGTTTTCCATATCACAAACGTTCAGTCTAAGAACATTCTTTGACAGGTGTCTCTGGGCAAGTGTGGCCAAGGTTCTCTGGGGTCTCTACATTCCTAGAAGTCCAACTGCTTGTTGTAGGGTACGTTCATCTTTAACCAGATGTTGCCTATTGCCACGTGGCTCTGTTTGGTGGATGCACCAATTTACCCCCTAACAGCAAAGCCCGCATCTCCACAGCCTCATCGACCTCAGTATCGTCAGATTTTTCTTTTTTTTTTTTGCTGCACCAAGTGGTAGGCCGGATCTTAGTTCCCCAACCAGGGATCGAACCCGTGCCCGCTGCACTGGGAGCACAGAGTCTTAACTACTGGACTTCCAGGGAAGTCCCTGTCAGAGTTTTAAATGCTTGTCCATCTGGGGGCTTGTAACCGGTCTCCGTGTCTTTTTCATGCGTATTTCCCCGATGGCTCGTGAAATAAGGTTTCTTTGTCACTCCCGTTCCCTGCTCCAGCTCACCTTCCCATATGCGCAGGACCGTGGTCCTGCAGAGGTCCTGGCCGGGGGCACACTCTTCCACCCTGCAACTCCCGGTAGTCTTACACAGCATGCACCGCAGGCCCCAGGAGACTGGGGGCAGAGGGGGGAGAGGAGAGGTGTTATCGCTCTGCGCCAGGATCCCGCTCTCGCCCCCTTAAGCCCCAACACCTGGACCAAGTCTCCAGGCCAGGTGCACTCAGGTTCGGACTCCACTTTTGCCCGCCCCTGGGTTCCAAGGCTGGTTTCCAAACCGCTATACCATCCTTAGGCCAACGTTCTATCTCCACCCTCTACCCTAAAGTTCTTTCTCCGTCCACAGGTCCTTCCCAAGTCCAGCCCTCGCTCGCTTTCCCTTTCACTCTGTCTGAGCGCCGGGCCCATCCTGAAACTCCAACCCCCCTCCTCTCCGCGGGTGTGGACGTTCTAGCCCGGCTCCCAATTAGGTCCTTTCCTCCACCCCGCCCGCCTCGGCCTACTCCGCCTCGCGAGCTCTCCTAGGGGTGTTCTAGCCTCACCAACTCCAGCTAGTCTTTATGTTCTACCCCCGTTCCCGGTGCCCTCCACTAATGCCCACTGGCTCTCCTCCCCTCCGTAGCCTCTCCCCAGCGTTCTCTCTCTCCACCCAACAGTCCACACCGAACTTCTAACTCCGCGTATCAGCCGTGCGGAGATTCTAATCCCACTACTACCGTGGCCTCCCCAGAAGTTCTCCCCGCTCCCACTAGCTGCTCCGGAACTGTTAGCTCCTCCCACTTCCCCTCCCCGAAGTTCTGGCCCCGCCCACTAGCTCCGCCCCAAGGCCTATCCCTACCCATCACGTCTCCCTTGCGGTCCCTTCCCCGCTCCAAATTCGGAGTCCCCTTCCAAGTCGTTACTCATTCTAGGCCTCCCGCGGTCCGGAAAGCTTTCCCGGTTATTCATTACCGAACCATCTCCCAACCCCTACCCCCAACCCGGCCCTGCCGCGCCCTGACAGCAGTTCCTTCTCAACTTCCTTTCGTTTTCCAACCCTTTTTAGATTTTCCAGAGAAAGGAGGTGAGAGGTCTCGTCGGCTAGAGGATAGTGAAAGGGAAGGCACCTCGAAGGACGAGCCTTGGGTCCCCGGCCCCCGGCTCCGCGACGCTGAGCCTGACTTTCTTTAGACCTTTTGTTAAATGAGACGGTGTCCTCCCTGTCTTGCAAATGTGTCTGTGTGTGCGTGTGTGTGTGTGTGTGTGTGTAGGGGGGGAGGGGGTGATCTGATAGAGGGGAGAGGGCTGTAGGAGCCCCCTGCGGGTCAGAATCCCACTTACAAGGACTTGCTGTGTGACCTTGGACCAGTTACTTAACCTCTCTGTGCCTCAGTTTCTCTGTAAAACGAGGTTAAAATAGTTCCGCCCGCCCAGTTGGCAGTTGCAAGGAAGGAGCTTAGAAGAGTGCCTGGACTAAAGAGCGTACTCACTACATGGCGGCTGTTGTTAAGCGCCTTCGCTCTACGAATATTTCCTGAGCGTCTACTGTGTGCCTGGTACCGTGCCGTGTGAGGCTGCAGACAGCAGGAGAATTATTATTTGAATGTGGGTGGAGGGGCTGGGGACTGAGCCCTCCTCCAAGTCATCAGACTCTGAGCTCTCTTCCCTTCCTCTCCCGCCTCCCTTCCCTCCGGTCTGACCCGGTCCCCAGCGCAGAGATTCGGGCACCCAGCCCCTACCTGGAATGCAGGTCTGAGCCAACAGTAGCAGCACAGGCAGCGGGCGGCCCATGTCCGGCGGCGGCTCCTCTCCGCGGTCTCCCTGCACCTCTCAGTCTGGCCCCCGGGAGGAGACAGTTATGTGGCCCTGGGGGCTCCTCCCAGAGGTTTGCGAAAGAGCGAGTCAGCTCCAGATGCGTGGGTCATCCACCCCCACCCACCTTCCTCAAAAACTTCCTTTACCAGGACGCGCCAGCGAGGGGTAGGGGGGCTGGCTCTGCTCTGACTCACGCTGGCCGTGGTCACAGCTCTCCCCAGACTGCCTGGGTGCAAATTCCACTTCTCTCTCTTCCTGCCATGGGACCTTGGGCAAGGGCCCTCACCCCTCGGATTAAAACTTGCCACGAGGGGAAATATGGGCCTATTATTAGATAATACAGGTCTTTCTTTAGTTTTGTTAGGAAGGATAATTGTATTGTGGTTATATGGGAAAATGTCTTTATCATTTAGAGCTGCACGCTGAAATATTTGGGGATGAAATAATACAATGTCTCCATTTACCTTAAAACACTTCAGCCAAAAAGTAGATATTGCTGTTATGACCATGGTTTTGTGGTTATGTGGAAAACTTTTTCTTATATTTTACAGAGATGCGCAATGAAATATTTAGAGGTTGAATGTCATCGGTGTCTGCATTTACCTTGAAATATTTTAGGAAAAAAGAAAGGCAAAATAGCAAAATAGCTGTATCAATTATATCGAGGTAATTTATATGCCATTCTATCTCCTCTGTGTTTGTAAAGGTTCATAATAAGTTTTTTAAAAGGAAAATAAAGTGCCAAAGGTAACATAGTCTCTCCCTCCCAGTCAGAACAATTTAATGCAGTTGAATTAAATGCCTGAAACAGTCACTGGCCCACATGGAGGGCTCAACAATCTCTGTCAACATTTACTGAGGACCTACTTTGTGCCAGGCACTGGTCCAGAAGCTGGGGACACAGCAGTAAAGTCCCTGCCCTTGTGACAATAGGGAGTAAATATATGTTATCTAATCTATTGCTGTCAGGCTGTGATAAGTAAAGTGCAGAAAAACAAACCAGATTGAAGGAGGTGCAAGGGTACAAGTGAGGCAAGGTTGGTTTTAGGCCAGGTAATCCAGGAGGGCTTTCCTGAGGAGGTGATATTTGAAGAGCGGCTGAAGGTAGTGAGGGAAGAAGTCCAGGCAGAATTCCAGGAAGAGGAAACTGCCAGTACAAAGACCCTGAGGTGGGAGCAGACCTGAGGAGATCTAGGAACAGCAGAGAGGCCAGTGTGGCTGGAACAGTAATAGGCTATGAGTAAGCAGGACCTGCCTCTACCACTGCAATAATGATTAGACTATTGTCATTCTTACTAATGCATCAAAATCTTAAGGTAATCATTTTAAGATAAGGTAAGAAAAATCCCAAAGAAATTCTCTTTTCTAAGAGGTTAAGAGTGTGGGGGCTGACACCAGACTGTGAGGGTTCAAATTTTAGCTATTCAATAGCTGTGCTGCCTTGGGCAGGTTACTTAACCTCTCTGTGCCTCAAGTCCTCTATCTGGAAAGTAAAGCTAAGCGCCTCCCTCCCAGGGCTTGTGGGCTAGCGACAGAAAAGTGTACACCCAAGGCACTTGCACAGTGCCTGGCACATAGCAAGTGCTCAATAAAAATCATGTGGAGGGCTTCCCTGGTGGCGCAGTGGTTGAGAGTCCGCCTGCCAATGCAGGGGATACGGGTTCGTGCCCTGGTCTGGGAAGATCTCACATGCCGCGGAGCGGCTGGGCCCGTGAGCCATGGACGCTAAGGCTGCGCATCCGGAGCCTGTGCTCCGCAACGGGAGAGGCCACAGCAGTGAGAGGCCCGCGTACCGCAAAAAAAAAAAAAAAAAAAAAATCATGTGGAAAATGGGGTCCCTCTTGGGGCTGGCGTGAAGACTGAATGAGATATTACTGCATATGACGTGGGGAGATAGAAAGTCGGGGTGTTGGTCCAAGTAGGCTTGAGACCCAGCTCACCTACTTGCTCCTGGGCGACCCTGGGCAGATGGCTTCACACCACAGATCTTTGCTTTTCCCAGCTGTGACATGGATCTGGGGTGGGTGGAGGCATCTCTCAGTGAAAGGTAGGTTCAAGTTTGGGATCACATGGAGCTGTGTGGTCTGGCACAACCACTTCCTGGCCGGATGACCTCATTGCTCCGGACCACGATTTTCTCTTTTTTAAATATATTTATTTGTTTATTTATTTTTGGCTGCATTGGGTCTTCGTTGCTGCACGCGGGCTTTCTCTCGTTGCGGCGAGCGGGGGCTACTCTTCGTTGTGGTGTGTGGGCTTCTCATTGCGGTGGCTTCTCTTGTTGCGGAGCACGGACTCTAGGTGCACGGGCTTCAGTAGTTGTGGCATGAGGGCTCAGTAGTTGTGGCTCGTGGGCTCTAGAGCACAGGCTCAGTAGCTGTGGCGCACAGGCTTAGTTGCTCTGTGGATGTGGGATCTTCCCGGACCAGGGCTCAAACCCATGTCTCCTGCATTGCCAGGCGGATTCTTAACCACTGCGCCACCAGGGAAGCCCCACGATTTTCTCTTTTATTTGAAGAATGAGAGAAATAACTTGGAGCCTTCCCATCCCAACTTCAGACTGCTCTGGTCTCCCGATCTGTCCATCTGTCTCTCCCTTTCTGTTTCTCTGTGTTTTTCTGTCTCTGTCTTGCTCCTTTTCTTTGCCTCTCTATGTCTCTCTCCATCTTATCTCTCTGACTCTCTGTCCTCTATCTCTGTGTCTCTGTATCTTTTTTTCTGTCTCTCTGCCTCTGTTGTCTGTCTCTCTCAATGCCTGTCTTTGTTTCTTTGTCTCTTTCTGTCCCTCTGTCTCTGTCTCTGACTTGTTCTCTCTCTCCCTCTCAAGTGACACACACTGTGAGGTCCAGTGACGTGTTACAGGAGGGGGCAGGCAGGGGGCTGGGCCGTGCACAATCCCAGAAAAGCAGCAGGAATGTCAGCTCCTTCCTCCCCGTGACTCACCTGGGCCTCACCCAGCTCCTACCTGCCTGCTGGGTCCTGGGCGAGGCCCATGGGTTTCGGGGGCTTCCCGGGGCTGAGTAAAGGAGAATCTCGTGCAGAGACAGAGAGGGAGAGAGATCGAGAGAGACAGAGACAGAGAAAGAGACAGACAGGAAGGAGAGAGAGTGAGAGAGAGATAGAGCCAGAGGCCCAAGACAGACAGACTCAGGGGAAATCAGAGAGGGAGAGAGACAGAGACTTGACATATACACACTACTCTATTTAAAATAGATAACCAGGGACTTCCCTGGCGGTCCAGTGGCTAAGACTCTGCGCTTCCACTGCAGCGGACACAGGTTCGATCCCTGGTCGGGGAACTAAGATCCCGCAGACTGCGCGGCCAAAAAAAAAAAGTAGATAACCAACATGGACCTACTGTATAGCACAGGGAACTCTGCTCAATATTCTGTAATAACCTAAATGGGAAAAGAATTTGAAAAAGAATAGACATATGTATATGTATAACTGAATCACTTTGCTGTACACCTGAAACTAATACAACATTGTAAATCAACTATAGTCCAATATAAAATAATTTTTTTTTTTCCAGTACGCGGGCCTCTCACTGCTGCGGCCTCTCCCGCCGCGGAGCACAGCCTCCGGACGCGCAGGCCCAGCGGCCATGGCGCACGGGCCCAGCCGCTCCGTGGCATTTGGGATCCCCCCCGGACCGGGGCATGAACCCGCGTCCCTCGCATCGGCAGGCGGACCCCCAACCACTGCACCACCAGGGAAGCCCTAAAATAAAAATTTTTGAAAAAAGATGAAAAGGTTCTGAAGATTGGTTGCACAACAATGTGAATGTACTTAACACTACTGAACTGTACATGTAAAATGATTAAAATAGTAAATTTTATGTTACATGCATTTTATCAAAATTATTTTATTTTATTTTATTTTTTTTTGCGATACGCGGGCCCCTCACTGTTGTGGCCTCTCCCGTTGCAGAGCACAGGCTCTGGATGCGCAGGCTCGGCGGCCATGGCTCACGGACCCAGCCGCTCCGCGGCATGTGGGATCCTCCCGGACCGGGGCACGAACCCGTGTCCCCTGCATCGGCAGGCGGACTCTCAACCACTGCGCCACCAGGGAAGCCCCCCAAATTAATTTTTTTTCATTAAAAAAAAAAAAGGAAAAAAGAAAACAGCAGCTGAGAGCCAAGCAAGAAACAGAGGGACAGAGAGAGACTGACAGATGGAGTTAGTGAGAACGACCTCCAATTGCCTTTACTGAGAGAAAAGTAGAGACAGATTGACAGATACTGTGTGTGTGTGTGTGTGTGCGCGCGTGCGTGCGTGCGTGTGTGTGTGCGCGCGCGCACATCCAAGACCCCCTCAGCCTCTTGCCACCTGCCTGAGGAAGTGACCCCCTCTGGCCTGGGCTGAGAGTGGGGGTGGGGCTTCAGCTGTTACCTCCCCAACTCCAGGAGGCCTGCCAGGTAACACTCATGGGCTTTCCCAGCCTGGCCTGGCCGCCTCCTACCTGGGGGACATCTCCTCCCAGGGCTTTGGCTTTCCCTCTGCACAAACGAGGGACAGAAGAGGACTCCCCTTCAGGAGCAGCAGAGCTGGGAGACCCCTGAGGTCTGCACCCATCATTTTCCAGACAGAGAAACTGAGGCCCAAAGGGGAGACTGTCAATGAGGCTCTCCCTGTCTCAATCTGACTGGATGCCAGGGCTATGCAAGACACTGGTCTGAGTGCTTTCTCTCTATAACTCGGTGACTTCTCACGGTCGCCTGTTTTACAGTGGAGGAAACTGGGGTTCACAGGGGTGTGGTAGGCTGAGCCGTGGCCTCCCAAGATATCCAGGTCCTAAGCCCTGCAACCTGTGAATGTTTCCTCATGTGAAAAAAGGGTCTTTGCAGATGTGATTAAGTCAAGGAGATTAAGATGGGACATTCATTATCCTGATGTTGTGCGTGAGCTCTACCTGTAACCACAAGTGTCCTTATAGAGGGAGGTAGGTGGACCTGTGACCAGAGACAGACTGGAGGAAAGCAGGGTCAGAGAAAGATGTTTTGCTGCTGGCTTTGGCGATGGAGGGAGGGGCCACGAACCAAGGAATGCAGGATGTGCAGCTCGAGCTACTGAAAAAAGGCAAGGAGATCACTGCACCCCTACGGTCTCCGGAGGGAGTGCTGCCCTGCTAACCCCTTGGTTTGGAGCCCTTAAGACTCATTTCAGGGAATTCCCTGGCAGTCCAGTGGTTAAGACTTGACTTTCCAGTGCGGAGGGTGCAGGTTCCATCCCTGGTGAGGGAGCTACAATTCTACATTCTACATGACTCGTGGCCAAAAAAAAAAAACATAAAACAGAAGTAATATTGTAACAAATTCAGTAGAAGACTTAAAAAAAAAAAAAAAAAGAAAGAAAGACCTGGACTTCCCTGGTGGCGCAGTGGTTAAGAATCTGCCTGCCAATGCAGGGGACATGGGTTCGAACCCTGGTCCGGGAAGATCCCACATGCCATGGAGCAACTAAGCCCGTGTGCCACAACTTCTGAGCCTGCACTCTGGAGCCTGTGAGCCACAACTACTGAAGCCCATGTGCCTAGAGCCCGTGCTCCGCAACAAGACAAGCAACCACAATGAGAAGCCCGCACACTGCAATGAAGAGAAGCTCCCGATTGCCGCAACTAGAGAAAGCCGGCGCACAGCGAGGACCCAAGGCAGCCAAAAATAAAAATAAATAAAAATAAATAAATTTATATTAAAAAAAAGACTCATTTCAGATTTCCAACCTCCAGTGCTGTAAGAGAATACATTTCTGTTCGTTTAAGGTACTAAGTCAGTGGTAATATATTACAGCAACAATAGCAAATGAATACAAGAGGTTAAATCACTTGCCTGTGATGACTTGTAAGTACAGAGTCAGGTTTGGACCCAGGCAGTCTGTCTCTACCACCTGCTCTCATAACTACCATACTGAGTATCTCTGCCTTCGGGGGACAAGAACCAGGAGCTGGAAGCCCGCAGCCTTTTTCCATCCCGTCCTCCACCAGTCCTCTTTGCCATGCCTCCCTCTGGTTTCATGATGCTGGGGTGACCTGGGGAGAATAGGGGAGCCAGAGGGAAAAAATGTGCTGAGTTTGTGCAAAGAAAGGTTTTCCTGCCTCTAGCACTTAGCAGCTCAAGTTTCCCCACTTAGCTGCAATAGCAGAAATAACCATTGCAATCCAAGGGCTAATGTTGCTAATAGATAAAAAGCTCGTATCAGGGATTGAAGGGTGTGCCCCGCCTCCAAAACAAAAGGAAAGAAAGAGAAAAAGATATGTTGAAGTCCTAACTCACCTACTCACAATGTGACCTCATTTGGAAACAGGGTTGTTGCTGATATAATTAGTTAAGCTGAGGCCACAGTGGAGTAGGGTGTTCCCCTCATCCAATGTAATTGGTGTCTTTATAAGAAGATAGCCATGTGAAGACAGAGACACAGGGAGAAGGCCACGTTATGCTAAAAGCAGAGATTGGAGTTATGGGTTGCCGGCCAAAGACTGCCAGCCAGTTACAAGAAGGCGCCAAGAGGCAAGAAAGGATCCCCTGATGGGTTTCAGAGACAGCACAGTCCTGCCAACACCTGAATTTTGGACTTCCAGCCTCCAGATTGTGAGGCAATACATTTCTGTTGTTTCAGGCCACCCAGTTTGTGGTACTTTGCTGTGGCAACCACAGGACACTGAAACAGCGCCTATGAATCAATAGAAAAATTAGGAAAGGATGGAAGAAGAAACACAATGACTCTTGTAAAAATGACACTGAAATACCATTTGCATCAGCTGGCTTTTGCTAGATTACACCACCCCAAATTTGAGTGGCTTGAAACAACAAACATTAAGCCTTGAGATTCTGTGGCTTGGCTGGGCCCATCTTGGTCTAGGCTGGCTCAGCCGGGCCTGGTTGATCTTGGATGGCTTCACTTGTAGGTTGTCAACTGGAATGGCTGGGATGCCCAGAGCCTCTGCCATCCTACAGGAGGCAAGCTGGTTCGCACAGTGGCAAAAGGGTTCTCAGCAGCAACAAGGTGATGACAGAAGCAGCAATTTCCCCTTAGGCAGAGGCTCAGAACTCATGCAATGTTAATTCTGCCACATTCTATGGTCAAAGCAAGTTCCAGGACTGGCTCAGAGTTGAGGAGAGGGAAATAGACTCCATCTCTCTCTCTCTTTTTATATTTTTTTGGCCACACCACCCTGCATGGTATGCGGGATCTTAGTTCCCCAACCAGGGATTGAACTCACGCCCTCTGCAGTGGAAGCATGGAGTCGTAACCACTCCACCAGGGAAGCAAGGACCGCCTCTTGATGGAAGGAGCCGCACAGAATTGATGGCCACCAGTGTCCTACCACATGCCTTCACCTACGGATTGGCAAAAATAAAACAGTTGGATGATACACAGAATTGGCCAGTCTGTGGGGAAACGGACACTCCCCCACTGCTGGTGGGAGTGTACATTGGTACAACCCCATGGATGGTCATTTTGCAATTGCTCTCAAAATTACAAATGTAGAAAACTTTTTTGATGTTGCAAAACCACTTAACCACTTCTGGGAACTCAGCATCTATGTTCTTCTTTCACGGCAGCATCGTTTGCAATACCGAGTGATGGGAACACACCAAATTGTACAAGAGGTACAATTATCCAATGGAAAAAAGAAAGAGGGAACTATGTAATTCAGCTTACATGATTGTCAGGTGGAAAAATCTAGGGGCAGAACAGTGTGTATCATATCCTGTTGTTTGTACATAAAAGGGGGGTATGCATATGCCCATATTTACTTGGACATGCATTAGCGAACTGCTCTGATGTCCCCTCACCTCCAGGTTTCAAATTAAGGGCAGGGAAACGTCCACCCCTGCCTCCCTGCCCTTCACACTCTTTACCCTGAAAGCCTCATGTTTGTGCAGCTCATGGCCTGTTTACCCAGCCTGAGTTATCAGTTAACCTTTGACGAGAGCAGCTGCTAGTCACGAAGCCCCAGGAGCCGCTCCCTCCTCCTGGACTCCAGGCTCCCTGGGGACTGTTCTCCCTTCTGCCCACTGCTCCTGGACCAAGGGGCTCAAGACCCACCTGGGAAGGAGGTGGGCCTCCTCCGCAAACTTGTCCCTGCTACAGCACCCCGTCGGGAAGAGCCACCCCCAGCCTCCTGTTTTTCCCCCTTAGGACTGGCACCTTCCAGAGAGAGCTCCTTGACTGTACGCCCTGATTGAGGGCCCTTCCCCAGAGTCTGGGAAGCCTGACAGTCCTGCGGAGTGACCTTGGATTGGTCGTTTCTCTCAGTTGGGCTCTCTTGTCTCAGCCAAGGGGGTAGGCCCATCCCAGCCTTGCCATACCCGCAGCTAAATGATGATGATGATGATGATGAGAATGATGAGGTAATGATGATGAGAGGATGATGATGAGATGATGATGATGAGACAATGAAGATGATGACGATGAGACAATGAAGATGATGACGATGAGAATGATGAGGTAATGACGATGAGAGGATGATGATGAGATGATGATGATGAGACAATGAAGATGATGACGATGAGAATGATGAGGTAATGACGATGAGAGGATGATGATGATGATGATGAGACAATGAAGATGATGACGATGAGAATGATGAGGTCATGACGATGAGAGGATGAGGATGATGATGATGATGATGAGACAATGAAGATGATGACGATGAGAATGATGAGGAAATGATGATGATGAGACAATGAAGATGACGACGATGAGAATGATGAGGTAATGACGATGAGAGGATGATGATGAGATAATGATAAGGTGATGATGGTGATACAGAGCATCTATTGTTCTCAGTGCTCTTCTCTGATGCATCAGTTCATTTTATCCTCACAGCAGCCCTGGGATGTAGGTCTTCCCATTTGCCCTCTTTGACAAATGAGGAAACTGAGACTCAGGGGGGTGAAAGGTCCAAGACCACCCAGCCTGAAGCAACAGAACTGGAACTTGAACCCAGGCCTTCTGGTTCCGCGGTGCTCATCCGCCTCTGCATGGGTGTGAGGTTTCCTTGCAGCCTGAACATCACTAGTGTGAGTCACCTCAACCGTCGAGTAGCCGACATTTACGGAGCGGTTACTGAACGCCCTGGCTTGATGCCAGTTAATGTCACCAGGGCAGTGACATATCACTCATCTTATCTGCTTAGGGACTGGTGGAGGCCTGATGACCTAACGTGTTTCCTTCCTGGGAAGTGCTAGCCAAGCTGTGGTCTCCTAAGATCTAATATGGATCCTGCGGGCGGGGCAGGGATCCCTGACGTAACCTCTGAGGTCAGAGCCTGAGTTTGCAGAAGAATGGAACTGTCCATTGAGGATTAACAATTCTGATTTAAAATCATAGGGCTTGGGACTTCCCTGGTGGCGCAGTGGTTAAGAATCCGCCTGCCAATGCAGGAGACATGGGTTCGAGCCCTGGTCCGGGAAGATCCCACATGCCGTGGAGCAACTAAGCCCATGCGCCACAACTACTGAGCCCACGTGCTGCAGCTACTGAAGCCTGTGCACCTAGAGCCCCTGCTCTGCAACAAGAGAAGCCACTGCAATGAGAAGCCCGCGCACCACAACGAAGAGTAGCCCCTACTTGCCGCAACTAGAGAAAGCCCGCGTGCAACAATGAAGACCCAACACAGCCAAAAATTAAAAAAAAAAAAATCCAGAATCGAAAGAAAAGGATCTCAGTGTTCAACACAAGGCCCCAATCAAGGCAGGGGATAGCCCCAGGGTTACTCTACAAAGGAGAGGCCGGTGGGGACTCAAAGCTTGTAAAGAGACATTCCAAGCGTCGGGCTGGAAGGCCCTTCGTGGGTGGTTGAGATGGACCTTATTCCCATTGAACAGATGTGCAAATCAAGGCTGCCCAGCAGAGGCGGGGCAAGAGAGCAATGCAGGCCTCATCCAGAGGAAGGGAGCTGTCTTCCCTCTCCCCTCTTGGTGAAACCCAATGTCAATTCAGTGGGGCCTGCGTTCAAATCCTGATTGTGCCAATGTCCTCACTTTGTGGCCTTGGGCAAGGCCCTGGACTGCTCCGAGCCTTAGTTTCCTTCTCTGTTAGATGCGGAAACTCAGGGCTGATTTCAACTGTACCAGTTGTAAAAATATTGAGATACCTCCAGATTTGGTTGGTAAAAATCCGCTCCCCCAAGACCCTGGTTGCCCCCTAACCTATGGCATGTCTGGGTCCTCCCAGACATCCCCAGGTTCTACTAACTAAAAGGGAAACACCAGGTCAGTGGAGGGCACCAGGACATTGCTCTAGTGATGGGGCCGAATTGTTACTGCTGCATAGCCAGGCCTATACTGACTGATGCTCAAAATATTTTGAATATGCCTCCTGGGGTTAATGGTGATAGCCTGTAGGATTATTGTAAGGATCTAGTGAGTTAACATCTCTATGGAATGACCAGCAAACCTATTAGTAATAATAATAATAATAACAACAAGAACATGCTCATCATTCTTCTTTGGCTTCGCTGAGGAGCCTCCAGCTTGTCCTACATGCCCCTCAGGACTCAGTTTCCCCATCTCCACATTCCCTAAGCCCTTTCCCCCACTCCCAGTGGCCAGGATGGCGGGTGGGCCTGCTATCTCCCCAGCCTATTTGCTCTCCCTCTTCTGGGGCTGCCACCCTAGCCAATGCCCTTGAATAAAAGGGCAGGGCACCTGGGTTCTGCTTCCTCCTCTCTGGCCTGGATCATGCTCTGGCTTCTCTCTCCTCTGGCGCTCCTGGGAGCGCTGGCAGCCTCACAAGGTAGGCGCATTGTGTGTGGTCCCTCAGAGAGGGAGAGGGTGGGCCCCAAGGCCACATGGGTGGTGAGAGTCTGAGTGCCAGCTTCTTGTATATTGGCTTTTTGTCTAATGGAAGCAGCTGCAGGGAGTGTTTGAGAACGTAGTTCTGGAGCCAGGCTACCTGGGTTCAAATCCTGGCTCTGCCATTTCTTAGCTGTGTGACCTTGAGCAAGCCACTTAACCTCTCTGTGCCTCAGTTTCCCCATCTGTGAAATGAGGGTGATAATGACTCTGCCTCAGGGGGCTCTTGGGGGCATTCACTGAATTACTATGTTTGAAGAGATAGAAAAGCGTTAAATTCATTAACTTGAGATGTCTGGGTTTTGGGGGGGGTTAATAAATTTATTTATTTTTGGCTGCATTGGGTCTTCGTTGCTGAGCGCGGGCTTTCTCTAGTTGCGGCAAGCTGGGGCTACTCTTCGTTGCGGAGCACGGGCTCTAGGTGCGTGGGCTTCAGTAGTTGTGGCACGTGGGCCCAGTACTTGTGGCTTGCAGTCTCTAGAGGGTGGTTCAGTAGTTGTGGTGCACGGGCTTAGTTGCTCCACAGCATGTGGGATCTTCCTAGACCAGGGCTCGAACCTGTGTCTCCTGCATTGGCAGGCAGATTCTTAAGCACTACGCCACCAGGGAAGTCCCTGGGTTTTCTTTAATTAGCAGTAGTCTTTTGATGTTCGACTACCTGTGGGGTTTTTTGTTTGTCTTTGCAGAAACTCCTATATACCCTGGCTCCTCCCCTACCTTTTTGGAACAGTCCCTCAGAACTATCTGAGAGGGTGTATCCCAGGCTTAAGTCCTCAGGAATGCCTGAAATAAAACATAATCCTCAACTTAAAAAAAAAATTCTTTTGTTTGAGGAGCTTTTTAAGAGCTTAGAACAGTGTCAGGTCATAAGTGGGCCTGCCTGAAGGTGAGTTATTATTCATAACTTATTATTATTCCTTTACCTCGTCTGCCTATCTCCCCCCTGGTTCTAGTTCTACCCGCTTTGGCTGGGAATTAAGTGGTCAAAACCTAGCCAGGACCTTGCTGCTTGAGACTCTAAGTACCGCCCCCCACCTCCCCGGCTTCACTTTCCTCATCTGTAAGAGGAAGGTATGAGTCAAGGTCAGAACTTTTCAGACTCTGTGTCTTAGAGCCTTGAGGTTTCTTGGAAGAGCCTCAGGGGCTTCTTGGGGGTTAAGATGAAGACTCACTAGACATTGTCCTCAGCCCAGCTGATAAAGAGAAATGATGAAGGGAAATGACACTCTTAACTGTTCACTTCTGGACTTGGAGGGGGGAAACGTTGCGAGAAAGAGTTCCACGGTGAGAACTGATAGATTACACGGAGACTCTCCTCAGCCCCAGCTTGGAGGTGCTGCGATTCCGGCTCCCAAGGTTTGCCCACACTGTTTCGCGCACCTGGAATGCCATTTACTCAGCACCAGGAAAATGTTCCTGGATCTTCTCCCAACAGTCCTCCCGCCCTCAGCCCTTAGTTCTATTCTTTATTTTTATTATTATCATTTTTTGGCCGTGCCAAGCGGCTTGCGGGATCTTAGTTCCCCAGCCAGGGATTGAACCCAGGCCCTTGGCAGTGAATGGGCCGAATCCTAACCACAGGACCACCAGGGAATATTCCCCCTTGGTTCTGTTCTTGAATTGTGCGTGAGAGTGTGTGTGTTTGTTCCCCTTTTTTTCCTTCTCAAATCACAAGTTCTGATCACCTCTCTCTCTCCACAGGGACCTCCAAGATGTGTCCAGTCTGCTCTCTACCAGGAAACTGCACGGAGATAACCTGTCCTTCAGCCCGGGACGCCTGCTTGTTAAGCCAGTTGCAGCTGGGTGGGGGATCGGCCAGGGGGTGGGCAGGGAGGATGGACAAAGTACCCAAAGTGGGTGGGCAGGGGTCAGAGGGGAGAGGCCTGGACCTGCCGTCCTGGGACTGAAGGTTCCAAACTTTGCCCGGTAGCTCAGCTCACTGCCGCGGGGGGTTGGGGGCTGGGGTGCTCTCAACACCAGCTGAGGCCCCAGATTGACCTCTGGGCATTGCTGCAGAGGGGCAGAGGTCTGGGAGGGCTTGGGGGATGGTCTCTAACTTCCCCTCCTCAACTTCTGTCGCCAGCAAATGGGACTCTCGTCAAGAATGGGTCCTGCGTGGCCCCTGGGGAATGCCGAAGAGATGTTTACTCCCTGACCTATGGCCCTGACTTGAGTCTCTGGATCAGCACAGCCTGTTGTGAAAACGGCTGTAGCGGGTTTACCCGACAAGGTTGGTCAGCGGGACCTGGGGGTCACACACCCGGGTGGGGTGACATGGGAACTTGGCCTTGGTTTCCGGCTCTGCCTGGGACAGGAAGAACCTCAGTTTTCTCATCTGGAAAATGGGTGTGAAATAACTTTGGCAGGGGGTGCGTCCAGCACAGGGCTGGCATATAGTAGGCACTCTATAAATTGTAGCTGTGCTTATCCAGTTATTGGTGGTGGGGCTGGAGAGAAGCCCCAGACTCTTATTTCTCCTTAGGAGAGGGGCTGCCCCGAAGGATAGTCAAGCAGAACGAGAAATGTCATGGGTGGTGATGGGCTCTGGTCTAGGGTAAGGGGAGGTGCTCATTTTCAGGTGCTGACTTTGCACTTGTTCGACCTTGACAATGAACATCTCCTTGCTGGCTCACTCCAGACCTGTCTCTGAGTGGTGATAAAGATCACTTTTGGTTGCCTGGTTATTTTTTCCAGAGAAGGAATTTTGTATTTGGCAGGTCTAGCGGTGGGGAGACTTGAGACAGCTCCACATTCAGGGCTACTAGCCATCCTTCCAGACACGTGGGATTTCCGTCCTCCTAAACTGTGCACGTCAACCAAATAAAATAGCCAAGTCCAAGCCGAGAGGTGGGCATGCTTTTCAGCACATAAAATGCCAATTATGAGCATAACTGCATCAAACAAAACTCCTACGTGTAAAGAAAGGTTGAAGGGACTACCTCGGAATACTCTTTTATTATTATTAATTTTTTTTATTTTAAAATAAATGTATAGGTATATCCATTCTTTTTCAGATTCTTCTACTGATCATTTTTATTTTATTTTTTGTTCTGTTTTAAATTTTTTTTTAGTATGAAAAATTCTTAGCATGATGTTTTTGTTTTAATTTTTAAAAATTTATTAAAAAAACAAAACATAATGGTACAAAAAGGTTGAAAGTAAAGAAGTTGGAAAAGATATACTGTGCAAATATAAACCAAAAGGAAATTATATAATAACAGATACAGTAGGCTTGAAAGCAGAAGTGTTACTAGAAATAAACAAGGACACTTCATATCAACAAGACCAATTTACCAGGAAGTTTTAAATTTGTATTAACTTTTTATTTTATATTGGACTATAGTTGATTTACAATATTGTGTTAGTTTCAGGTGTACTAGAGTAATTGTCTCTCGGTAGATGCTGAGAGCAGTGCTGTCTGTAGAAATACAACGTGAGCCATATTAGGGAATGAAAGCCTTTCTATTAGCCACATTCAAAAGCACAAAGAAACCGGCGAAATTAATTTAAGAATCGACCTTATTTAAGGTACCATATCTAAACTATTACTTCAATATGGAGATAATCAATATAAAATTATTAATGAGATATTTTACTTTCTTTCCCCAAACTAAGCCTCTGAAATCTAGAGTGTGTTTATACTCACGACTCATCCCCAAGGGAACCAGCCACAGTTTAACTACTTAATAGCCATGTGTAGACAGCAGCCACGTATTAATCAGCACAGTTCTCTACTTTTCTATATCTGCCAATGTTTCAGTATAAACCCATGTTAAAACGATATGTGCCTTAGTTCTGGGGGTTTTTTGCTTTGTTTGTTTTTTTCCTTTTTTTTTTTTTTTTGCGGTGCGGGGGCCCCTCACCGTTGTGGCCTCTCCCGTTGCGGAGCACAGGCTCCGGGCGCACAGGCTCCGGGCGCGCAGGCTCAGCGGCCATGGCTCACGGGCCCAGCCGCTCCGCGGCATGGGGGATCTTCCCGGACCGGGGCACGAACCCGTGTCCCCTGCATCGGCAGGCGGACTCTCAACCACAGCACCACCAGGGAAGCCCATGTGGCTTAGTTTTGACTCAGGAAAAACATGCTTAAATGGCTTCCTCGTAAATGTTTCAGATCTCTAAGAAAACTCTGAAAAGTAATCAGGTGGTGGAGTACCACTCTTTTGTAGAACACCAAAATATCTTAAAACCTAAAATAACAGGATCACCTTTTCGTCACATTTGGAACTTGGGGTCTTTGAGGGAGGCCTTCTGTCTGTGTGGTCAGCGCTGTGTCCTGAAAACAGGGCCTGGCACACAGTAGGTGCTCAAGAAATGTTTGTGGAATGAATGCAAGAAGGCTTGGGATTCAGCCTGAAGGTTTGTGCAGGACAAATGAACAGAGTGGGGCCAGCTCCACCTTTGGCTCTGTTCACTCTGCTCCTCGGAATAAATCTTCAAGGGCCAGAAGGGTGTCTGAGACCAGGCTGGTCCCACTTTGGAGGAAAATGCTCTGGGTTTTTTTATTTTTGTTTTTTTAAAAAAATTTTTTGGCTGCATTGGGTCTTCATTGCTGTGCACGGGCTTTTTCTAGTTGCGGTGAGCGGGGGCTACTCTTTGTTCCAGTGCGTGGGCTTCTCATTGTGGTGGCTTCCCTTGTTGCGGTGCACGAGCTCTAGGTGCGCGGGCTTCAGCGGTTGCGGCTTGTAGGCTCAGTAGCTGTGGCTTTCAGGCTCTAGAGCACAGGCTCAGTAGTTGTGGCGCACGGGCTTAGTTGCTCCGCGGCATGTGGGATCTTCCTGGACCAGGGATCGAACCTGTGTCCCCTGCACTGGCAGGTGGATTCTGAACCACTGCGCCACCAGGGAAGTCCTGCTCTGGGTTGTTGTGAGTGGAAACAGCAAGAACAGAGGGCTGGAGGGGGAAAAGAGGACTGAGAGGGGTGTCTCCCTCAGCCCCATCCTACCCTCACCACGACCGCTCCCTCCAGAAGTGAGACCCGAAGCTCAGCCCAACGGGGTGAAGTGTTCCTACTCTTCTGGGAATAAGTTGGCCCCATGTGACCCCCTTCCGGTCATGAACTGCACCGGGAACGAGACTGTGTGTTTCACTCTCAGTGGGACGTGGCGTGGAGGTAAGTGTTCCCTTCAGGAGGTCAGTTGCATGGCTGGCCTCCCTCCCACCTGCACAAATCAGTCTTGAGGTTTATTTGCATGTGTGTTCTGGTTACCTCTTGCTACTTAACAAATCACTCTCACCCGTAGTGGCTTAAAACAACAACAATCATTTTACGAACTCTTACAGTTTCTCTAGGCTGGGAATTCAGGAAAAGTTCAGCTGGACAGTTCTGGGTCTCTCATATAGTTACAGTCAGAGGGTTGCTGGAGCTAGAACTGCAGGGCTGAGGGCAACTAGGGGCTAGATGAGCATCTCATACATGTAGAATCCAGGCTTTTCCATGTGTTCTCTCCACATTGGTTAGATTGGGCTTCCTCACAGCATGGCTGCCTTGGGGCTTTTTGTATGGTGGCAGAGACTCCAATACACTGAATAATACAGAAACAAGGCAGCAGCTTGGGCTAGTTGGCCCCCTTCTCTCTCCATGTAATCTCCAAGCTTCTCTGTGTGATTTCGCCTCGTCGGTCAAATTGGGCTTCCTCACATCATGGTTGCCGCCATCTTTACATGGCAGCTGAAGAATTCAAGAGCAAGTATTCCAACAAACAAGGTGGCAGCTGCATGGTCTTTTATGACCTAGCCTTGGAAATCACACCTTGTCACTTCTGTCATGCTTTATTGGTTGAAATGGTCACAAAAGTCCATCTGATTTCATGGAGAGGAGGTATAGACCCTCACCTTTTGGTCTTAAAGAATTTGCAGATGTATTTTTAAATCATCACTATTGCTTGCAAATGGTTAGAGCAGAGGCTTTTTGAACAAAAGTCTTAGCATAGAACCAAACTGATCAGAGAATAGACTAACTATGAAGGCAGCAAAGTGAAAGAGAGAAATGGCCTGGGCTTCTGTTCCTGGTAGTCTAGCCTGGCAGACTAGATTCTCGGAAGGGTCTTTCTTCTACAAACAGTGGCATGCTGGAAAGGTGGAGGTGGGAGGAACAAGAATGGGGGGAGTGGTCCACTCCAGTGGAGAGAGGTATTTTATCACCACCAGTGTTTAGAAATGCGGATATATGGTGATAATAAAAAGCAGATTGACTTTCAGTTCGTTTTATTACTGTTTTTAACTGCTCTGCAGACAATACACCCTCTTATAGCCTGCTTCCAGGACGGATTGCTCCCACCACCCATCCCCCTTGGTACCGTTTACAGATGAACGAGATGCTGTCAAAAATGTTTTTCATGATTTTGGGGGCTTATGGGAAGTTAGGGAAATTTCCACGGCTTCCCAAATTAAACTAATATGTGAGCAGAAATCAGGAAGGAGATCAGTGAGTGAAAATGAAAGGCGCAGTAAGAGCGAATGCTGATAACAGTCTGGTTTAAGTGACTAGGTCTTGGGTCCACAGCACGGTTGGGTAGCTGACTCTTTAATCCCCACATAAGCCAGGGACCGTGGAAGGAGGCTGAAATGATCCCAAGTTGGTAGCACCTCCTGGCTCTCAGTATAAACAAAGGCAAATCGTCTCCAGGGAAAAGCCCCCAGGACTCCCACAGATTGACATCAACCAAATGGGAGCTGACAATCCAGAGACCATGACATGCGTAAGGAAACAAGCCACCAAGAGCGATAGCAGAAGCCACAAACAACAGATAGAGGTCCACGAGGAACTCAGCTATTATCATGAGCAGCTACAGAACATAGCACAGCTATATGTGACATACATGAAGGAATGAAGTTAGAATCCTCCAACTGAGCAGGCAACACACGGTTATAAGAAATGACCAGATAGATGTGAAAATGAATCCTACAGAACGATCAAGTGAGCTGGGAACTTTCAGACAGAGAAAGACAGACATCAAGTTGGGAAGGCTCAAGCTCTGAGTCTCCCCCCTCAAGCTTCCCCCTGTGTCTGCAGGGGGCCCCCAAATCCTGAAGGGCTGTGCTACACCGGAGGTCTGCCACCTGCAAGCGAACACCACCCTGGGCCCGGAAGCGTCTGGATTTCATCTCACCGCCAAGCCTGAATGCAACCACGTGGCTCCTACCACCCACCCAGGTGCTTTGAACCCTGACTTCCTGAGACCCTACCCTTTCTGCCCTCTCTGGATCCCAAATGCCCTTCCCGATCCTATGTGTTCCCAGGGTATCCCCTCCCCCTACCATCATGCTCCCAGGGAGTGCAATTACCCATATGCGCGTGCACGCGTGCACACACACACGTACAGACTCATACCACTTGACACCTGGAAGCAGAAAATCCCATTGGCATATATCCACACCTCCACAGACATCTACATTTACATCCCAGCACCCAAAACACACCTACAGAAGAGCATGTACTTCAAAACACGAACATCCTGTTGTGTAAGTGAGATTAGACATCTAGACTCGATTTAGATAAGAAATCTGGCTGTCTTTCCCTTTTCTTCACTTCCTTGCTTGTGAAAGAAGCCAGATTTGCCAATAGTCTTCTTTCAGCTTAACAAAGAACATTGACAATAATTTTCGTCTTCCAGAAAAGAGAGATGTTAATTGAGATAGTATTTACCAGGGCAACGGCTTTTGAAGTGAGACAACTGACCAGAATTACAGCCATTTCAGACCAGCAGAGAAAATTTTCAAACCTGGATAGAGCAGTATCCCCTCAGCTCCGGGGATGTAGAAGATGCTCTTGTTAGAAACCCGCACAGCAAGGACAAGTTCTGTGATGAAGGGGATCTGTTTGCTGAATCTGCAGGCAAAGCAGGAACATTCTCACCTTCACTTTCTCGGATTACCAGCTGCTAGGCGGTTTACTTTTCAAAACTAAGCAGAGGATTAAATGAATGATCACGATGAAGAAAAAAAAAAAAGGAAGACTTGGGAGCTAAAATTTACGACGTGGAAAGGGAAAAAGGGCAAAATAGGATTACTAACCACTGGAAGATGGGACTTGGAATTTTCATGTATACAGTCCCTGCGGGCATATCACATATCTGTGCAGGGACACATCGGTTGTCAGATCCAGACACGTGGACAGGGAAAGAGACAGGTACAAACACACAAACATACAAAAGTACAAAATATACACAGACATACTGAAACACTTTACTAACATCCATGTCTGTGCGCCAACATATATATCCAAGCACCCCAAACCTTGCTGGAAACACGCACCCCCCCAAACAAGCCTGCCACATCTATGCGTAAACACAGACATGCACATAGATACCTATACACACAGGGGCCCACGGAAGCAGACACACAAACATCCCCAGCCCTCCTCAGACAATTCCACACGTACACATGCACAACCACGTGACCACATGTGCACACAGAGAAACAGACCTGCATGCTCGTACACGCAAACTGCATCATCGCAGCAGTGCATCCAGGCAGCACGGTCACAGGCATATAGCTGTGTGCCCAGAAGTGTACACACACACACACACACACGTTGTCCTCCAGCCAGTTCATCTTCCTCTCTCCCCAGGTCCCCATGTACCTGGGACCCACACCAAGGCTAAGGTCACCGTCTGTTTCATCTGCTCAGACCTCCACCATTGCAACCCTCTCCCCTGCACGGAAGATAGGAACTACTGCCTTCAGATAGCGGGCATCACAGGTGGGTGCCCCTGTGGACAGGATTGGGCAGGAGAGGAAGAAATGGGACCTGAGACACCCAAGACCTCTCCTTGCCCTCCTGTGTTTGCTGCCTTGACTCCAGCCGTGGTAGCCCTTTTCTGGCCATGGAGGACAGAAGCTGGTGGCAGTGGAGGACGTGAGCTTAAAATCCGATGTCACGTTTGTCATAGTTATTCCTGAGTAACCAAGCAGCTCAAGATGTAGAGGCTGAACCAGGCACAAAGGACAAATAGTGTATAATTCCATCTACAGGAGGTAGCTACAGTAGCCAGAATCATGCAAAAAGAAAGTAGAATGGTGGTAGTTTCAGTTTTGCAAAATGAAAAATTTCTAGAGATCTAGCATACCACAATGTGAATACTGTTAACAGTACTGAACTGTACACTTAAAAGTGGTTAAGAAAGTAAATGTTATATTATGTATTTTTTTACTACAGTGATAAAAAAAACTTTGTGACTTAAAACAGCAATGATTTTGGGAGTTCCCTGGCAGTCCAGGGGTTAGGACTCAGCGCTTTCACTGCCATGACCTGGGTTCAATCCCCGGTTGGGGAACTAAGAGCCCACAAGCCACACGGCAAGGCCAAAAAAACCAAAACCCAAACCCAAAACAATGATTTATTATTTCTCACCACTCAGTGGGTTGACCAGGCTCACCTGGGCTGTTCTTCTGCTCCAGGGGTGAAGGCTGAGGTCCAAGGGGTGTGGCTGCACTCAGCTGGGAACTCAACTGAGGCTGCAATGTTCAATACAGCCTCTCACCTTCCGAGGCCTCTCTCCATGTGGTCTCTCATAGTCTGTAGCCTAGTTGAGCTTCCTTACAGTATGGTGGCTGGCTTCTGAGCAGGGAAAAGTGGAAACCACTGGCTTCTTAAGAGATAAGCCCAGAACTGGCACGCTGTCACTTCTGCCACAGTCTATTGATCACAATAGTCACAAGGCCAGTTCAGATTTAAGAGGTGAAGAAATTGATTCCACCTCTTGATGGGGGAGTGGTAAAAAGTCATGTTGCAAAAAAGCATGTGGCATGGGAGAAACAGTTGTAGCCATCTTGGCATCTACTGCAACATTCCGGGCAGGGAGCCCCCAAAGTTCCCTGTCGATCTGCATCATAAAGGGAAAAAACTGGACTCTTCTGTAAATGGGAAGAGGGATTAAATTAGAAACCAGCTCTTCTCTGGGATGAATTCCAAGATGCACATGAATAGCTGAGTTAGGAATTCCAGCAATATAATTAGGAATAGTAAGGATAATGTACCAGACCAAGTGCTGGGCGTTTCTGGGGTCCTAGAGAAGTTTCTGGCTAAGCCTATGTGAGACTCAGGGACAGGCTGGGGAGACATTGCCAACAGGTGTACCTGTTCATCGCCAATGAACAGGTACAGAGTCACCTTGTTCATTGAAACCCTAAGGGGAGAAGGCAGGGGACTCTGCATCTTTTTTTCTTTTTTAAACATCTTTATTGGAGTATAATTGCTTTACAGTGGTGTGTTAGTTGCTGCTGTATAACAAAGTGAATCAGCTATACGTATACATATATCCCCATATCCCCTCCCTCTTGTGTCTCCTCCCACCCTCCCTATCCCACCCCTCTAGGTGGTCACAAAGCACCGAGCTGATCTCCCTGTGCTATGCGGCTGCTTCCCACTAGCTAGCTATTTTACATTTGGTAGTGTATATATGTCAGTGCTACTCTCTCACTTTGTCTCTGTCTTCCCCCCCACTGTGTCCTCAGGAGGATTATATGTCTCATGCTCAATGACATCAAGTCCATGAGGGGGAATCTCAGACAGAGTGCATGCCAACAATGGCACCCAGAGGGATTTGGGGGCCTCCGTTGGGTGGTGGCTGGTAATTGCTTCTCCTCATGAGCCTGCCCTCCATATCCTTCCAGTCTTAGGTGCAAGTAACTGTTTCCTGGAGAAATGGTTCCTGTGTGGCCTCCAAGGACTGCACATCTGACAACTCCATCTTTGCCTTGAACTACAGCATTGGTTTTGGCTTCCGGGTCAACACCACCTGTTGCCAAGGCAACTGCCAAGAGCCCCCTCCTCTCGGTACGCTGCCACCAGAAAGCAGTCAGATGGGTGGCCAAGGAGGGGGTGGGGTGACTTTGGAGGAGAGTTTGTCCTGCGTTGAAGAGGGCGTGCACTCAACACCCATTCTCCAGCCAGGCTATCCTAAGGCGCCCTGACCCCAGTTCAGTGGGAAAGCCCGTTAATGTCATTCCCTTGTAGTAGAGCCTAGGAGCGCACGAAGGGCCCTGGGAGGTCCTCAGAGTCCTCCCGGCTGACTATCACTCTCCCCTACATAGCCACCCTGCCGGCCTCAGGCACCTTGAGCAAGTTCTTGTGTCCTACATGTCCTGGGGGCCACTCAGGGCCCTGCAACCACTTCTTCTACATGCAGTGTCCCAGTGGGGAGACAGAGTGTGTCCAGATGAACCTGGTGTCTGAAGAAGGTAAGGTGTGTGTATGTGTGTGTGCACGTGTGCACAAGTGAGCCTGGGTGCACTGGTTTTGGATACAGGCATGCCTGGGTTTGGGGGTCCATCTCCCTCATTGACTCTGTGTGACCCAAGCCACTTCATCTCTTCGAGCCTCAGTTTTCCCTTACGATAAATGGGAATGCTGGAAGAACACCTCACAGGGTTTTGTGAGGATGAAATTAGTTCATGAGAGAGGTGATGGAGTGGAGGGCATAAAGCAGGACTCTGGGGCCAGGCTGCCTGGGTTCAAATCCTAGCTCTTATGAGCCAGGTGACCTTGAGCAGGGGACTTTCTTTCTCTGTACCTCAATTTCCCCATCTGAGAAAGGGGATAATTATAGTCTCTTATCCCCAAGACTGCTGTGAAAATTAAATAAGATAATCCATGAAGCTTCTAGGTGAGTGCTGTCCAAAAGAAATACAATGTTCACATGCGTAAATTAAAAATTTCCACTAGCCTTATGTAAAAGGTAACAGGTGAAATTAATTTAATAATATATTTTATTTAACCCAATATACCCAACAGTTATCATTGCAACATGCAAATGATATAAGACCTCGTAAATGAGATATCTTACATTCATTTTTGCCTGCCAAGTCTTTGAAACCTGGTGTGGCTTTTATACTCACAGCCTGTTCCAGTTCAAATCAGCCACATGGCAATTGCTCAGGTACACATACAGCTACTGGCTACTGCATTGAACAGTTTAATTCTTGAACATAGTTAGGACTGTGTATGGCATTTCAGCAAATCTAAGATGTTACCGATGGGAAGACAGGAAGACAGCTCTATTCAGGAATGTTAAAATGTGTGTGTGTGTGTGTTGGGGGATGTGAATGTGAGTCTTGGAACTGATGACTTTCAGTGTTAGTGGTCATCATTATTATGTGTGTATAAGGCTTATGTGGACTGGACAGACCTTCAATCAATCACTGTCCAGCGAACGGATGTGCTGGGGAACTTGTGTTTGTGTGCACAATGGGTGTGTGTGTGTGTGTGTGTTTCTGGGGGAGGGGTGATATGACAGTGGGCAGGGAGGCTGGGCACGTTGGTGTGGATTGTGTTCTGGTCTCTGGGGCATCACGGGAGCTGTTTGTGACTGAGATGTGTGTGTGTGTGTACACGTGTGGTAGGTGTGCATGATAGTGGGTGTGGGACCATGACTCACAAACATGGCTCTATGGAGGAAGCATACTCCAGCATACTCCAGGTCAAGATGAGACAAATACAGACAGTGCTGTGAGGCTTACATTTCTTTTTAACTTTGGTATTATGGAAAAATTCAAAGATAAATAAAAGAGCGAACAGTTTAATAAGCCCCAGGTACCCTTCACCCAATTCTGAGAATTATCCACTCATGGCCGATCGTGTTTCATCTCCACCTTGACCCCATATTATTTTGAATACACACAGATATCTTATCACTTGACAATAAGTATTTCCACATATGGCTAAAACTTAAGGACCTGAAAATAACCAAGAGTTGTGGTGAGGTGTTTTTCTGTTGGTAAAATAACACGATTTCACTTTAGCATTTCCCATCAAGTCCTCCACAAACTGGTTACATCGGTATATTTACATTTATATATAAATATATCCCATCCTATCATATTATACCGTATATGGATGGCTCCGAGGACGCATAGGAAATAGTTGGGAAACCGGTTGGAGGGATGTGTGAAGCTGAGTGGCCTCCAGGTGTCATAGTTTTTATTAATATTGAACACAAGTAAAAGAACACCTGTAACACACGTGTAAGGTATAAAGAATGACGAAAGGGACGGCCGTGACCAGCCCCAGATCAAGGATCAGAACATTCTTGGTGAGTTTTCCCCAAGGACATGGATTTGAGGGCCGGCCATTCCCTCCGAGGTTGGCTGGCTCCCATGTTCCCTTTTCCATGTGTCGAAGTCTTTTAGGAAGGCGACCCCGCGGGGTTGGAGGGAGTTTCAGGGCAATCTGCTAGATTGGAGGAACCCCCGGAATCTGGGGACAGCGACGCAGGGCTGGTGCCAGTGGTGGCGTGCGTGTGCCAGGCGCGCGCGCGCAGGGGGACACCTGCCAGCGCGCATCCTCACGTCCCCCTCCCCACCCGCGTCTCCGCAGGCGGCCGGAACCTGAGCGTGCGCGGCTGCGGCACCCGCGACCTGTGCCAGATCGGGGGGCTCCCGACGCTCCCCGGCCACCGGCTGGCGCGCTGGCCGGTCTGCAGCACTTCCCAACGCGCCGTCCTGGACTCCGAGTGCCACTCGGGCGCAGCGCCTGGCCCCCGCCTTGCCCTGCCTGTGCTGATGGTCGCCCTGGGCACCGTGGCCCGCTCCTGAGCCATCCGACCCGGACCCCCGACCCCCTCCCCGGAGCCCGCCTGCTTGTCCCGCTAGATGGCGCCCTGGCTCCCCTCTGCTAGGGCATCTCTAGGGGCCTGGAAGCTCCTGCTGAGAAAGTCAAAAACCAGGGGTGGGCCTCCTCCCTCAGGCTAAGAGCTTCCCCAAGGCTAGTCCTCTTTCTTCACGCCAGGACCCCAAAGGCTGTACCTCTTCCCTCAGGCTAGGCTGTTTTTCTTCCTCAGATAAGAGAAGCCACCATGGTTACACATTCTCCTTCAGATTGGGGACCCCAAAGACTAAGCATCCTTATTCAAACTAGGGGGTCCCCATCACCAGGCTACTCCCTCAGACTAGGGCTGCATCTCTTCTCAGGAACATTGGGCAACAACTCCTCTTTCTCTCTCCCTCTTCAGGGTCTAGCAAAGTCCTGGGCAGTCAACCTGGGGCTTGAGGACCAAATACCACCTCCCCCACCAGTCTTTTAGAGCAGCCCATTCCACCCCCGCCACGGGCCCTCTTCTGTCTGGGCTCAGTCTCCCAGCTGCACAAATCTGAATGAATCGCCTTGCACCATGCCGAGAAGTTTGAGTTTCCTTTTTCTGACATTGCAGCCTCAAGTGGGGCCTGGATGGGGTCTACTCTCACCTCTGGGGATTCTGGGACCTGGGGGGACCTGCAGAGGACAATGTCTGGGGGCCAGAGTGGGCATAAGATCACATGCTCAGTCTGGAGTGAGTGTCATTTTAGAGCAAGCCCTGGACCCAAAGGACTGAGCAGAGAGGTAACATCGAGGAACCCACAGGAGGCAGAATGCCAGGAACATTTGCTTGCAGCTGAAAGTAATAGAAAGTCCAAGGAGGAGAACTGAAGCAATTCACTCCGCGTTCATTTAACAAGCATGTATTGATCACAACACTATGCGTCCAACATAATTCTAGACACCAGGGGTACAGAGTAAACAAAATCCCCTGCTTTCAGGAAGGTTATGTTTTCGTGGGGGAGATGATAAACCTCTCATATGATATTCCAGATAGTAATGAGTACTCTGGAGAAAACAGTGCAGGGAAGAGAAGTGGGGATACTTCCAAAGGGGTGCACTTTTATGCAGGGTGGGTTAAGAGTGACATCTGAGTAATGACCTGAAGGGGCTGAGGGAGAGGGCAGTGCAGATGTCTGAGGAGTGAGTGGGGGGCATTCCAGGTGGAGGGAATGGCAAACACAAAGGCTTTGGGGTAGGAGCAGTAAGGAATACCTAATATTATACAGCATAACAGAAAGAATGGAGATGGACATACCCATGGGTCATTAATTCAGCCGTTCCAAGGAGTCATTGAGAACATACTTTGCTGTCCTGCCGTCCTCAGCATGTTGGTGTTTGCACGATGACGGCCAGAGCTCCAGCATCAAGCCCTCTTACAACCATATCCAAAGCTGGAAGAGGTGGCTTCCCATCTTTGTCTTGTCAGAAACCCCATCACCTAGCAGACATCTCTTACGTCCCATTTGCCAACCCCTGGCATGGTGATAGATTATTCTGAATGACTTTGCCTAATCAAGAGTCAGTCCCTGGGGTGAGCGTCGAGAGAAAGAGAGAGAGAGAGAGAGAGAGAGAGAGAGAGAGACCTAGCCTATGAAGACAGGCAGGATCACTTCTGCCATATTCTCTTCATCCAGGCTCAAGGAAAGGGGAGCTGGACTCCACTCTTGATGGGGAGTGAGGAGTGACAAGGCTCTAAAAGAGCATGTAGGATCAGAAATACTTTTGGAAAAATACAATCTGCCATAGGGAGTATTCCACTGATTAGCAACTGCAGGTAGCAGGTCCCACTGCTAACGCCAGGCAAACCAAAGGGAGGAGGTGGTGTTAGCACACCTAAGAGCCCCTTGCTACTGTACTACAGGGCAACTTGTGCTGGAACCATGGGTGGGGGGCTGTGTGGCAAGGGCTGGGGCCACAGAGGAGGCACCACACACAGGCACAGTTCCATAGATAATGCTACAAGCAGGGGCGGAGGAGGCTCTTTTTACCCTCTGACCTGGAGTGCTTCCTCTTCGCAGGAGTCAGGTGGCAAGGGATCCTGGGAAATGTAGTTTTCAAAATCCCCCAGCCCCAGCATTACAGGGCAGAGAAGGGTAGATATGGAACTGAGGGACCACAGGTAAATAACAATGACATTAAACAGGTCCCTTCCTGCTCAGTTCCTTCAGCTGTAAAATGGGAGTAGTAACTGTTCCTGAAAAGGCGAATGAATATAGAGTGCTTAGTAGTTAATAAGTAACTACTTAGTATTAACTACTTAGTACTTAACTACTTAGTATTAACTACTTAGTACTAACTACTTAGTATTAACTACTTAGTACTAACTACTTAGTACTTAACTACTTAGTATTAACTACTTAGTACTAACTACTTAGTATTAACTACTTAGTACTAACTACTTAGTACTAACTACTTAGTGCTTAACTACTTAGTACTTAACTACTTAGTATTAACTACTTAGTATTAACTACTTAGTACTTAACTACTTAGTATTAACTACTTAGTACTAACTACTTAGTACTACTTAGTATTAACTACTTAGTACTACTTAGTACTAACTACTTAGTACTTAACTACTTAGTATTAACTACTTAGTACTTAACTACTTAGTATTAACTACTTAGTATTAACTACTTAGTAGTTAATAAGCATTCATTAGATGGCAGTTGTTAGGCTACTTGTCTTAGTTGGCTCAGGCGGCCATAGCAAAATACCATAGACTGGAGAATTCCTTGGTGATCCAGTGGTTAGGACTCTGCACTCTCACTGCTGAGGGCCTGCGTTCAATCCCTGGTCAGGGAACTAAGATCCCATAAGCCACAAAGCGCAGCCAAAAAAAAAAGAAAAAAGAAAAAAGAAAAAGAACCCAAAACAAAAAACCATAGACTGGCTGGCTTAGCCAACAGAAATTTATTTTCTCACAGTTCTGGAAGTTGGGAGTCTGAGATCAGAGTGCCAACATGATTGGGTTCCCGTGAGGACCCTCTTCCTGGCTTAAAGGCAGCTGTTTTCTCATTGTGTCCTCACATGGCAGAGAGAGCAAGCTCTGGTCTCTCTTCCTCTTCTTATAAGGACACTAATCCCATCATGGGAGTCCCACCCTCATGGCCTCACTAAACCTAATTATCTCCCAGAGGACTTGCTTCCAAATATCATCATATTGGAGGGTTAGAGCTTCAATATATTAATTCTGAGGGGACACAAACATTTAGTCCCTAACATTACTTAAAGGAAAGAGGGAAGGAGGTAATATTTCTGATTAGCACTGTGTGGGTGTTAAACATAATTAATCTTATTTAATGCCCTGTGAGTTAGGCATTACAGACCCTCATTTTGCAAATGAGAGATGAGTCCTTGAGTCTCCATCTCAAGGTCAGCCATCAAGTAGCTGGACTCATCTATGATTACTGATTCATGTGGGTTGAAGTGTCATCAGGCCTAGTTTGAAAGAATGGGGATGTCCTTGCAGAGCCTCTGAAATGTGGGCAGAAGCAACAGGAGTCAATTCTGGACAGAAGTTTTAAGAGCCTTAAGAGTGGTTTGCCGTATCCCTGCTCTCTCTACCTGGATGACCCCAAGGCAGAGTCCATCAGGCTGACCACCATGAACATGTGATGTGAGTGAGAAATAAACTCTTGTTGTTGTAAGCCACCAAAGCGTTGTGGGGCTGTTTGTTACTGTAGCTTCACCTGGCCTATCCTGACTAGTACAAAGGTCACAAGGTAATTAAAGGCAGAGTTGGGGGTAGAACCAAATATCTCACGTTGTTGCCTTGGGTAGGGTAGTGGTTAAGATCTCTGGACCTGGGAGACCTGGGGTCCTGACCTGGGTTTGTAGTGCAGATTCACAGATTATCTGTTGTGTGGCTTTGGACAAGTCTCATAACCTCTCTAGGCTCTGTGTCCCCATTTGTAATTGGGAGATATTTAGAGTTTGACCTCCCATTATTGTAAGGCATGTAAAGCTTAAGGACTGGCACGGTCTAAGTTTTCAACAGATGGAAGTAGTCATCTCCTGTGGTTGCTAATCATCATGATAACTGTACTATTATTTATCTGCATTGTGAAGAAGACATAACTGAGACTCAGGTGGGATAAAGGACTGCTAATAAGTGTCAGCAATGGGATTCGAACCCACATCTGTCTGACTCCAGAAGATAAAGTTTTTTCTACCTTAAACACTAAGGAAATGTCAACATAGACAAAAGTGGAGAAAATACCTTTGTGAAAATGTGTTAGGGAGACCTAACTCAAAACTGGAGCTGGGAAGCCACAAAGGGAGGGCTCTCGTGCACGTCACGTGTTGCAGCTTGTATAGTCCAACAGGAAGAAGGAAGATTTCCTCTCTTCGTTGGCAACAGCAAGCTGCAGGTGCCTGACAACAGCGAGCTGCCCTTGTCTGCAGTCAATGAGGAGCCACCACCACTTCAAACTCTCATTTTCCTTCACTGAACTTTTGCTCAAAACAACCCCTCCCCAACTTCCTCTTTTCTTCTGTAAAAGAATACTTTCCTCCTTCGTTTTCTGGATTTACATATGGTTCTCCATGGTTTGCTTGTTCTGAATTGCACTTCCTCAGCTATTCCTGAATAACCTCAATTTCTGCTTAAATAAAATTGCTCTTTTTTCTGATTAAGGTTGATATTTCATGGTGTTGATGCCGAAAGCTCAGCTTCTCTGTACGTGGCGCCAAATCGTATCTCCGAGACGGAGTTTTGGGTGAAGTAGAAAAGAATAGCTTTATTACTTTGCCAGGCAAAGTGGGACACAGCAGGCTCCTGCCTTGAAAAACTATGGGTCCCCCCTTGGAGAGTAAGTAGGAGTCGGCATCATCAACCTTCAGGTTCCAAATGGTCTGGTGTCTACGTGCTTGTGGCATACCATCATTAATTGTTAACTTCTCCCACCTGGAGAGGGTTTCAGTATCTGCAAAACAGCTCTAAGATGTTGTGTGTATCTGTTGATGGGGAAGCAGGACCTTGCCCCAAGGCTGCACTATTGTTTCTCTCCACTGTTTCTCCCTTTTCTCGCATTCCCTCCCTTCCCTAATGAACAGCTGCTTGAATCTGCCCGTTGGAACTCCGGGAAGGTCACGGAGGCTGAATGAAGGCTATCTTCTGTAATCAAAGAAATGGGGGACTCAGAAAGGCTTTGTGCCCAGGAACCCCACAGCGCCCTGCTCGGTATCCGTGTCATAAGTGGGATCCGAAGGAAACAAACTCCTGAGGAACTAGCAACCCCCAGAACCATGTGCGTTACCCATTTAAGCCCCTTGTGCTCTCTGCTTCTGTGAACCATCTCCTTCCTTTTGGTTTGGTAAGTCTTCTCTTGGATTCGCGCTCCCTCCTTTTGATTGAGCTCTCTAACTTTATTCGGGATTCTTTTTCTTGAAGGCATCGTCTTTTTGGTGAGTATTTATTTGTTTTCTGAACCTCTGATTTTGAAGTATGGGATCCCAATCCTCTAAATTATCTCAGGAGGGTCCTCCTTCTGGGATCCTGGCCAGCTTTATATTTAAAAACTATGGTCCCTCGTCATGCGCATTTTTAACTACGTGGATTAACCTAACCAAAGATAATTTAGAACTTCAATGATCATTACGGGGCATTTTTTGATCTCCCCAAACTTGTTTTTCTCAAAACTAAATTTGAAGACTGTGGATCTAAAATAAAACAAATGGAATGGGACGCCTATCTCTTTACAAAATACTATTCTAAATTGAGGTAAATAAACAATTGAAAGAAAATAAAAAGGCATCAGAGGCCTCTTCACCCCCTTTACCCCACTGCACTAACTTCCCCTTTGGCTACTGTACCTGCCCCATCTCCTTTGTACCCTCCACTTCCCCATTCTAATCCTCTCCCTGAACTTCCCCTTTTCTCTGAACCTCCGGCTGTCACTTCCTCTCTTGACCTATAGGTTCTCCTAAAGTTGACGAGACTCCGAGGGATTTCCTGGTAAACTGCTACGTTATTCCCTTAAACTGCTAAGGGAAAACTAAATTAAAAATTAATAAGAAAACCTTGCCAAATTCTGGTAAATATTGGAGCTACACTATCCACTTGAAACCCCACTTAGAACCTGTAGATGCAATCCTTAAAAAATCTGGCAGAAGCCAACAAAAGGTGAAAATTCTTACTAAGATCAGCTCTCCCAAATCTCTATCTGTAGTGGCCAGTTGGATAGCAAAATAAAATTTCACGTTGCCTCTTCTTTCCAGGTCCAGACTCATTCATTATCGATCCTTTCTCTCCTAGAGATAGCTACTGCCTTCTTGCTTGTCGTGTTTTGCATCTGAAGACCTTGACTTGGCTTTCTACCTGCCCGGGACAAGCAGCTGTTGGTTCCTCCTTTTGGCTATCTGTAGGAGTGACTCTGGATCTCGGGAAGGTAATAACCTTTGCACCTTCTTTGAGGACACCTCTTGGATGGTGTTATTTAATACTGCCAGAAATATTTACTGTTTGTTCCAGCTGAAACCTGACAAGATATTTGAAAGGATTTAGTAACGTCATGATCAGAAATTTGGCCAATCTGGAAGCTAATATACAGATCCGGATAGGAATTTTCTTTTAGACCCTTTCCTTTAAGCTAAAATATACCTGGGTGGTGGAGGAGAGCTTTAGCCATCTGAGAAGATAAACTTAACTTGTTCCAACTGTCCTTTTATAACTAGTGTGCTTGGTATGATTGTACCTGATTCATGGCGTAAATTTTAAAATGAAACTATAAGGTCTCTGTTTGCATCTGTCTCTGTGCTTATGTGTGTCAATAAGTGTGTTGTAGATGTGTGGGATTTTCTACCTTTGGACGGTATCACAAAAACTAATGTGTAGGGACTTCCATGGTGGCACAGTGATTAAGAATCCACCTGCCAATGCAGGGGACACAGGTTCGATCCCTGGTCCAGAAAGATCCCACATGCAGCACAGCAACTAAGCCTGTGCACCACAGCTCTCGAGCCTGCACTCTAGAGCCCATGAGCTACAACTACTGAGCCCGCGTGCCACAACTACTGAAGCCCGAGCTCCTAGAGCCCATGCTCCGCAACAAGAGAAGCCACCACAATGAGAAGTCTGCGCACCGCGACGAAGAGTAGCCCCCCTCTCGCCACAACTAGAGAAAGCCCACATGCAGCAACAAAGACCCAACGCAGCCAAAAATAAAAATAAATAAATAAATAAAATTAATGTGTAGTTCGATTTAATTGGCTTAAAGAAAATAAAGAGCTTGTATAAATTAAGTATTCATAAACTTTCAAGAAATATAGTAGAACTCCACCAAAATGCTTTTCAGGTTCATGTGATATGGGAAAATATTGTTCGGTTAAAATAATTTGATTAAAATGGACATGTCTTAGAGTTATAAACATGGAATGTAATGCAAACATACAACTTTTATTCAACCTGGGCTTATTAGTCAAATAAGTTCATATTACAAAATTTGTCAGCAAGAAAAGTAACTTGGTATGATGAAATTTTCATAAGTAATCTAAACATTGTTGTTAAAAATGAGTAAATTAAGTAGATGTAAGTAGGATAAAAAGTGTTTAGGTGAATTTAAAAAATAGTTTCCCCAAATCTTTTGGAACCTGAAACCTTAGTTTTGCTAAGTTCAGTTAAATAGTGAGTTAAGTTGAATTCACTGAATATCCAAATCATCTCCAAATAGATAAGACACTGAAACATTAAATATTTTTTAAAAGATTTATTTATTATTTATTTAATTTATTTTGGGCTCCGTCAGGTCTTAGTTGTGCAGGCTTAGTTGTGCAGTGTGCAGGCTTCTCTCTAGTTGTGGCGCGCAGGCTCCAGAGTGCATGGGCTCTGTAGTTTGCTGCACACTGTCTCTCTAGTTGAGGCGCGTGAGCTCAGTAGTTGTGGCGTACGGGCTTAGTTGCCCCGCAGCATGTGGGATCCTAGTTCCCTGACCAGGGATTGAACCCACGTCCCCTGCATTATAAGGCGATTCTTTACCACTGTACCACCAGGGAAGTCTGTGAAACATTAAATATGGAACATAGGTTTATCCATTTTGGGCTTCCTTTAGACATTTGGGTTTATTAGTAAACATGTTTTATGCCACACTGAGAAAATTTTCTATGAGAAAGTTTGTTTCTAGAAATTATAAAAAGTATTCGTAAATTTGCCAAGCCACAGAATGCTAATTAGAAGAAACAGTTCAGAATTGTTTACTCTTTTATTTTCACTAAAAATTAAGGTTTCTAAGGGTTAAGAATTCTAATTAATATATGCAATTAAAGCTACTGGAAATAATAAGAGAAATAACTCAGTATGCAAGAAAACTAGGATATGGGTTTTTTTTTTTAATTGTTGTTATTGTTTTAGAAAGGGTGTGAGGTATGGAGATGCATTTTTGTTGAGGAAGATGAAAGTGATTTTGCCCTAAAGTAAAGCTGGTTATTTTGGAAAGGGAAAGAAACTAAAATGAACATAGATATTTGTAGAAGATTCGTGGAAAAGGACTCTTGGGAATGGAATTTTATGGTATGATCAAGCTGGATAAGATTGAAAAAATTTGCTATAAAGGTTTTTTTAAAAAATAAGCTTTAATATCAATAGTGTACTTATGAATAAAACTGGAACTTAACTTTCTTCCACCTGCTAAAATGACAAAGTTTGCTTCTACTATTGGTCTGCTTCTGAGAGGAGCTTGTAAAAGGTTTTTCCTTACTTTTTAAGCAATATGCCTAGAAAGGAAAGATTTTGTGTGTTTTTGTTAATTAATTAATTAATTAATTTGGCTGCGTCAGGTCTTAGCTGTGGCATGTGGGATCTAGTTCCCTGACCAGGGATGAAACCCAGGCCCTCGCACTGGGAGCACAGTCTTAATCACTGGATCACCAGGGAAGTCCCTGTTTTTTTCATATTTAAGGAAACCTTTTGTCTTTTAAAAAATATTTATTTTTATTTATTTATTTGACTGCTCTGGGTCTTTTTTTTTTTTTAATTGTATATTTTGGCTGTGTTGGGTCTTCATTGCTGCGCATGGGCTTTTCTCTAGTTATGGAGAGCAGGGTCTACTCTTCGTTGTGGCGTGTGGGCTTCTCACTGCGGTGGCTTCTCTTGTTGCAGAGCATGGGCTCTAAGCACGTGGGCTTCAATAGTTGTGGCACACAGGCTCAGTAGTTGTGGCTCGCGGGCTCTAGAGAGCAGGCTCAGTAGTTGTGGCGCACGGGCTTAGTTGCTCCGTGGCATGTGGGATACACCCGGACCAGGGATCGAACCGATATCCCCTGCATTAGGAGGCTGATTCTTAACAACTGCGCCACCAGGGGAGTGCGCCGGGTCTTAGTTGCGGCACGTGGGATCTTTTAGTTGCCATGCGAACTCTTATTTGCAGCGTGTGGGACCTTATTCCCTAACCAGGGATCGAACCCGGGCCCCCTGCATTGGGAGCACAGAGTCTTAGCCACTGAACCACCAGGTAAGTCTGAAACCTTTTGTCTTAAGTTATCTATGACTTATACCAATTTGGCAAAGTATACCTTTGTAAACAAAAATGAAACATTTACTTTCTCTTCCTACCTGATCCCTCCAAAATTTGGAAATTCTTGCATATCATTTTCATGGCAATATAGTTACTTATTTACATAAGTTCAATAAAAATCTGTTCTCCTTGTAACAGGACAATTAGAAACACTGGCTGTATTACCAAGGTGTTGACTGGAATATTATATTCAAGAGAGATATGCATGGAGTCAAATATGACCAAACAGCTTTAAGGAACTGCCTTAAGTTTGTCTTGACTTCCTGGACTCGAGGGGTTTCTAGCATTTAATCTGAGATTCCTTATAAAAAGTTCCAACAAAGCAGTCTTAAAAAGAGATTATATGGTCAATCACTGTTCTTGCTGCATTTATAATCAGGGCAAATTGAATGCAAATAAAGTTAGTTTTACTGTGTATCTTTGATTTAAATGGCGGCAGTTGTAGAGAGAGACATCTGTCTATATTTCAATCCTGTTAATAGTCTCTGAGATTTTGTTATATACCTGTAAACCGGACTGGATCCTGAAGTCTTCTAGTATCCTCAAATATCTGGCTATGAATCTCCACACTAATGTTTCAGTCAGTAGGAACAAAGACTGCCCTTGGGTCTCCTAGGAAGAGACTAACCATATCTTCCTCATTACCTGGATGGCAGCCAAACTTCAGGGACTTGAAACTTGGATATACATCTCACAGCTGAAAAAGGCTCTGCCTGGCATCCAGTCCTGTACAAATGCCAGAGACCTCCAAATCAACTTGACTAGGAAGAGATATAGCTGACATTGAGGTAGACTGCCTCCTCCCTTGATGCTGGATAAAGACTTCTTACTTTAGCTAAATATAAAACACTTCCATTCTTCTTCCCTTTCTTTCCTTTACTCTGGCATTGGTCTGGAAAGATAATGCCATTCTCCATTTGTCTCAGGCCATTGTTAAGGGGGATAACTTTTCGGACCGCTGGATTTGTCATCAAAAACTCTGATCTGTCCGTGATTCTAGAGACCCCCCTGGTCCATTTCCCTTTCTCTTGTTAAACCCAAACATGGGTCAATTTTTGTCCAGGCTCTGTGTAAAGAAATGGACATAAGGAAAGAATAACAAGAATAAAACTCCGTTTGGTCTAGAGACCATTAAGATTTTACTGGCCTCCGTGGCTGTCACCTTTCCAGTCCTGAGCCACAGATTTGGGCATGAACAACTTGGAGACATACACGCCTCTGGGGTTGCCTCCCTAGGGAGAGCCTTTCCCCCTTGAGTTGGACTTAGTGTCAATAAACATATGATCAGCAATCTCTCCCTAACATTAGGAAAACTGGCCGATTCCACAGCCAAAGCAATAGCAGCCCAACAACCATTACTTGACTTGTTAACTAAAATAGTTTTGGACAATCACATAGCCCTTGGTTACCTACCTGCTGAAGAAAGAGGCATCTGTGCAATAGCAAGTACCTTTTTCACATGGATAAATGTCTCTGGAGAAGTAGAAACTCAATCACACAAGATCAGGAAACAAGTGCATTGGTTACAACAAATTTCATGTGAATGTCCACGGTCCTTTAACTTGTTCAGTTGACTACCCTCAGGTCTGGGTTCACGGTTCAGGATGATTATACAAACTGGATTTGTCATACTACTTTAAATTCTGCTTTGCATAATTATTTTAAAACTTTACATCTGTTGCCTGTCAAACCTCTGCAGAAACAATGCACCAGATAGAATAATGTTGGCTCAGTGCTTTGCAGTGAATTTTAATGCTTATAAGCGTAGGTATGATCTTGTAGAGTGAGAATGCCTGAGAGTCACCCCTTCTATCTTCCTTGTTACTCAAATGTGGCCTCAAATCGTTTCTGATCACTATGCACTTTCCCTCTGATGTTGGACATGACACCCAGGAAAGGTCCTTCCTGGTACCAAAGGACAAAAATTATTCTAATAAGGAACAGATGACCCAACTTTTGATCAGCTGTGCTTTCAGAGAAAGATCTTGATCAAAAGGAGGAAATGTGAAAATGTGTTAAGGAAACCTAACTCAAAATTGGAGTCAAGAAGCTGTGAAGAGGGATTCCCTGGCGGCACAACGGTTAAGAATCTGCCTGCCAATGCAGGGGACATGGGTTCGAGCCCTGGTTTGGGAAGATCCCATATGCCACGGAGCAACTAAGCCCGTGCACCACAACTACTGAGCCTGCACTCTAGAGCTCGCAAGCCACAACTACTGAGCCCACGGGCCACAACTACTGAAGCCCGCGCGCCTAGAGCCCGTGCTCCGCAACAAGAGAAACCACCGCGATGAGAAGCCCGTGCACCGCAACAAAGAGTAGCCCCTGCTTGCTGCAATGAGAGAAAGCCTGTGCACAGCAATGAAGACCCAACGCAACCAAAAATAAATAAATAAATTTATGAAAAATTAATAAATTTAAAAAAATATTGCAGTAAAAAGATCATTTATCTTGATAACTGAGTTTTTTGGCACCCCCTTAAATTTTGCACCCAATGCCAGCTTATTGACCCTAGTCCTGACTAGTTCTGACCAAACTGCGTCACTGAGTGCAGAAGGATCCCCCACCTCATTTCTGGCCCCCTCGTGACATCCCCCCAAAAGCCTTGGATTCCCCCACAGGTAAAAGGTATATGAATCCTCACCGCCTAGCATGAGACCTGGGCCCTGACCACCTCTCAGACCTCATGTCCTAGAACTCCCTCCCTTGTCACTCTGCTCCAGCCACACCAGCCACCATGATTCTCGCCAGACACACCAGGCTCACTTCTGCCTCAGGACCTTTGCACGTCCATGCCCTCTGCCTGGAATGCTCTTCCTCCTAATGTCCACAAGGCTTGTTTCCTTACTTTATTAAGATAGAAGAATGTTACCTTTTTAGACGGGACTTCCCAGACCACTCTATCAAAACTAGCACACTCCCTCTCCCAAATCATTAGGCTATTAAGTGGCGTAAAACAATGATTTAATATTTCTCACAAGTCTGAGGGTTGGCTGGGCTCAGTTGGATGGTTCTTTTACTTCCACATGGTATCGGCTAGGGTCACTCCTGTGGGTCACTCCTGTGCGTTCAGCTGGAGCTCAGCTGGGGCTGGAACATCCTGGATGGCTTCAGGCCCATCTCCACATGGTCTCTGTTTCTCCATGGGGTCTCTACAGCAGGGTAGCAGGACCTCTATATGGTAGCTCAGGGCTCTGAGAAGGAGAAAGCAGAAGGTTCCCTCTTAAAGCCTGGGCCTAGAAATCCCAGAATGTCATTTCTGCTACATTCTGTTGATCAAAGCAAGTCATAAGGCCAGCTCAGATCCTGGAAAGGACAGAGACTCCCCCTCTTGATGGGAAGGGTGGCATGTGTCTAAGGAGATGGGAGAAACTGTTGGCAGCCATAGTTACAGGTGATCCACCAACCCTCCGCCCCATCCTGTACCCTTGCTATCTTGTTCTTTTTTCTTATCACTATCGGACACTACCTTATTTTTGTTTATCACCTATATCTTTCCAAAAATATAAGGTCCATGAGGGCAAAGGCCATCTGTGTCTTGTTCACCAGTGTGTCAGTGCCCAGAACTGTGTCCAGATCCAGAAGGCAGCCAATACGTATTTGAATGAATGAATGAATGAATGAATCCCTGGGGACAAGCTTCAGGTTTCCCCCGGGTGATGGCAAATGGCAGGAAGGTGAAGGTCATAATGTGTAGATATTTCTAAGGCGGTGCTTTAGGATTTTTCAGAGACACACAGAGAAAGGACAAAGAGGAAAGGAAGATGAGAAGCGGGAAGGAGGAATGGGAGGAGGAAGAGGCGGCAGAGGACCGGGAGCTTCAGGAAGGAAGGACCAGGGACCGTCTTAGTCCTGGCTGTATCTCCAGCCTTGACCAGCACAGGGCCTGGCACACAGCAGGTGTTCAGAAAACGTGTGCTGAGTAACTTTCTCCAAAAACCCTTCGCTGACCTGGCACCTCAACACTGCTGGGTCAAGCATCCCCTGGCTCTCGCAGCCCTGTGGGCCATTCCATCCCCACCTCACCCGCTGTGGGTTGTCACGGCCAGGGGCTGGGTCTGTGTTCCCCACGGGACTCTGAGTCCTGTGGGGACAGGGCTGGGGCTGCCTTGGCCACTGCTGGGTCCCGAACATCGACCAATGGGCCTTGGCCCATAGTAAACGTATACTGCACAAACTTCCTCCCTGCGGGAAATACCGTCTGCGTCATTGCGGTGTTCCCGGACTGGCAGACGCAGCATGAGCACTCAGGAAACACCTTCATCGATTCTCAGATGCACCCCTTTCATCCCCCCTGCATTTTAGCAATTCTGAAATCAGGAAGAGTCCCACCCAGTCAATGGTGCTTTACAGACAGGCGGCCATTGTGATGCAGCTGGCCCTGCCTGGGTGTCATCATGGAGCTGCCTTTTCTTTTTTTGTTGTTTTTGATGGTTAGCAGTTTTAGCAGTAAAGGTTTTTTTTGTTCATTTTTGTTCGTTTTTAAAAATATTTTTAATTGAAGTATAGTTGATTTACAATGTTGCATTAATTTCTGCTGTACAGCAAAGTGGCTCAGTTATACATATATATATATATTCTTTCTTTTTCAGGTGGGAGAACAGAATTCTAGACCAGGTTAAGTGAGTTACTCCATCTGACAGGCTTCACACACCTGGCGCATCATAAATGCCAGTAAGCGAACACTCAGCCTTAGCGTGTGAGCGACTCAGCGCACCCACCAGCCCGGGAGGTGTGTAGGAGCAGGGGTGAGTGTGAGTCACATCTCTGGACCAGCACAGGGACTGGTCAGGTCTAAACAAATGTTTGTGGAATGGCCAAATAACTGAGTGAATTACTGGGCAAATGAGAGCTTCCTCTCAGCTTAGCGTCTTTGCATAGGTTGGTTCCTTAGCCTGGACGCAACTCCCTAGCAGGCGATCTGGCTCACTCCTTCTCTTCCTTCAGATCTCAGCTCAGATGACTGTTCCTCCAGGAAGCCCTCCTTGAATCCTGAGCTGGGTCAGGTGGCCCCTTGGTACTCCCACAGTCCTCTGGGGTCCCCCATCCCAGTCTGGCCCCGTCTGGGCCATCACTGTGTGAGGATGGATCTGACTCTGCCACTGGACTGTGAGTCCTGTGGGGACAGAGGCCGGGGCTGTCTTGGTCATGGCTGCGTTCCCAGCACCTAGCCCAGGATGAGGCCTGGAGAGGTGCTGAATGTTTGATGGATGAAGAGAGAAGAGGAGACTTGGCAGACAGGCATGGGTTCAGCCTCTCTCTGGCTGGTGCTCTCAGGAGCTGGGAGAAGCGCCCCTGGCAGCGTGCCAGCCTGCATTAGCTGCATTTGTGCAGGTGCCTGGCAGCTGTCTTGGCCCACAGTCACCCTGGGCTGCTGCCATCCCCCTTTCCTCCAACCTGGAGCCTCCAAGGGCCGAGCCTAGCCTGATGTACTTCCGGGGCCCCGGATCACGGCCGGCCACATGGATTAGGAGCTGGAGCAGAATGAATGGATGTGGTGGGTTTCAGGGGATGCCATCTGTATACGTTGTCTGCGTGTGTAATTGTGTCTCTTCCGGTCTGCAAGTCTGTGTGTGCCTGAATGTGTGTTGCTTGCGTGGCTGTTATATCTGCACATTTGCCTGCGTTTGGCTTTTCTGTAATGACTCTGTATTTGAGGGTCTGTGTCTTTCCTTCCCCTTTCGGGCCAGGGTTGCGTGCTGTGGATTCTGGGGAGGAAACTTAGTCTGTGTTTTTGCTGTCTGGGAATTTCTGAGAATATTTTCATCTCTTGGTCTCTGTGTTTGTGTGGTGGAGTGGCGGTCCCGTGAGCAGCTGGGGGGTCCTCTGACATCACCCTCACATTATTGTATCAGGGCTGGCTGACCAATAAGCTGCGGTTTGCTATTATAATGGGTGGGTCCTGACCTTGTGCTAACGGGGGGCCGGGGGAGGCCCCAGCAGCGGGGAGAGTGAGAGGGGAGAGAGAGCCTGCAGGGCAGGTGAGTTCCCCGAGGGCAGGGCTCTCCAGCTGGGCCCTGTCCAATCCCAGTCCCAGCTCCCTCAACCCTAAGCCCACCCCAGGGGCCACTGGCCTGTCCGCCCCTTGCATTGGGACCTGTCCCAGGATCCCCCTCTCCTCTACCCAGGCCATGCCCTGGGATGGGTTAAGGGGACAGGGCACAGGAGGGACTGGGTATAGCCTGGGGGAAATGCCCCCACCTGGGCTGGGTGATCGGACCTGGAGGGAACAATGGAATAAGGACGGTCTTCTGTAGGAGGCTGGGTGCGGCTGGGGACAGGGGCAGCCGAGGAGAGAAGGGGGAGGCAAAGACGTGTGGTTGAAGGGAGAGCAGCTCTTCAGAGCGACCTGGGTTTGAGTCCCAGCTGTGCCTCTGAGTGGGGACATCCCTTGTCTAGTCTGAGCCTCAGTCCGTCTCCGTCCGATGGAGACAGTGGTCCCTGACCTGAGCGTCTCTCCCAGGGTTCTCTGAAGAGTCTTAGTCAATGAGGAAGTGTATTTTAGAGGCGATGGACAAGAAGAGCGTGTGACTGGGAAGAGGGAGGCCAGGGAAACTCCAGGGTGAGGAGGATGGGGTCACAGGAGAGACCATCATGACAGGCTCTGCGAGGTGGGAGGGGGCTTGGCCTAGGAAGGCCTGCCAAACAGGGCTGGGTGTTTAATGAGACGCCCGGTGTGGGGGGGCACCACCTCCCGTGCCCGGCTGCACCCGAGAATGTCTTCAAAGATGGCCTACAGAAAGACAGATGATGAGGCTTACGATGGTCACAGCAGCCCTGTGAGGTGGGCAAGGTTATCTTCCATGGTGCAGATGCTGCAGGTGAGGCTCAGAGAGGGCAGGGACGTCACACAGCTCAGAATATTAATAATGATCAGAACAATGACGGTGATGCGGATAACGCAGACCACCTGCTCTGGGTCGGGCACTATTTTATTTTATTATTATTTTATTTTATTTTTTGGCCATACCTCAAGGCTTTTGGAATCTCAGTTCCCCGACCAAGGATCGAACCCTGGCCCCCTGCAGTGGACGCTCGTAGTCCTAACCCCTGGACCCCTAGGGAATTCCCCGGGCACTGTTTTAAGTGCTTTATATGTACGAACTCATTTCATTTTCAACAGCCCTAGGAGGTGGTTTGCTGCTATGATCGTTATGATCCTCATGTGTAAGATGAGGAATGTGAGGCAGAGCTAAGGAACTTGCCCCCAAATCTCTCAGTCAGTATGTGGTTGGCCCCGGATTGGATCCCAGGCAGTGTGGCTCCAGGGTCTGGGTCCCCGTGGCCATCACTTCACACTGCTTCCGATCACAGTAGAAGCAGCAGGAGAGCAGCTGCTCTCTTTGCCTGGTCGGCAGGAGCTGGGCTGAAGCCCCTTCCGTTGCAGGTCTGGCTAAGTAAATTTCGGGGCTCAGTGCAAAATGCAAATGCAGGGCCCCTGCTTCAAAGAGTTACAATTTTCATCAGTGACATCAGAGTATTAAGCAAAGAGCTGGGCCTTTTAAGCGTGGAGCCCCGTGTGACTGCATGGGTCTCAAGCTGCCCATGAAACGGTCCGAGTTCCTAGGTTATCCCCAAGACTCTTCAGCCCCTCAGTAGGCAGGTCAGTCATTACGCCCATTAAGCGGTGAAACAAACAGGCTCAGAGAGGTGCCTCGTTTTGCCCCAGGCCACACAGCAAGTTAATGGCAGAGATGGGATGGGAACCTGGGCCTACCAAACTCCAAAGCCCCCTACCTCGTGTCCAAAACGTACCCCGGGTTTTTGAGAAGGAGAGGGTGGCGGGGCTCCAGAGGGACTCCCCTTATATCCTCGGTGTGTCTCTCTCCCTGCCCCACGCCAAGGCCCGGGAGGCGTGAATGGCTCCCTTCTCCCCGCTCCCCCGCAGACGCTGAGGATCACGCGTCCGTCCGAGACTCTCCCCCAGCCCCCACGCCCTCTGAACCACCGGTCACCATGGCTACTGCGAAGTTGCCAGCGGTGCCCGGGGAGGAGGAGAACACCATCCTCATGGCCAAGGAAGAGTTGGAGGCCCTGCGCACCGCCTTCGAGTCGGGCGACATCCCTCAGGCCGCCTCCTGCCTCCGGGAGTTGCTGGCCTCTTTCGAGAGCACCCGGCTGGAGGTGGGCGTCACAGGCGAGTCCGGGGAGGCAAGTCGTCCCTCATTAATGCCCTCCGTGGCCTGGGTGCCGAGGACCCCGGCGCGGCCCTCACTGGCGTCATAGAGACCACAATGCAGCCCTCGCCCTACCCGCACCCGCAGTTTCCAGACGTGACCCTGTGGGACCTGCCGGGGGCCGGCTCTCCAGGCTGCCCGGCCGACAAGTACCTGAAGCAGGTGGACTTCGGCCGCTATGATTTCTTCCTGCTGGTCTCGCCCCGCCGCTGCGGCGCCGTGGAGACCCGCCTGGCCTCCGAGATCCTGCGCCAGGGCAAACAGTTCTACTTCGTGCGCACGCGCACCCAGCGACCCTCGGGCGTCAGCGAGGCGGCGGCCCTGCAGGAGGTCCGCGAGCACTGCGCCGAGCGGCTGCATGGGGCCGGCGTGAACGACCTGCGCGTCTTCCTCGTGTCCAACCTCTCGCCCGCGCACCACGACTTCCCGCTGCTCGTGTCCGCCTGGGAGCACGATCTGCCCGCGCCCCGTCGCCAGGCCGGCCTGCTGTCGCTGCCCGACATCTTGCTGGAGGCCCTGCGGAAGAAGACGGACATGCTGCAGAAGCAGGTGCTCAAGACGGCCCTGGTGTTGGGCGTCATCCAGGCTCTGCGCGGGCCCGGCCGGCGGCCGCTACGACGATGCACTGCTCGTCCGCTCACTGCGCGGCTACCACCGCAGCTTCGGCCTGGACGATGACTCGCTAGCCAAGCTGGCCGAGCAGGTGGGCAAACAGGCAGGCGATCTGCGCTCGGACATCCTCTCCCCGCTGGCCAACGAGGTCTCGCCCGAGACTGTCCTGCGGCTCTACTCCCAGTCGTCCGACGGTGCCATGAGGGAGGCCGGGGCCTTTGAGAAGGGCATCCCCCAGCTCGGAACGCTGGTGGCCGGGGGGCATCAGCTTCAGCACCGTCTACACCATGCTCCGGGGCTGCCTCAACGAGATGGCCGAGGATGCCCAGCAGGTCCGCATCAAGGCCTTGGAGGAGGAGGGGTCCCAGCCTGAGGTCAGCCTGCAGGCGGCTGGTGACAACGGCATGGAAAAGTGGGGATCCGGGGAGGGGAGCGGCGAGGAAGACCCGCTCTCGACCTGCCAGAAGCTCGGCCTCCTCCTCAAGTACATTCTCCACAGCTGGAAGAAGCGAGATTTGTCGGAAGACAAATGAAAGTGCGGCCCCCAACCCCCTGCCTCACCCACAAACCAAGCCTTATCGAAACCTACCAGCCAGACAAAAAAGGCTGAAAATGAGAGCTGCAGTTGCTGAGGGGCAGGGTGTGGAGGGCTGAGGGTGGCAGGTGGGCCCAAGTCCAGGTCCCGAACCTGGGATAGGAACTGACCTTGGGAGGGAGAGGTTCAAGGTATGGACGGGGGGCGGGGGGTCAGGGCTCTTTAATAGTCTCTCTCTCCCTGGTCCCCAAGTGACCATGAGGGATTTGAGGGCGACAGGACAGCCCGGCCTGGATCCAGGACAGGAGCCCACTGTCACCTTGGATGGGTGGCTGAGTGGGCACTGGGGCCTGCAATCTCATGTCCCTTTCTGAGAACCCCCGAGTCCCAAAGGCCTGCTCTGGTGGGAGAGGGGTGGCCAACGCGTGCCCGGGATCGGCACGATGGTGCCTAGCAACTGGGTTAAACAGAGGAGGGGGAGATGGGACATCCTGGGCCAGCCCTGCTGCCTGTGAGTGACGGTGGGGGGGGGGTGGCAGGGAGAGGGGAGGCCAGGTGGCCACGGGGAACCGTGGGGAACCTGGGGGAACAGAATGAGAGCGGAGGTGGTGAGAGGGCAGGTGGGCAATTCTGTAAGCATGCAAAGAGGGAAGAGGCAGGGGCGCAACCGGCCACCTAGAATGAGTCTCGTTTCAGAAATATGGTGAGTGGGTCCGCGTGTGGATGTGTGTGGCGGTGAGCTTGCTGGTGTATCTGTGATTGGGAGGAATCTTGGTATGTCTCTGTGATTTGGATGCTGTGGTCTAAGATGGTAAATAGTTGGCTGAGACTGGGGTTCCGGGTCTGTGTGTGCGTGGCTGCGTGGCTGGGCGCAGATGTTGGGGATGATGCTGAAAGGCCACGGGTCTGACAGGGAGGGTGCCTGTTGGGATTTCTGCGCGAGGCTTTGAACGACAGAGGGTGTGTAACGCACTGAGTGACGGTATTAGCCTGGCGCAGGAGACCCTGGGAACCCAACTGCTTGGCACATCCTCTGGCTCTGTGCTTGGCTTTTTGGCTGGATGCAGACGGAAATCTGACACCCTTATCTGCTCAAGCCAAAACTCACATGCCGAGTCAAGGGTCATGCATGTTTAAAAACGGACCACCAGACTGGGGGGCTTGGACAGGACAGGGGTTGCCCCAAGAGCATCTGTGGGCTTGGATGAGGGTCAGGGAAAGGTGGGATTTAGGTGCAGAGAAGGGCGAGTTTCCAGGAATTCAGAAGGCATCTCTGGTGCTGTGAAGCTGGCCTCACTAATACTCCCTGAGGGTGTTCCAGGACCTGGTGATGGTTCTAGCCCCATCTGGGGGCCTCAAACTACCCCTGACTCTGGGAAACAGACTAACAGGGTCCACTTTTACCTGGAGGGTTAATGGCGGTGCCAGTTTTCTTTGCTGAAGAGCTCTGTGCTTTGCAAAAGATTCCCCTCTTCCCAGAAGGCCTCCCATTGGCTCTGCAAGGACTACTTGGGGTTCATGTGGACCTTTTGGCACCAAAGGAGGTGCGAGGGACCATGGTAGGTTCCCTTAGAGGCACAAGAAAGAAGGTCCCTTCCAAATCCATTCTCAAAAACACAGCCCACATCCCTATACCTGTGGACCCTCAGAAATCATCCTAAGCACAGGACTCACCAACCCCAAATGGCTGAGATGGAAAGGTCAGGCGTGCTCTCACCACACTGGGCCTAAGGTTAAGAGAGACAGCCTGGGTGACTTTTGTCTTCTGCTTCCAACTAGTGGCCTCGTCCTGTCCCTTCTGCCTCCACCGTTCCCTTTCCCACCTCCCATCTCAACCCCCAGCCCTTGTTCCAGCTGAGGCCTCCCCCTCCACACCTAGGTCCTGCCCCAGCCCCTCACCTTGTCTCCCAGGCCCCAGTCTAATGCACCGTAAGGCCACGGAGGGTTCGTTTTAAAATTATTTTTATTATTTATTTATTGGCCACGCCACATGGCTTGCAGGATCTTAGTTCCCCAACCAGGGATCGAACCCAGGCCCTCGGCAGTGAAAGCGTGGAGTTCTAACCACTGGACCGTCAGGGTATTCCCAGGAGGGCTCTTTCTAAGGTCCACCTCGGACCCCTCCCTTCCCTGCTCAGAACCCTTCCATGGCTACCCACAGATAAAGATCAAGCCCAGCCCGATGTTCCAAGCCCTTCCCAAGCTGGCCTCTTCCTGAACCTCGCCAGCAGTAAGACCCCGAGTCTTCCTAGAACAGCAGAGCTGGGAGGGCTCGGAGGAGTCATCTCTCCACTCCACAGGTGAGGAAACTGACACCACCACCCCTCACAGAGGGGAAAATGAAGGCTCCAGAGGGGATATGGCTTGCCCCATGTCACCCCACAAGTCCCTGGCACGGTTGGGATTAGACGCCGTCACGCAATCCCAGGATGTGAACGTGGCTGCCCCATCCATCACACCGGTGAGGCCTCAGAGGCCTAGAGGCAGGACGGGGCTTGCCTAGGTGTGCCCTGTGGCTCCCGAGCACATGCACGTACTCAGGAGCCAGGCAACGAGGATGAGTAATGTTTCCACAAATGCACTAGACCCGTCTGTTTTGCTAGTGCTGGAAATGCAGCACTCTTGGCACGTACTGAGGGCTTAGCTGTGCAAAAATTTGTGGGGGGAGGTTGTATGGCTAAAGGATCAGAGGGAGCTGGCCCATATCCTGGTTCTGGTGCAGGCAGTAAGACGTTTAGCAAGGGACCTTTATCTCCCTGAGCCTCAGTTTTCTGCTCTGTAGAATGGGCACTTGATGAAATCATGTATATGGTTAGAACAGTGGCTGGCCCAGAGTAAACATCAAATAAACCTGATCTATGATTACCAGCAATGACGAAGATTCCAGCTCTTAATCACTGCCCTTTATGGTTGATCCCAGTGCCTGGTGCATGGTAAATGCCCCCCAAATTTAAGACTTTGAATTCCAGGACCAAAAGATTTCAGCCCCATTCCCGATATCCCCAGGAATCAGCTGGAGGCCTTGGGCAAGTGATCTATCGTCTCAGTGCCAAATGTGGAGAGGAAGGGAGGGAATCTTTTCTGGCTGTTTTGAGGATTTGATGAGATACTCCAGGAGGAGAAGCTGGTGGTGATGAATAAATGCGAACTTAAATAAAGCACTTAGCACCGGGCCTGGCATCTTGTAACACGCTCAGTGCTATTACTGGTGATGCCGCAAATACTTCAGGCAAGCTGAGGGAAGTAGAGAAGGGAGGGCAACTCAGAGTGAAAATACTCCCTTACCTGTCCTGTCCAAGGTCATCAAGTCCTGAAGACGGAGAGCTGGGGGTCAGGTAGCCCATGGCAAGCAAAGTCTTCCAATCATGCCTCAGCCAGTCCAAGATACTGGAGCTCTCGCAGGGCACCAGGGCTCTGAAGGAGGCGGGGGACCCGCCAGCAGTAGCTGCCACGTTACAATCTACGCTTCATCCTCTGGAGAACGTCGGGCTGGACATTGGTGTTACCGGGGGAACGGACTCAGGCAAGTCGACCTTTGTCAACGCCATCCAGGGGCTGGGGGGGCGAGGACCCCCACCTCGGTCTGCACGGGAGTGGTGGAAATGACCGTGGACCCCACGCCATACCCGCATCCCAAGTACCCCAACATCATCATCTGGGACCTGCTGGGCATAGGCGCACACACCTTCCGGGCTGACAAATACCTCCAGCGGGCGCTGCTGGGCCGGTACGACTTCTTCCTCATCGTTACGTTGGAGAGCTTCGCCGCTGACCATGCCCAGCTGGCCCTTGAGATCCGGGGCGGCGGGGCGAGCGCTTCTACCGCATCCACTCCAAGGTGGATGTGGACGTCGCCGCCTCGTGCAGCCGCCGCCTCAGCTCCTTCTCGGAGGAGAGGGTGCTCATCCAGCCTCGGAACGACTGTGTGCGGAGGCTGGAGGGTGAGGGGCAGGCTCTGGAGGGCTGGATTCGCTCTGGGTTTTTTTGGCCGAGCGTCTTGCGGGATCTTAATTCCCCAACCAGGGATTGAACCCGGGCCCTTGGCAGTGAAAGCAGAGTCCTAACCGCAGGACTGCCAGGAAATTCCTATTTCCTTATTTATTTTTTAAATTTTTATTTATTTTGGGGGGGGCTGGATTCTTGAGGGCTTGCCTCCCCCTTCCCCTTCATCTTCCCACCGAGGCCCACAGTGGGGTGAGGGGTCGCCCATGGTCACATGGCCCCCATGGTGAAATGCTGCTTACAGCTGCCATTTCAGTCACCTGTGATGGAGACCAGTCACTTGCATTAAGGAAAAAAAAGGGTAGGTACTGGCTTATGTATTGGCCAAGTGAGAGCAGTGCAAATGCTATCCGCCCGTGCCCAGGCGGATGCTGGCAACGCGTCGCGGCCGGCAGCTGTTTCTTGAGGGCTCACCAGCGGCCACGCACCACCTTCACCAGCTCAGTTCACCACCATGCCATCCCTAGGAGGTAGGTTACAAGCATCCCTTGGTTTTACAGGTAAGTACAGGAAAGCCCAGAGAGGTCTGGTAACTAGCCTGATGCCACACAGGGCGTAGGGAGCGAGGCTGGGATCTGAACTCAGGCAGCCTAGCTCCAGGGCTGACGGTCTTAAGCCACATGCTGTGTAGACCCAGCCTGCACCCAGGCAGCTCTCAGGACAGCTGGGTCGGCTTGGCGCGGGGACCCACTGAAAGTGCTTTTGTCTCCTGCAGCGGAGGGCCTCAAGGACCCCAAAGTCTTCCTGCTGTCCATGTTTGAATTGGGCGAGTACGCCTTCCGCCTGCTGGAGGAGTCGACGGTGAGGGGCCTAGAGAGCCACAAGCGGCGCACGTTCTTGGTGGCCCTGCCCAACGAACGTCCCCAAGCCCGTGCTGGAGCGGAAGGCGGCCTCGCTACGGCAGCACATCTGGCTGGTGGCCATGGTGGCCTGCGGGGCCAACCCGAGTCCCGTGCCGGGCGTGCCGGAAGTGGCCTGTGACCTGTGCACACACGCTCACCCACTCCCTGGAGGGCTACCGCCACAGCTTCAGCTTGGACGAGGACTCCCTCGTCAGGCTGGCGGAGCAGATGGGCCGGCCCGTGCACAAGATCCTGGAGGCGCTACAGGGCCCGAAGACCAAGACCACCGAGGCGCTGGTGGCGGCACTGCTGGGCCAGGCCTCCGGGGATGCCTCGGCGTTCAGCCAGGAGCCCCTCAACGTGCCCATCCTGGGCTCCCTGGCCGCCTGCGGACTCTCCTTCGCCACTGTTTACCGATGCTCTGCACCTCCCTGGATGTGGACACCTAGAGCGTGCTGGTTGAGGCCTCCCTCGACAACGCTGAACACAAGCTCCCAGATAAATCCAGTCAAGGATCCCAGCCCTGAGCCTGGGCCAGCTGGAGGTGGCAGTGAGGGGCTGGGAGCACGCAGGCTCCATCTGTGCCGAGGCTGGGTGGCACTGGGGGACGGGAAGGAAGAAACTCAGCAGCAACTCTCCTGTCTGCGCCTGTGTGCTCTCGTGCTTCTGTGCTCTGGGTCTCACGCTCTCGCTGGCATTGCCCCCACCTTCCCTACTCTGGTGAACCCACACACCAACCAGCACTCCCCTGGGAAGCAAGGGGAGGGAACGGCACACGGGAGTGCTAAGTTCTGATAAGGCAGAGAAGAGCCAGCTGTCAGGCTGGAGAGAGTGGCCAGAAAGGTGTCCCCGCAGATCGGGCACGGCGGCAAAGGATGCAGAAGCATTTCCATAAGAGGGCAGTGAACAGCTCTCAAGGGCCTGGGGGGTCATGAAGGGAGGTTCCCGCCTAAGGTCTCAGCCAGTGGTGGCAGGGCCAGAGCCTGCCCTGGGCCTCGTACCTCCCAGACCTGGGGTCTGCAGACTCCCCACTTCTGGCCAGACCTTCTCTGGCCTGACTGCTTTCTTTACTGACCCCCACTCTACCCTCTTCAGCTGTGCTTTTTTTCTCAAAAGACCCCGGGATTCCCATGACCTGGACACCAGGACTGTATACAGGGTATGTCAGAGGGCAGGGGGAAGCCAGGGAGACCAAAGTGGCATGGGGGGTGGTGGACTGACCAGATCAGCTGGTTGGACTGGAACCAACTGCTTTACTGAAGGGTGGAGTGGTATGATTTGAGGGCCAGGACTAGTTTGGGATTAGGGTGTGGTGAACAGACCAATCTGGAGACATACTTTGGGAAACACTAAACGAGGATGATGTACCATATTTAACTGAGCAGGTGAGGATAGGTACTACATTGAACTGTATGGTGTACTTAATTGAGGGTAGGTTCTGGATTAAAGGGAGGGACCATTTCTCAGCAAGAGCGGTTGAGGTTTAGAGAGGAAGGAAGCCACCATGTGTAAGGGTAACATCATGTGTAAGGATAACATATGAGTATTTGAACAAGGGTAGAACCTGTTTTGACTAAGGGGAAGTACAGTTGGCCCTCTGTATCCGAGGGTTCCACATCCGTGGATTCAACCAACCTTGGATTGAAAATATTTGAAAAAAAAATTCCACAAAGTTCCAAAAAGTAAAACTTGACTTTTCCAAGTGCTGGCAACTATCTACATACCATTTACGTTGTATTTACAACTATTTACACAGCACTGACTGGTGGATTAGGCTTTTTTGTTTGTTTGTTTTTGCGGTACACGGGCCTCTCACTGTCGTGGCCTCTCCCGTTGTGGAGCACAGGCTCCAGACGTGCAGGCTCAGTGGCCATGGCTCACGGGCCCAGCCGCTCCGCGGCATGTGGGATCTTCCCGGACCGGGGCACGAACCCGCGTCCCCTGCATCGGCAGGCGGACTCTAAACCACTGCGCCACCAGGGAAGCCCGGCAGGTGGATTCTTAACCACTGCGCCACCAGGGAAGCCCATGGATTAGGTTTTTTAACCAGTCTAGAAGATGACTTACAGTAGATGGAAGGATGTGCGTAGGTTACATGCAAATACTGTGCTGTTTAATATACGGGACTTGAGCATCTAAGGATTTTGGTATCTACGGGGGGTCCTGGAACCAATCCCTTGTGGATACCGAGTGACAGTATACTATATTGACTAATTGTATTTAACTAAGGACGTGTTCTATTTTTTAACGAATTGAGTTAGGCATTGCATTTAACTAGGCATTTCACCAAAGGGAAGGCACCGTCTTCAAGTGAGCAGAAAACGAGGGCCCTGTACCTTCCTCTCCATGGCACACAGAGACAGGAGGCTTGATATCACCCCAGGAAATAGAATACCCCTTTCTAGAGGCTTCCTCCATAGCAAAGACTGGTCTTTAACTACCCCTGGCAACTCTCTGACCTACAGTGGATGTGCCCACGGGAAGTTCATTCAGGCTCCAATGGGAGGCCATGGCTAACCTGCCCCCAAGGGCTGGGACCCAGAACTGGGGGGATTCCCAGGACAGCACACTGGGGAGGGGGAAGAAGATGAGCGCCAGAACAGGCTTGCGTGACTGTTTTTATTCCAGCCACCAGATCTGCCCCAATAAAGAGCTCCCAGACCCTGCCTCACCTTCCAGGCAGGGGCCTGGAGTCAGGGCAGAGGGACCTGCTGCTCCTGTCCCTGCAGAAGGAGGCCGACACGGAGTCTGGGCTTCCTGGTGACCACTCAGGCTCCTCCCGCCGCCTGTCCCTGTGGGGGCTGATGATGGGCTACCTCGTCCAGGCTGGGGGCGGGATCTCAAAGTCACCCCCTGAACAACGCTCCCTTGAGGATGGGGGACCGGCCCTGGACACCTCGTGTCTCCGGGTGAGGAAGTCACGGTCCCTTGTCCATCAGGCCTGCTGCCGCTCTCCGCCCCGCGGGGAGAGGACGTGGGTGCCCCTCGCCACCCACTGGGGGCCCGGAAGGGGGTTCTCTGCGAGCCGTTCCTCCCCTTGGCCTCAGGCCAGCAGGCGGCTGTACTCGGCCAGGGCGGAGGACTTTTTCACCCCGTCCCAGATCCGGGCGGCGTAGTGGAACCTGTGAGGGGAGGTCAACAGTCAGAGCTGCCCTGGCTGTGGCCCCCTCATGACCGTAACGCCTGGGATACAGGGAAGATGCCAACGCCGATGCTAGGTGACCTGATCCCCTCACCTCCCCCAGGGGAAGCGAAGGTGAAGTCCTCGAGCGCCCACCTCTGGGCCCAAACTGCTTCCCGCTCCACTCAGTGCTGGCCTTTGTGGGTAGGGGTCTATCTCTATATCCCTCCAGAGTCTTGTGATGATCAGAAACGTCTAGCAGCTGCATAACCCCCCACCTCCCAAATTCTCCCCTCCCCGCTAGGCCCTGGTTTAGACCAAAGAGAGAAACAGAGCTCCAGAGTGGCTTCCTGCTGTGTCTGCACTCCCTGCCCCTTCTGCCCACAGCCGACTGCAGACAGACCCAGGGGAGCCAAGCTGCAGCTACTTCTCAAGTTTCTGTTTCTCTGGAAAATGAGATGAGGCAGCCCCGGGTCTGTGGCAGCACTGCTGTGGGCTCTGGGCATAGAGAGCCACGTAGAGTCGGGGCTGGGGAGGCAGCGCAGGGCTTTGTGAAGGAAGGTGGAGAAAGCCAGAGGCAGAGGCTCCCAGTGGAGGGGGCTAGTCAGGGGAGGGGGGGCCTGGAGAACGCGGCTCCCGTGGTTCCCGACAGCTTTCCGCTTTCCTCTCCGGTGCAGCTATGCTCTCTGCACTCAGGGCCTCAGAATAAATCTTTAAACTTGACTGGGCTAACTGGCCCTACTCCTTGCAGTCAAGGGACACCCAACCACAGTGCATGACCTTGCCACGTGACACTTCCTTCTCTGAGGCTGAACCTCCCCACTAGTAAAACTGGTGACAAGATCTACACCCTCCCGGCTGATTGGGATTCAAAATCCCATGGAACGGCAACAAGATGGTAGCACTCATCAGTGCTCCAGGAAGGGAAGCTGAGGTGTGGAGAGACCTCCGAGACCCTCAACACGGTGGAGGTGGGGCCCTCACGCTGACTCCTCTGCCGAGCGCTCTCACCAGTTCTTCTCGGTGAGGATCGTGTGTGACAGCTGCGGCCGGGCCATGGACATCACTTGGCTCCGGAGCTTGCTCACCAAGGACTGGAAGCTGGGGTGGCCTCGGTACCCAGGGAGCAGGGAGAAGAGGGGGCTGGAACTGGGTCCTGGAAAGTCAGAAGTTAGGAGGGGAGGCGAAGGGGGACAGCCCGCCGAGAGAGGCCCTTCGTCCCCGTCAACAGCATCCTGGCCTGCCAGGAGCGCCTGAGTTCAGCCCCGGCCCAGGTCCCCCCGTCCTTCCGTGACTCGGAAACGTGCTCCCACGGAAGGAAGGGTCTGAGCACCTTAGGGACAGGCTTGAGTCTCCCCTCAGACCAGGGCGGGTCCCTGTCACCCCCAGACCGGGGCAGCCTGTGTCTCCCTCTAACCAGGTGGGCCGTGTCTCCCTACGGACCAGATCCCCTCGAGGCGGAACCGTACCTGCTCTTGGGGGGGTTTCACTCTCTGCCTCGCTGTCCATGAAGGGCATCAGGAACAGATTGACCTCGGAGTCCAGGAAGTCGGGTGGGAGCCCAGGGAAGACGTTGCACTGTAACATGGACAGCGTACCTGGCGGAGGGAACCCGTGAGGCTGCAAGCACAGTGCTGCAGGGCCGGGGGAGGTATGCGCAGGGTGGTCAAGCTGGGGTCAGGGGATGGGTCTGGGGGCCGGGGCTTTGGGACTGGATTGGGAGCCAGAAGGCCACTGGCCAGCTTGGGGGGGGCTGGGGGACCCTCACCCTTGTACCGCAGGTGGGAGTGGGCCATGAGCTGGTCAATCATCAGGTGCATCTGCCGCAGCTTCCGAGGGCAGAAGTCCTCCCGGCGAGCTTTGTTCTGCAGGAAGACTGCGGGTGGGAGGAGACGGGGAGCTCGCGCTCGCCACTGCCACTCGCCACTCGCCACTCAGACTCCCCTTCTCACACCAAAGACCAGCCCTGCCCCTGAGTTCAGATCACTTGTATTTACATGATAAGTAACTTCCCTTTAGTACCAGGCCCTGTGCTGGGCAGCGCTGGGGACCCAGAGAAATGAGTCAGTCTGTTTCTGCCCTCAGGAAGTCCCCAGTCTGATGGCCACCTGCTCAGGAGCCTGGCAGAAAGACCAGGGGCTGGGCCAGGTGGAGGAAGCAGGGAAGACCCTGCCTGGGGTGTCATAAACGAGCCGGATCTTTGCAGAGGAGCAGTGCGTCAGAGCGCAGGGCAAGGACAGAGCGGACCAAGGATGCGCGAGTAGGGGCCCAAGCAGGGTGAACAGGGTGCGTGGCGCCACTGGGGCCGACGCCACACTCCCTGAGCCCCATGCCATGGACCCAGAAGCAGGCAGACTAGGGTCCTGCCCCCAAGGGGCTCCCATTCTGATCGAGGGGCCAGAGCTGGACTCGGGGGTCACGCCCTGATGGCCAGGGGGACACTCAGAGGAAGTGGCAGCTAATCCTTTTTGACTCTCCTCACAAGCCCCACAGGTGCTCCTCCCAGCGCCCCCTCCGCAGAGTACTCCCGGTTTCCGCCCCCCACTCTCCCCTGCCCACCAGTGCAGCCCCCGGAATGCCTCTCACCCAGGTGGGGGTAGTACTCAGTGCCTTCATCGGAGCCTGACGAGCTGCTGGACTCATGGCTGGGGGACGGGGTGGAGGGCTTCACCATCTCTGCTGTCTGGAGGAACCTTGGGGTTTGGGGTGACAGGTTGGTACTCTGCTGCCGGCCCCCCCATATCCCACAGCCTGGGGAAGGAGGGGGCTCCCTTCACGGATCTGATTAAAGCTACAGCCACACTCAGAAAAATGCCACATACACACCGTATTCCTCACACAGTTTTAGGGAACCCAGAGACAACCCTCTCAGACACTGATCCCTGGACCCATGTCAACACGTATGTATTTTTTTAACGAGTTTATGCCATCAAGAAAAGTACTTTACTTTTTAGAGGAGTTTTAAGTTCATAGCAAAACTGAGTGGAAAGCAAAGAGAATTCCCACGGACCCTCCCCCCCCGCCCCCAACACACAGCCTTCCCGCTTGGCAACATTCCCATGATCCTCCAGTGACACACCGTTGCCACCCGACGTCCGTGGCTTACATTAGGGCTCCCTCCTGGTGGTGTATGCTCTACGGGTTTTGACAAAAACCACATAAATCCACCACTTGTATCACACGAGTAGTTTCGGGGCCCAGAAATCCTCTCTGCTCCACCTATTCACCCCTCCCTCCCCCTCCCAACCCTGGCAGCCACTGATATTTTTACTGGTCTCCATAGTTTTGCCTTTTCCAGAACGTCACAGAGTTGGAATCATACAGTATGAAGCCTTTTCAAATTGGCTTCTTTCACTTAATAATCTCCATTTGAGGCTCCTCCATTGTCTTCCATGGCAGGACAGCGCATCTCTTTTTAACACCGAATAATATGCCATCGTGTGGATGTACCACAACTTATTTATCCGTTTATCTACCAAAGGACATCTTGGCTGCCCCCGGTTTTGGCAATTATGAATAAAGCTGTGCAGGTTTTTGTATGGATATAAGTTTCCAGTTTATGCTATTTTAAAGTAATTCTTCCAAATATATAAAAGTATATATAAAAGTAAATAAAATAAACCTGAGATAAGGGCTAACGGGATCTGATAAACTATGGCCCTTCTCCTCGTACAGACACGTACACAAAGCAATCTGGAGTGACTGGGGGGGGCGGGAAGGGACGACAGAGTGGAAGCTTCCCTCAGACCAGCCCGGGGTCCCTGATCTCAGGACTCAGCTGAGGGGGCCGCAGGGCAAAAGCGCCTCTGAGCCTATAAGCAGCTACTATGCGCCCAGATTGCACTGGCACCTCCCTTCCAGGCCATCCCTAAATCGGCCACAAATATGGTATCCACAATTTCCAGGGATTCACCTGCTCTGGGGAGGCCACCTGTAGACTCTGGCTTAAAACCGAGGCTCTGCAAGGGCCAGCCTGAGGCCACACCCCACCACAATGTGACCTCCACAGGGCAGCCTGTGTTACCTGTTTGTTCACACCTGTATCCCCAGAGCCCAGGACAGAGACCAGCCTATGTAAATGCCCAATATATTTGTCTTTTGAATGAATTCCAACAGACGACGGTGGTAGGAGGGGGTGTTTCAGAATGAAGTCACTTAGATCTGGTCACAACAGCCGGCTCCCCCAGCAGCTTGTTTTTTTACTGTTGGCCAGACCCTCAGCTCCCACCCACCCCCAGAGTTACTAACACAAACCTTAAGCTCCCACTTAATCTACTGCTTACTAGGCACCAGGTGCTGTGCTGAATGCTTTACATTCTTTAACTCACTTCATCTGCAGGACACCGTTTGCCTATGAGGAAGTGTGGAAAAAGCAACCGCTCGCCTAACAAGTACTGGGATTCAAACACAGGGCTGCCTGACTCCGGAGACATCTGCTTCCTTCAGCTCGGCTCTCCCCTCCCCACAAGCTCCCGTTCCTTCCATCTGTCTGTCTGGGCCCCGTGCCCAGGGCTGCTGGCCTCCCCACAGCTACCTCCTGGGGCCTGACGCCAAGAGGATCGGAGCCAGTCCTATCTGGGGGCATTTCTGGAACCTCCAGCTGCTTCAGGCAGTACTCCTGCCAGATCCTGACTCCCTCCCTTCCCTGCCCACCAGGGACCCGCGGGAATGGCACCTACGCCTGGAGATGGACCACAAGGCTCTAAGGAGCAGTTCCTCAGCGTGCTATTTATTCAACAAACTTGTTAAATATCCACCTTGTGCCAGGCACTGTGTGAGCCACTGGGGCTTACATTCTAACGAGGGAGACAAGACCATAAAAAGGTCCACACCATCCTGTCAGGGAGTGATACGTGCAGTGAAGGAGAACACAGCAGGGTAAGAGCGGGAGAGTCACAGGAGAGGCAGTTAGCAGGTTGGGGAGGCCTCAGGGGCACGTGAAGGGCATGAGGGAAGGGGCCTGGCAGCCGCGGGGAGAGTGTTTCCAGCCGAGAGGTGAGGCGTGCAGAGGTCCTAAGCGCCACGAGGGACAGCCGTGGGGCCACCACACTTCTGATGGAAGGAGTGAGGCAAGTGCTGGGGGAGGTCGGGGCGGTGACCGGGACCACATCACGTAGAACCCTGTTAGCCATGCATGGGGAGGACCCTGAATTTTACTCTGAGTGATGTGCACAGTCCGTGGAGGGTGGTAAGTGTGTATGTGTGCTGAGAGAGGATTAGGTGGCAGTGATCCTCTCCAACTCACGTTTTCAAAGGGTCCCTGTGGCTGCCGTGTGGAAGTGGTGAGAGCTGTGCAAGTGGCTGAGTCTCGGGGCCCCCGTCCCTAGCCTGGCTCCGCTCCCGACAGCGCCTCACCTGTACAGGCTGAGGTCCGTGAACCAGTCCTGGACGACAATCACCACGTGGCAGACAGTGAAGAGGAAGGCAGCGATCTGGAGTGACTGAGGGGGGCAGGAAGGGACGACAGAGTTGAAGCTTCCCTCAGCCCAGACTGAGGTCCCTGATCTCAGGACTCAGCTGAGGGGGCCGCAGGGCAAAAGCGCCTCTGAGCCTATAAGCACCTACTATGCGCCCAGATTGCACGGGCACCTCCCTTCCAGGCCATCCCTAAAATGGGCCAGGTGGCAATGATCAGCCCCTTTTTATACAGGCGGATACAGAGGCTTGAAGGGGGGATGATTTTGCCGAGAGGCAGAGCCAGGGGCTGAGTCAGGTCTGACTCTTGGTGCCGTCCTCTCCCTCCAGCTCTGGGGTACCCAGGGCTCTTATGAAGCAGAAACTAGCCTAACCCGTATCCACTAGCGCTCCATCCTGGACCACCAGGCCTGGCTCGGCCCCCTCACCTGCATCTCCACGTAGGTGTGGGGCAGGCTGTACTCTGGAGGCAGCTTGCGGTCGTTGTTGATGAGGTGGTCCAAGATGGAGGGGCTCAGGATGGGCTGGAGCAGGAAGACAGGAAGGTGTCAGGGAAGGGCCGCGGGTCAGGATCCCAGGGGACACAGCCACCAAGTTCCACCCGATGACTGCAGATACATCACCTCTCAGGACAAAATAATGTCAGATACACGGGCAGTTTCTAATTAGGAAAGAACTAGTCAGTGAGAGGAGGTGACAGAAAAAGAGTTTCAAAGCCGACACACTTTCCCCAGCCCTCTCACAAGTCCCCACTGCTCCCAAGTGCTGCGTGCCCCAGAAGAGCGCTCCTAGTGCTGGAAAATCGAACATCCACTTGAATGAGTCATGTCCCTGCGACACCCTTATTTTGTTGTTTCAAATGCTGTCAGGCCTTCCCTGGTGGCGCAGTGGTTGAGAGTCCGCCTGCTGATGCAGGGGACAGGGGTTCTTGCCCTGGTCCGGGAGGATCCCACATGCCGCGGAACGGCTAGGCCCGTGAGCCATGGCTGCTGAGTCTGCGCGTCTGGAGCCTGTGCTCCGCAACGGGAGAGGCCCCAACAGTGAGAGGCCCGTGTACCGCAAAAAAAAAAAAAAAAAAAAGTATCAAATGCTTTCAAAACTTCACTAGGATAATCACTCAGGTCAAATAACAATGGTTAATGTGAAGACTAGTGAGGATTTAAAAGGCTGCATCAGGGCTTCCTTGGTGGCACAGTTGTTAAGAATCCACCTGCCAGTACAGGGGACACGGGTTTGAGCCCTGGTCTGGGAAGATCCCACATACCGTGGAGCCACTAAGCCCGTGTGCCACAACTACTGAGCCTGAGTGCTGCAACTACTGAAGCCTGCACGCCTAGAGCCCGTGCTCCACAACGAGAAGCCACCGCAATGAGAAGCCCACGCACCGCAACGAAGAGTAGCCCCTGCTCGCTGCAACTAGAGAAACCCAGCACGAAGCAACTAAGACCCAACACAGCCAAAACAAACAAACAAACAAACAAAGAACTGCATCAGTGGGTGTAAAAGAGTCATCTGTGAGCTCATCACCTTTTCTTAAAGGAACATCCCACTAAAAATACAAGAGGTTAAATTAGTGGATCATCTATCCACTTCTTCCTGCCCTGGATGGAATTAACTTTAAGAAAGAGGCTTGGGGCTTCCCTGGTGGCGCAGTGGTTGGGAGTCCACCTGCTGATGCAGGGGACACGGGTTTGTGCCCCGGTCCGGGAAGATCCCACATGCTGCGGAGCGGCTGGGCCCCTGAGCCATGGCCGCTGAGCCTGCGCGTCCGGAGCCTGTGCTCCGCAACGGGAGAGGCCGTGGCAGTGAGAGGCTCGCGTACCGCAAAAAAAAAAAAGAAGAGGCTTTCCTCTTTCCTCTTTCATCAATCCAATGGCTCACTTTCTAAAACCCCAAACACTGCAGTGTTCCATTCTGTCTTTTTTCATTCATTCATTCATTCATTCATTTATTGCTTGCTTGTTTGCTTGCTGCATTGGGTCTTCATTGCTGCTCGTGGGCTTTCTCTAGTTGCGGCGAGCGGGGGCTACTCTTCCTTGTGGTGCGCGGGCTTCTCGTTGTGGTGGCTTCCTTGTGAAGCACGGGCTCTAGCTGCAAGGGCTTCAGTAGTTGTGGCTCGCAGGCTCTAGAGCACAGGTTCAGTAGTTGTGGCACATGGGCTCAGTAGTTGTGGCTCGAGGGCTATAGAGCACAGGCTCAGTAGTTGTGGCGCACGGGCTTAGTTGCTCCACGGCATGTGGGATCTTCCTGGACTGGGGCTCGAACCTCTGTCCCCTGCACTGGCAGGCGGATTCTTAACCACTGCACCACCAGGGAAGTCCCTTCCATTCTGTCTTGTTCTAACTTCTGCTCTGCCCCATGGGGGGCCCGGACCAGCCCGCAGCTGGTTCAGCTCGGCACAAGGTCTCGGTGGTCCTGTCACAGGGCCTGGCACACAGGTCTCACACCACATTTGTGGAAGGTTTTCCACCCATCAATGTGTACGGTGGCCAGAACTTTGTTCCACTAACATTCATTGAGCATCAGCTGTGGGCCAGGCCTCTCCCTGAGGAGCTGCAGACCGGATAGGAGCGGGCACAGAATGCAAGAACCAGATTGTGGTAAGCCACGTGCTGCGCTGGGAGGTGCACATGGGTGCACATGGGCACCGGTGGGCGCTCAGAGGAGGGGGAGGCTTCCGGGAGGAGGCAATGCCCCTGTGGAGTCTTCAGGGAGGAGAAGGCAACAGCCAAGCAACAAAGCAAGGGGAGAGAGAATGTTCTAATGGTGACGATGCTGACAGCCAAGAGTACTGAGAACCCACTTCATGCCAGGACTTCACCTGTGTTAATTCACTGACACCTCACAGAAACCCCACGAGGGAGGCAATGTTGTTTTTCCCACTGAAGAAAACTGAGGAGTGGAAACGTTAAACAACTTGGCCAAGGTCGCAGAGCTCAGGAGCGAGACTATGGCAAGGCTTGGAGGTGTGTATGGTGGGGCCCGTGTTTACATCAGAGAGGGGAGTCCAGGGAGTCTGACAGGCGAGCCGCACAGGCCCCGGCTGCCTAGCTAAGGAACAGGGATCTTGGAGAAGCTGAGGAAAGCTGCCAGGTAACGCAGGACAGGCCAGCTCTTGTGACAGTGAGGCGCCTGAAGGCTCGCCACGCACCATCCCGTGCCCAGCACTCTGCCTGGACTGTTCCACTGACTCCCTGCAACCCTCCTATGAAGCTGAGAAAACTATCACCCCCATTTACAGATGAAAAAATGGAGGTGGGGGGGTTAAAACTTACTTAAAGGCCAGCTCTGGCTGTAGACTGACTCCAGGGCCCACACTTCCAACTGCTATGCTATAAGATTCTTTAGGCTCCTGCGTACACGGATGGATGGGAGTGGAGAGGGGGTGAAATCTGACAAGAAGAGACTAAGGGCCAAAAAGAGACACAACTTGCCCAAAGGCACTAGCATGTCCGTGGCTTGGCCGAAGCCCCATGGAATCCAAGCAAGGTTCTGGCTTAAACACATTTGGGGATGAAGCTGAGTGCTGCACGCAGCAGGGTGGGGTGAGTGGGGGTCAGCACCTGCGTGTCCAGGAAAACGATCCGCTCCTGGGTAATGAAGAAGTCAATGCCACTGGTCTGGTTGCCCCCTCGTTCCTTCATTTCGGCGCTCTGGGCCCGGAAGACATAGGCCCTGTGGAAAGGAGCAGGTGGGGGCATTAGAGGTCAGGTTCTTGGCCTTTGCCGCCTCCAGAGTGTGGCCCTGTGAGTGAGACCATGAGATGTGATTCCCCGCCTGCCCGCAAAGCCTTCCATTCATGGCCCCTGCTGCCTAGGGGGCTGTGTTTTATATCACATGACTTCATCCCTACCCCTACCCATAGGTAGACCTGTTAAGTCTTAACAAAATCAATAGACTGAGGTGTTTAAGAGCAAGGACTTTGCTGCACTGCTGGGATTCAAACCCCAGCTCTGCCTCTTCCTGGCTGTGTGGCTTTGAATAAGTTCCTTAATCTCTTTCTCCTCGGTTTCCTCGTCTGTAAAATGGGGACAACAATAGTCTCAATCTCTCAGAGTGACTGTGAGGTTAATATACATAAAGCGCTTAAAAGAGTGCCTGATACACGATGATATAAAATAGCTAGCTATTAATTATCAAGTGTACCTGCCATGTGCCAGGTATGGGACACACAGCACTGAATACTCTCCACCGCATGGTGAGAGGGTGCGGGGCATCCAGGCTCCCAGTTCTTGCCCTGACTGGAGCGCTTTCCCTGCTCCCCCTCCTCAGCGTCTGCTTGTTCTCAAATGGCCCCTTGACCAGCTGATTTATACAGGAACCTGGCCCCAGCCACCTCCCCATAACCCCTTCCTGTTTGATTATCATCTTCTAATGTGCTTGTTTATTAGCTCCCCATTAAAATGCAAGCCCCACGGGGACAGAGATTTTTGCCACTTTTGTTTACTGTTGTAGCCCCAGCACCCAGGACAGGGCCTAGCCCGTGGTAAACACCCAATAAATATTTGTTGAACTGAAGCAGGGAGACCAGTTAGGAGGCTCCTGGCCTCCTCCAGGGGAGATGGCAGTGGCCTGGACCAGGAGATGGGCGTGGAGGAGAGGAGCAGATGAATTCTCAAGATAATTAGGAGGTAAAACTTATGAGACCTGGTGACAAGAGTTGGTACCAACGTCTGCCATGTCACAGGCGGACCTGCCTCAGAAGGACACATTAGGCCGACAGGATTCTAGCTCAAGTATCTGAGCCGACGGCCACAGGGAAGTTTTGCTAGTTGGGGGTGGAAGCTGAGATGGAAAGGATGCCGGCCACGAGAGCTGCAGCTGTGCCAGAGCGGGGCCCAGCTGAGCTGAGGTCATGAGTGAGCAGAGAAGAGTGGGGACGGAGCCGACCTGGGAGGCGGGGCACCGCAGCTCGGGGTCTGGTGACGTACGTTCTCACCACAGGGGTTCTTAACCTGTTCCGGGTTTCCCTCAGGCCCCTCTGAGAGCTGGTGGGAACTATGGACACTTTCCCTAGACTGTAAATGTGTGTAGAATCCTGCATATACCGTTCGGGGGTTCATGGACCCCTGAGGCCCATCCATGGTGTCCAGGGTGACATCACCGACTTTATAAAAACCAAACTCCTATGCTTTAAGATAACCCTAAGTGGCCACAACCCCTGCTCACCCCCCATCTTGATTCTTCCCTAATTAGACTGTCTGTGTTCCCTACCTGACTCCCCAATCCCTGCCTTTCCCTCTTTCCTTCCCTGCCCTCAGTTTGGGGCTCTAGTGCTCAAGCTCCCTCCTCCCCCAAAGGACTCCCTCCTTTACCTTCACAATCATACCCTGTCCTTACTCAGCAAGGCAGGACTGAGGCTGGTCTAGAACCCACGCCCTTCACCCAGGTCTCCTGTCCCAGTGTTTCCCAGGCCACATCAGCCACATCCTGTGAGCACTCGCTCTGTGCCAAGTTCTTGTTAACTTTTGCCTTCCTGATCTTGTCTCATCCTCCAAAAATGCACTTTACAGATGAGAAAGTGAGATACCAGGAGGTGAAGGGACCTGCCCAAGACCAGCCAGCTGGTGAGCGGCAGGGCTGAGACTGGGGTGAACCTAAATCCAAAGACTTAACGGATGCGCCATGCCAGCTCCTGGCTGGTCCTGTCCATTTGCTGGAACGAGGAAGGGAGGGAGGGAGGGAGGTACAGGATTGGTGTCCTTGGAGCTACACGAAAGTTTGGTCCAGACTGGTCACCATCCTCATCTGACAGAGACATTGAGGTCAAGGTAGGGGAACACCAAACACCACCTGCAATATCCAGGCCCACCCTCCCCTGACCTAGGTGGGTGCCACCTCCCTTGCAGACCCAACGTCCCCCTCACCTCTGGTCCTCCTCAGGAGTGTTGGCTGACAACAACGACATAACCATGGACTTGCCTGTCCCCTGGAGGCCCAGGACACCAACCACCAAGACATCAGTCTGATCCAACAGGTACTGCGGGAAGAGGCAGGAATGAGACCCTCAAAAATCTGTCGGTTGATGGAGTGGGAGTGAGGAAGGGGCCCTAAAGACTTCCATGGCTCGCCCACCTACCTTCTCAGATATAAAGAAAAACGTTTGTGCTCCAAATCCCCTCAACTGGGCAAAGGGCGGGGGAAGGGGGGTATATGGAACGTTCTGGGCACAAAGAACAGCATTTGTGAGAGCTCCAACGCAGAAAAGAGCCTCCCTGGTCAAGAAGGTACTAGGAAGTCAGAGTGGCTGGAACACAGAGGAAAAGGGGCGCCTGACTTTGGGGAGAAGGGGAGAGGCATAGGAACAAAAGGATGGGTGGAAGAAGCCAGGACTGGGTAACTGAGGGCCACTGGAGCAGACTCCTGGGAGGCTTTGGGCTTCAGGCAGGTTGGGAAAACATGGGAAAGCGTGATAAAGGCAGCAGTAAGCAGGAAGGGGAGACCAGCCCGTCCTGGCTCTGTCTGTGGGGTTTAAGAGTCCTACAGAATCCTGAGACCTTCACCTCTGGGCTGCCAGCTCTGCTGATTTTCACCACCAGGGGGCATAAGAGACACTCCTCAAGGAAAAGAGTCATGTCCTCAACGTGGCTGCTGCACCTTAGAATCATCTGGAGAGCTCTAAAAAAACCCCTCTAATCCTGGGCTGAACCCTAGACCCACTAAAGCAGAATATCGAGGGCTAGCCCAGTTCAATATGGTAGACACTGACCACATGTGGCTACTTAAATTTAAATTAATTAAAATTAAACAAAACTACAAATGAGTTCCTCAGTTATACGATCCACATTTGGGGATTTGTGGGTAAGTGCTCTATAGCAGGGCCTGGACAGCGGCTCTTTTTTTTTTTTTAAAGCTTCCCAGTTGATATCAACATGAGAGTGGTAACAGATGGGCCTGGTTATGTTGTTAGTAAATCCAAGCTGTTGGAGAAGGAGAGGGAGCATACCTGGGAGAATCTGAGTAATGTGACAAGCCTGGGAGGGAAAAAACAGGACGGGGGGAAATGAAGACTGGGACACTGGAAGTAGATATGATGGTCCAGAGGTGTGAGGTGTGGACTACAGTGAGGGCTGTTGGGATGGAGGCGGAACCTCCGGGGGCTAACATTCAAACCAGTTCACACTGGTACTGCATGGGTCTTGACCAATCAGGAGGAGGACTGGAGCAGGCCCAGGAGGCTGCCCTGCTGCGTGCGAGAGCGGGCAGGAGATCCCAGGGCCTCTGCGGTGGTAATGGGTCCCTCTCCGCCAACCAGTATCAAAGTATTTCAGCATTTTAGCAACCAGCACAGCTGAGCTAGTGTGAGCCACTGAAATTCGGCCCGGCTAGGTGAGAACGTTCTGATCCATTCTCTCACTGCTGCCATTGCCCGAAAGCTGTCTAGTCTGGTGCTGCCTGCCAAGGAGCTGGGGGGCGGGGAGGAGGTGAGGGTGTGGGGCCCGGAGAAGGTCGAGCAGGGAGAGAGCCCTGACCCCCCAGTACCTCAATGGCACTGTCGCACCAATTCATCTGGTCATCCACCAACTTGATGCTGTGCTTCATGCGCTCTGGGGGCAGCAGTTTGGCCTGGCCCACGACAGCTGCAGACAAGGACGTGCTGACGGTCTGTGCGAGGGGGTTCCGGCTCCCAACCAGATCCCGCCCGGCCCCAACTCACGGTCCATGGCTGCCGGCGCGGCAGTCCCCATGCCCCGGTTCTGGATCTGGTACACAGGCTGTGTGGGTCTCTGCCCCTCCTTCTCCCCCTTGGGTGGCGCAGGGGCTGCAGGGGGTGGTGGGGCAGTGCCCTCGGGGGTGGAGGCATTCGCTGTGGCCGCAGGCCCTTTCCCCTCCTCCCGTGGCTTCATGAGGACAATGGGCTTCTCAAGAGGGGCTGGGGCAGGCGGGGCGGCAGGGGCCGTTGGAGTCGGTGGCTGCTTTGACTACGGGCGTGAGAAGGTTCCGGTCAGTGGAGAGATCCTTGCCCTAACTGCTCCCAGCCTCCCCTTCCAAAGCGTCTTCCCCACTCACCCGCTCTGCTGGAGGCTTTGAGAGGATGATGGGGGTTTTCTGCATGACCGCCGTGCTTGTCTCTTCGCTGCCATCCTGTGGTGAGGGAGGGTAGTTACTCAGGAGTGACTCCCCTAGCTCCCTGGACACCCCTCTAAGTGTCAAGTATCATTCTAAACGCCTTCAGACATAAACTCCTCCAATCCTACCAACAGCCCTGTGAGAGATACCTTTATCCCCATTTTTCAAGTGAAAAAACTGAGATCCAGAGAGGTTAACTGGCTTGCCCAAGGCCACACAGCCAATTAAGCAGTGGAGCCAGGACCTGAAGCCAGACAGCCGGGTTCCAGAACCACGCTGCCAGCCACTCCACTCAGCTGCCTTTGCTAGACAAGCCCAAGCAGAAGGCGCTGGGGCTTTGGAGCGAGAGAAATCTGCATTTGAACTTGGCCTTGGCTTTTGTTGGTTGTGTGAACACGGATAAGGAATCACCCTCACTTAGGCCCATTTGCTCATCTGGCGAATGGGGATAGGAATTCCTTCCTCACAGGACTGTTAAGAGGCTGAAAGTAGACAGGACTAACAAACCGTCCACGGAGCACTGGGCACGTGGCAGGTGCACAGTATCTAGAGCTGCTCTCCTGACAGCCCTGCTGTCCCAACCTCCGCTCCTCAGCCCCACCCGGGCTCGCCAAGTCAGCGGACTGATTCCCATGCCTTACCCTCTTCACGCCTCTTCTGTCTCACCCCCACCTGCCTAAGAAAGGGGAGAGACCTGAGTTTGAATCCTGTTCCTTCTGTGGTACCCTGAGTAACCCTGGGAGAGTCCTGACCCTTCAGTAGGTCTGTTTCTTCACCTACATATTGAGGATACTTATTTAAATCCTGCTCACTCACTGGCCTATGACGAAGGACAAACCAAAGGATACGAACGTGCTTTGCAAAGAACAGGTGAGGGTGAAGAGATGAGGATGGATAGGAGATACAGTCAGGAGGCACCATGTACAGCACTGGTGCCCGATGGGCGTGGGGGTGACCAGGATGAGACCTGATGGGCCATCACTAGTAGCGGGAGGAAGAGAATTGGCAGGAAGACGCTGAGGTCAGCAGGAGACATGGAGGACGTGAGGAGTCCATTGGCCAGTTAGGAGGCTGCCAGGGTCTCAAAGACAAGACATCTGGGAGCTGCTTGTTCAGGGACTGAAGCTGAAGGTGCAGGAGGATGGTAACATTCCCCAGAAAGATGTGTGTGGAAGGAGGAGAGACTGCGTGTTGTCATTTATGCTGTGGCCCAAGGGAAGGAGTAAGCAAGAGCCAAGCTCACTGTGAATAAATTTCCTTCATGATTTTTGCAGTTTTATGGCTCAGAAACTGTCCCAACCATTATCTTCTTCCACTCCCCCCCCCCAAATAAACAGCCCTTAGAGGCGGGCAGGGCCCTGGAGAAAGAACCTGGGGGGCAGGCTGTGGCAGTGAGTCACCTACACACAGGAGAGGAGCAAGGCTGGACCGGGCCCACAACGACGCTCCCGACTCCCGATTCCCGGTCCAGGACACTCTACAGCAGACACAGTGGTGCTGCGCCTGAGGCTCACTTGGATTCGGGTTCAAGGCCTGGCCCCAAAGCTTATTGACTTGTGACTTTGGGTAGGTCCCTTCCCCTCTAAGACTCATTTCCTCATTAGTGAAAACTGCATCTATCATAGGCTCTACTTCATGGGACAGCTGCAGGAGCTCAGCAAGACCCAAAGGATGGAAAACACTCTGCAGAGCACCAGCACACTGCACACTGCTCAATAAACAAAAAAGGCTGCTATTATGACACAACTCTGGAAAACAGGGGCTTCTGGCACCTCTCAGCTCAAACTCCCATGCCAATTCCAGTCAGTGACATCCAAAGTTCTTTCCAAGGCCTATCAGGTCCCACATGATCTGGCCCCAGTTTCCTCTCTGATCTCATCTTCTATCACTTCCCCTTCTTCATCCACTGCAGCCACGCTGGCCTCCTGGCTACTCCTTGAACACACCAGATATAAGGCCTCAGGGCCTTCGCATTTGCTGTTCTTTCTGTTTTGAATGCTCTTCACTCAGATTCTGTCAGGACTTGTCCCCTTGCCTCCTTCAGGTCTCTGCTCAAAAGTCAGCTGTTCAGAGAAGCCTTCTCTGACTGCTTCATCTAAGACAGCCCCTTTATCACTCTGAGCGCAGTCCGTTTTGTCAACAGTTATATCCCCAGCATCTAGATGAGGGCCCGGTGCCTAGCTGGTGCTCAATAAACATTGGTGGAATGAGTGGACACATGAATGCTGCCCTTGGGCCCAGATACTCACCCGTCTCTCTCTGTCCCAAGGTGCAGTGTAGTCCCTCTCCCGACCACCAGGCCCGGAGAGATTCTGGGGGCCGCCAGGGCCGGGCTCCTTCCACCGCCGCCGCCTGTCTATCCCATAGAGCCCAGGCTGACTGTGCCCAGACTCAGACATGGTCACCTATGGGTAGAAAGAGGTTGATTCCAGGATGAAAGAAGTCTCTCCCCACTCTATCTGGCTTACCCTGGACTATAAGGCACTTCCTTTCAAGAGAGCTCTGTGGCTGTGGCAGTGACTGCCAGCAGGATCTCAATAGCCATTCTTCACTACTTCCAAAGAAATAAAACCCTCAGTTCTGAGCTGGACACCTGGCTATCCAGAATATACTTCTCAGCCTAGTCTGCAGTTAGCTGCGGCCATGTGACTAAGCTCTTTCTGGCCAACGGTATGACACCAGAAGCGTGTTTTGGCAGCGTTCAGAAACTTTTCTTCACAGACACTGGCACCTGCCTTTTGTCCCTTCCTCCTACTAGCTGAAAGGAATGCGGGTGTGGAGGCTGGAGCTCAAGCAGCCATTAAGGTCTGTGAGGCAGCTTAATGGAAGGAAGGCATAAGAGACAAAACACAAGGTTCGGGGACTCCCTATTAACCTTAAATTGCCTATCTCTGGATGCAGTGACAAACAAATCCCCTTCTATCTCTTGTAGCCAAAACTATTCCCAACTGTTAATCACTTTTCTCAACATAAATACTAACACATGGGGGAAGGTCACATAAAAATGGGACATACTCTTTCCCAAAGTGCAGCAAAGCATGTCCATACAAATCTGTAACATGACCCCCAGTCCGACAACTACCCTTTTGATTACCCAATACTGGCACATGTGGGGGTGGGGCACCTGTATTCAAGGACCTGTTTTCACCGGGTGTCCCTCTACTTTCAGTGTGTTCACCTTCCATTACTGACGGTCTGCCATCCCTCACCCTCCAAGGCCTCACCAGGAACATTATATGTCCCTCACCAGGGTCATTATATGTCATTATATGTCTCACATCTAAGACATTATAAAATGTATGGTTACCTATATAACCCACTCTCTACCATTTAACTAGCTGCTTATAGGCCCCTAGGGAGTTTCCCCAGCTGTTTACACTTCATTCCAGGGAAGTCTCTTGAGTATGTCTGTTTGCAGGGCTCCGAGGCCAACTGCTATAGCTCACGGGTCCATATCTGGTCTGCCTTCTGTTGTCGGAAATAAAGTTTTATTGGAATACAGCCACATCCATCAATTTTACAAGTTGTCTATGGCTGCCTTCTTGATACAATGGCAGAGGTGAGTAGCTGAGACAGAGATACTATGGGCTGCAGAGTCTAAAGTAATTATTCTCTGGACCTTTACAGAAAAAGTTTGCTGACCTTTGCTTAGCTCTGAAGTGCCTTCAAATCATTCTATGAATCCCTCCACCTCCCACCCCAGTACAGTGACATTAAGAGGTCCTTGTGTAAGACTCTTTCCCCAGAACGGAAGTATCTGTTTACAGGATGCAGGAGTAATTTTGCTAGCCAGGTAGGGGCTTGTCTAGCTCCTCTCAGCACTGCTCTACGTGACCTCTCCCCTAGCCACAAACTAGGTGGAAGACTGCCTTCTGAGACAAAGGAGGGCAAGGCCAGTTTACAGATGCTTATGCAAACTGATTCAGCACTTAAGTGACTGTTTACAGTCTCCTGAAGGACAGCCTCCTCAGAAATCGAGACTCTTCCCCGCCTTGCAATTAAGGCTCTCTTTACACTTTATCCTGGAGGCCTCCAGTGCACTTAATTGTCTGTTTTCTTGCCTCAATAGGGATTCTGCTCCACCACTAAAGTATCTGTTTACATAACCCATGAGGACCTTCTTCCCATGCATGTTATTCTGGGAACTTCCACAGTACCTGAGTTTATTCTACAGCCCCTATGGCAAGCTCCCCAGAATTTAAGAGTTCACCTACAAGCATTTTGGGGACTCCCAATAGTTTCCAGGCTCCTCTGGTGATCCCCCCCCCCACACAAAAGTATAAAGCCAGTCTATTTGTGTTTATTTACAGGACTCTTAAGGTGACCTCCCAGAACTACAAATTACAAATTCCCCTATTACAAATTCTTTGGGGGGTTTCCTCAGTACTTAAGCATCTCTTAACATGCTCCTTTTGGGGGATCACCCAGAATCTATTTGCAAGTTATTTGGGGAGACTCCCAATTCCTAACTCCGTATTTATGGTCTAATGGAGCACTCCCACCCCAGAACCTGGGTCTATTCACACTATTTTTCTACAAGACTCTCCAGCAATTACATGTATATGTACAGCCTCTCATATGGGGTCTCCCCTGGAACTTGAGTCTGTGTTTTATTCAGGGGACTTCAGCATAATTAGGCACCTGTTTACAGGCCTCCTATAGGGAACCCCAGAACTTAAGTTTCTATTTACATTACATCCTGTAATTTCTATTACAGGAATTTGGAGGACCTCCCCACTGTTTAAAAATCCGTTTGTAGGCCCTCTACGAGTGTCCCCAGGGCTCTGCACGTTATTGGAGGGATTTCGCAGTACTTTACCGCCAGTTTACAGGCCCTCAATATAAATGGTCTCCCAGAACTGAAATTTTTCCAATATACACATTATCTGTCTCCTGCCCACCCCACTCCCGGTAACGCGCTTTTTAACGCGTTGCTTTGACTCCGAACTTAGTTACGCACAACCGCCAGGCGTCCGAACGACCAGTTAGCGGTCAAGGAGGAGCCGGGCCCCGAAACACGCCCCGTGCCCCGCCCCCCGCCGAGGCGCCAGCCTAGCGCAGGCACGCGGGCCACTTACCTAAGGCGGCTGCTGATTGGTTCCCGGGGCGTAAGGGGGGCGCGCGCTCTCCGAGATGGGGGTGGGGTGGGGAGGGGGAGGTTCCACTGCAAGCCACCGGCCTGTAAATGGTGTCTGGGAACCCGGGAGCGTGGCGGGAGAGAACGGGTACCGGTCAACCCACAACCGGTGGGAGCATCCCGGAAGCGGCGCCGAAGGTAGGCCGGTCCGAGGGAGGAAGAAGTCGAGAAGATCTCGCGGCGCCGAACCGAGATCACGTCTCGCGGGCTGCCGGCCGTGCGCATGCGCCGCAGGCTGGGCGCGCGAGAATCGAGCGTGAGCGCCGGGCTGAGCATGCGTTGATGTAGGTGGTTGGCTTCAGCAAGCCGGCGGGTTGCAGAGGGCAGTTGGGAGTGCGCGGCGACTCCGCTTCAGTACGCGTGCTTATCGCAGGGGGCGTACGTGGGCTTGCAGAGAAGCTGGGGAAGCGGGGTGGGGCGGGGACGCCGGAGGCTTTGGGTTCGAGTACCGCTTCAGCTGTGGTGTTGGCAGGACGCGGTGGGGTGGGACGGCAGGAAAGAATTTTAAGTGTCCCGGGCTGAGTGAGTGCTGAGAACACAGGCATGAATCAGAACTGGCGTAGGCCCTGGATGGGATCCCGGTCTGTGGAGGGAGACGGCTAGGGAATCAAATCACTTAGGAAAGGATGCGGATACGATTGGACCTTGAAGGGCAGGCAAGGACACTCCAGGCGAGGGAACCCCGGGAGAAAGGTCCAAACTGGCTTGGACTCATGGAGTTCCACTGGGGTGGGAGGTGAGGCAGCAGACATGGGCAGGTCAGATCCTGAAGAGATGTGAGACGTGGACTGGTGGGAAGAAGAGCACGTATAAACCCTTCGGGGGCTGCGGTGGAGGAGGGATACAGTGCTAAGAGTCAACAATTCAAACGCCTGCGGTGGGAACCCTGTGCGCGCCTAAGATGAATACCGGGCGGAGAGTGAGGCCCGCAAAGACCGCATGCGCTGTTAGCCCAAAGGCCTCCGCGACTTAGCTGAAGCGGGTGGTTGCCAATGGGAACGATAGATGCTTCAAGAGAAGAGAGAAGGGTATATATACATATACATATATTCATAGATATATAGGTGAGTGAGGAATTTACCATTTTTCATTTAAAATTACATTTGGGTACCTCCCCGGAGGTCCAGTGGTTAAGATTCGGCTTCCATTGCTTGGGGACACAGGTGGTCCCTGGTCGGGGAACTAAGATCCCACATGCCGCGTGGCGTGGCCAAACAACAAAATTATATTTGGACAGGGAATACATGTACATTCTGACAAAAGTCGAGAAGTCCATGGGGTAGACAAGAAAAGTCCGTCTCCTCTCTGGTTCCCATATTCCATTCCTAGAGCACCGCTTCTCAGTTTCCTTCTGGAGCTACTGTTAGAGCAAAGCATTGGGGTTGACAGCTTGAGCCTGGCCAAGTTCCTTAACCTTTCTGCGTCTGTGTCCTGTTTCTACAATGGAGATGAGGGCACTGAATGATGATACTGGCAGAGTTAAATGGGTGACAGTGCCTAGAATAGTGCCTGGTGCATAGTAGCACTGTGTGTTGTAATTTTTTTTTTTTTTTTTGCGGTACTCGGGCCTCTCACTGTTATGGCCTGTGCAGAGCACAGTCTCCGGACGCGCAGGCTCAGCTGCCATGGCTCACGGGCCCAGCCGCTCCGTTGCATGTGGGATCTTCCCGGACCGGGGCACGAACCCGTGTCCCCTGCATTAGCAGGCGGACTCTCAACCACTGTGTCACCAGGGAAGCCCTGTTGTCATTATTTTGTGGTTTACGATGACAGTGATAGTGACTGAGTCTGAACTGCCCCCATCCCGTCCAGGCCTCATCCCTGCTGCCATTTTCTCAGCACAGGTGGCAGGTGGAACCATTTCTCCAGGCTGTCACAGGCTGGGTGAAAACAACCATCACACAGACTGAGTTGAGAGTCCTGTTGTTTGTGGATTCTCCAGAAGATTGTGGGTGTCTGGAATAGATACGCATGACAGGCCATCTTTGTGTTATGTCTGACATTATCCCCTTTAGCATCTTCATCTGTTAGTTCGAATCTGTTTTTCTTACCCGAATTTCTCAACCCCAGAGTACCCTCACAAATGCCAGTTTCACCTCTGGGCAACCCTCAGAGGTGGAGATTTGACTTAAGGGAAAAGAAGGGGCTTGGCATTGGACCATGGGCCCACTGTATACTATATACATCACTGTAACCTTCTCCCCTCCTCATTTAACAGATGCAGAAAATGAGTCTGAGAGAGAAGAAGGGCCTTACTGAAGTACCCAGGGCCAGGAGGCATCAGGGCCTGGATTCAAACCCAACCCTGTCTCACTCTAGGGCGAGCCCACATTTTTTCCCTGGCATTGGGCAGCCTGCCTAGCGGTGAGTCAGTGGTGCAATCAAGCACCCAGAGAGCTGCCTTTTATATAAATGGGATGGCGTGCTGTTTTGTGGATGTACCATACTTAACCATTACCCTATTGATAAACATTTAGGTTGTTTCTGAACTTCTGCTCTTACAAACGTTTGCCACAATGAATATCCTGTACATCTGACTGCCTGTAGATGATAGTATTATCAATAGAATATCTCGTTTGAAGTAGAATTGCTGAGTCAAAGGGTACCTGCACAGGGAATTTTAAGAGCCCTTTGCCAAACGATCTATTCATTTCTCAAGTCACTTCTCCGTTCACTTCATTCATTCGTTTGTATCTACTGAACGAATTATGGAACTCTAGTCATCTGCCAGGACAGAGCACCTGCCCTTCAGGAATGGATCTTCTAGTAGGGACAGATGATGTCAGGTAAAAGATGCTTGGAAAAATCAGGATAAGGGAAGTGAGAGTGACAGAGGTCACAGAGAGTGACAGGTGGTCAGGGAAGGCTGCTCTGAGGTGACATTTGAGCAGAAGCCTGAAAGATGGTAAGGGAATGAACCATAGGAAGATGCTAAAAAACAGTAAGTGGAAAGATCCCGAAGTGAGAATGGACCTGGGTGTTCAAGGATTATCAAAATGACCAGAGTGACCGGAGCAGAGTGGAAAGGGGTAGAATTATTTAGGGATATAGCTGTAGAGAGGTCCAGGTTACATGGGGTCTTGTGGGCTATGGTAAGAGCTTTTGAATTTACTTACAAGTGTAACAGGAAGCCTCTGGAGGGCCGTGAGCAAGGACAAGCATGTTGTGAGGTATGTTTTATAAAGATTTCTCTAGTGTTATTCTCAAAAAGTAGTAACAGTGGTTCCCTGTGGGGGTGAAGGTTATAGGTAGATGTGGAGGAAAACGTCTTAAGACTTGCATGTTTTTGAACTATGTGACTCTTACCTATGCACAAAAAAGTTAAACCAGCACTGGCCGCCATGAGGCGAATGGGCTGCAGCTGGGCAGCTGTGGAAGCAGGAGATGAGGAAGCTGCTGTCTCTTCCCTGGGCAAGAGATGACGATGACTCAGGAAGAGGGTTATGTGAGAGGAAGCATGAATCAGGAATGACTTAAAGGTTATCCTGAAGGTTTGGGCCTGACCCACTGGGTGAAGAGTGATGCTTTTTATCAAGATGGGGAGGAGTAGACTTGACGGGAAATTGACAAGCTTTGAACTGCTTAACTTTGAGATGCACACTGGACATCTCAAGTGGTCCAAGTAAGTGGTCGCACTAGGGCGAAGCCAGGGTTTGTAGATACAGAATTTTTACTGACTTTTCACTATGAAAATTTAAAAACACGCACAAAAGTTTTCTGGTATAAAGAACTCCCACATACCCACCACCCAGCGTGGAGAGCCATCACATTTTACTTATCTTATTTCTTCTATTTTCTTCTCCCACATATAAGCACACTTTTTCCTGGAGTTTCTGTATTATTTTTTAAGCTTTTAAGCAAACCTCAGATGTCCTGTCATTTTATCAATAACTATACAAGTGTGCTAAATTTTGAAGCTGTTAATATATAGATGACATTTAAAGCCCCGGAATTTGCTGAAACCATCCAGCCTGAGGGAGTAGGTTGAGCAGGGACTGGGCCCTGGGCCTCTCACATTTAGGAATCGGGGAAAGGACCAGCATCCTAGAGATGGAGCAGGAATATCAGGAGAGGTGATAAACTGGGGCCGAGGAAACAGAGTTCCAAAAAGATGGTGATCGACTAGGGAGCAGAGATACAGAGCAGTAGCTGGAGGTGGACGTGGGGTCCACCATGGAGAAAACATGGCTGTCTTATCCCCCAGTCTTGTTGCAGGAGAATGGGGTGCAAGAAGATGGTCATGTCCCAGGCGAGTCCCAGGGACGGGCCATCAAGTGAGGGTCCTTGGTTTCACTCAGGAAAATTCAAGAGCGAGCCACAGTAAAGTGAAAGTAAGTTTATTTAGAGAGATACACATTCCATCGGCAGAATGCAGACCATCTCAGAAGGCAAGAGTGGCACTGGGGTGCGGGGGTGGTTAGTTTTTATGGGCTGGATAATTTCATAGGCTAACAAGTGAGAAGATTATTCCAAATATTTTGGGGAGGGGGCGGGGATTTCCAGGAATTGGGCCACCACCCACTCTTTGGCTTTTTATGGTCAGCCTCAGAACTGTTATGGTGCCTGTGGGTGTGTCACTTAGCATATGCTGATGTCTTGCAACAAACGTATAATGAGGCTCAAGGTCTAGGGAAGTCAAATCTTCTGCCAACTTGGGCCTAGTAGGTTCTAAACAGTTTTAGTCGTATCCTCGAGGGGCTGTGTCATTCTTTTTTTTTTTTTTTTTTTTAAATACTTATTTATTTATTTGGCTGCGCTGGGTCTTTAGTTGTGGCATGCATGCAGGATCTAGTTCCCTGACCAGGGATCAAACCCAGGGCCCCTGCATTGGGAGCATGGAGTCTTAACCACTGGACCACCAGGGAAGTCCTGTGTCATTCTTTTAAAGGTTGTGTCCTGCCCCCTTCCCTCCTGTCTCAGTCTCACTATGTCATGGAAACTTCTCAATATCGTAATATGGAATCTATAAGGAAAAGTTTACAGGTACTTACTTTTCTTTATCTTTTTTGTTGTTGAGGTGTAACTTAAACGTGGCGAAGTGCAGAAAAGACACAGATCTTAAGAGTATTGGTCAATGAATTTTTACAAATATATATAATCGTGTAACCACTAACCAGGTCAAGGTAGAGAACATTTCCAACACCCCAGAAATTTCTCTTGGACCCTTTCCCTGTCAGCTCCCGCACTCCAGAAGCAGCCACTGATCTAATTCTGGTTACTATACGTGAGTTGTGTCTGCTCTTTTGAACTTGATATAAATGAAATCTTACAGCAGGTCTTCTGTGTTGTCTTCCTTCTTTAGCTCTTTGGTCTGTGAGAGTCTTTGCTGCTGTTGAATGTATCAGGAGTTTGTTCTATAAGAACTTACTTTTAAAGGATTTCCACATACAGGTTATTTTACAATGTGTAAAATAAAGACTCTGAATTTGAATTCCGGATGTTTTGCAGTTTGGAGAATACATAGTGGAGGATGTAAAGTGCTTCAAGTTCCTGTGGGCCGTTTTTGAGATGGGAGGAATGACAGCATGTTTGTATGCTGCTTGGAGTGATAGGGAAACCATGCAACTCAAATTGGAACTTGAACCCACGTGCCAGGACTTGAACCAGGCCAAACCCAGACTGAGAATTGAACCCACGTCCTTTTATTTATTTTTTATTTTTTTGAATTTTATTTTCTTTATTTTTTATACAGCAGGTTCTTATTAGTTATCAATTTAATACATATTAGTGTATATATATCAGTCCCAATCTCCCAATTCATCCCACCACCACCACCACCCCGTTGGTGTCCATATGTTTGTTCTCTACATCTGTGTCTCTATTTCTGCCCTGCAAACCGGTTCATCTATACCATTTTTCTAGTTTCCACATATATGCTTTAATATACAATATTTGTTTTTCTCTTTCTAACTTACTTCACTCTGTATGACAGTCTCTAGGTCCATGCACGTCTCTACAAATGATCCAATTTTGTTCCTTTTTATGGCTGAGTAATATTCCATTGTATATATGTACCACATCTTCTTTATCCATTAGTCTGTCAATGGGCATTTAGGTTGCTTCCATGTCCTGGCTATTGTAAATAGTGTTGCAATGAACATTGGGGTGCATGTGTCTTTCTGAATTATGGTTTTCTCTGGGTATATGCAGAGTAGTGGGATTGCTGGGTTATATGGTAATTCTATTTTTAGTTTTTTAAGGAACCTCCATACTGTTCTCCATAGTGGCTGTATCAATTTACATTCACACCAACAGTGCAAGAGGGTTCCCTTTTCTCCACACCCTCTCCAGCATTTGTTTGTAGATTTTCTGATGATGCCCATTCTAACTGGTGTGACACCTCATTGTAGCTATGATTTGCATTTCTCTAATAATTAGTGACATTGAGCAGCTTTTCATGTGCTTCTTGGCCACCTGTATGTCTTCTTTGGAGAAATGTCTATTTAGGTCTTCTGCCCATTTTTTGATTGGGTTGTTTGTTTTTTTAATGTTGCGCTGCATGAACTGTTTATATATTTTGGAGATTAATCCTTTGTCCTTTGATTTGTTTGCAAATATTTTCTCCATTGTGAGGGTTTTCTTTTCATCTTGATTGTAGTTTCCTTTGCTTTGCAAAAGCTTTTAAGTTTCATTAGGTCCCCTTTGTTTACTTTTGTTTTTATTTCCATTACTCTAGGAGGTGGATCAAAAAAGATTTTGCTGTGATTTATGTAAAAGAGTGTTCTTCCTGTGTTTTCCTCTAAGAGTTTTATAGTGTCCAGTCTTACATTTAGGTCTCTAATGCATTTTGAGTTTATTTTTGTTTATGGTGTTAGGGAGTATTCTAATTTCATTCTTTTACATTTAGCTGTCCAGTTTTCCCAGCACCACTTATTGAAGAGACTATCTTTTCTCCATTGTATATCCTTGCCTCCTTTGTCATAGATTAGTTGACCATGGGTGCGTGAGTTTATCTCTGGGCTTTCTATCCTGTCCCGTTGATCTATATTTCTGTTTTTATGCCAGTACCATATTGTCTTGATTACTGTAGCTTAGTAGTATAGTCTGAAGTCAGGGAGCCTGATTCCTCCAGCTCCATTTTTTCCCCTCAGGACTGCTTTGGCTATTCGGGGTCTTTGTGTCTCCATACAAATTTTGAGATTTTTTTGTTCTAGTTCTATAAAAAAATGCCATTGGTAATTTGATAGGGATTGCATTGAATCTGTAGATTGCGTTGGGTAGTATAGTCATTTTCACAATATTGATTCTTCCAATTCAAGAACATGGTATATCTCTCCATCTGTTTGTATCATCTTTGATTTCTTTCATCAGTGTCTTATAGTTTTCTGAGTACAGGTCTTTTACCTCCTTAGGTAGGTTTATTCCTAGGTATTTTATTCTTTTTGTTGCAGTGGTGAATGGTATTGTTTCCTTAATTTCTCTTTCTGATCTTTTGTTGTTAGTGTATAGGAATGCAAGAGATTTCTGTGCATTAATTTTGTATCCTGCAACTTTACCAAATTCATTGATTAGCTCTAGTAGTTTTCTGGTGGCATATTTACGATTCTCTATGTATAGTATCATGTCATCTGCAAACAGTGACAGTTTTACTTCTTCTTTTCCAATTTGTATTCCTTTTATTTCTTTTTCTTCTCTGATTGCCGTGGCTATATTGAATAATAGTGATGAGAGTGGACATCCTTGTCTTGTTCCTGATCTTAGAGGAAATGCTTTCAGTTTTTCACCATTGAGAATGATGTTTGCTGTGGGTTTGTCGTATATGGCCTTTATTATGTTGAGGTAGGTTCCCTCTGTGCCCACTTTCTGGAGAGTTTTTATCATAAATGGGTGTTGAATTTTGTGTAAAGCTTTTTCTGCATCTATTGAGATGATCATATGGGTTTATTCTTCAATTTGTTAATATGGTGTATCACATTGATTGATTTGTGTATATTTAAGAATCCTTGCATCCCTGGCATAAATCCCACTTGATCATGGTATATGATCCTTTTAATGTGTTGTTGGATTCTGTTTGCTAGTATTTTGTTGAGGATTTTTGCATCTATATTCATCAGTGATATTGGTCTGTAATTTTCTTTTTTTGTAGTGTCTTTGTCTGGTTTTGGTAACAGGGTGGTGGTGGCCTCATAGTATGAGTTTGGGAGTGTTCCTTCCTCTGCAATTTTTTGCAAGAGTTTGAGAAGGATGGATGTTAGCTTTTCTCTAAATGCTTGATAGAATTCATCTGTGAAGCCATCTGGTCTTGGACTTTTTGTTTGTTGGAAGATTTTTAATCACAGTTTCAATTTCATTACTTGTGATTCGTCTATTCATATTTTTTAGTTCTTCCTGGTTCAGTCTTGGAAGGTTATACCTTTCTAAGAATTTGTCCATTTCTTCCAGGTTGTCCATTTTTTGGGCATAGAGTCTCTTATGATGCTTTGTATTTCTGCAGTGTCTGTTGTAACTTCTCCTTTTTCATTTCTAATTTTATTGATTTGAGTCCTCTCCCTCTTTTTCTTGATGCGTCTGGCTAAAGTTTTATCAATTTTGTTTATCTTCTTAAAGAAACAGCTTTTAGTTTTATTGATCTTTGCTATTGTTTTCTTTGTTTCTATTTCATTTATTTGTGCTCTGACCTTTATGATTTCTTTCCTTCTACTAACTTTGGGTTTTGCTTGTTCTTCTTTCTCTAGTTCCTTTAGGTGTAAGGTTAGATTGTTTATTTGAGATTTTTCTTGTTTCTTGACGTAGGCTTGTATTGCTATAAACTTCCCTCTTAGAAATGCTTTTGCTGCATCCCATAGGTTTTGGATCATCATGTTTTCGTTGTAATTTGTCTCTAGGTATTTTTTTATTTCCTCTTTGATTTCTTCAGTGATCTCTTAGTTATTTAGTAACGTATTGTTTAGCCTCCATGTGTTTATGTTTTTAATGTTTTTTTTGCCTGTAATTGATTTCTAATCTCTTAGTGTTGTGGTCGGAAAAGATGCTTGATATGATTTCAATTTTCTTAAATTTACCGAGGCTTTATTTGCGACCCAAGATTTGATATATCCTGGAAAATGTTCCATATGCACTTGAGAAGAAAGTGTAATCTGCTGTTTTTGGATGGAGTGTCCTATAAATATCAATTAAGTCTATCTGGTCTATTATGTCATTTAAAGCTTGTGTTTCCTTATTAATTTTCTGTCTGGATGATCTGTCCACTGGTGTAAGTGAGGTGTTAAAGTCCTCACTATTACTGTGTTACTGTCAGTTTCCTCTTTTATAGCTGTTAGCAGTTGCCTTATGTATTGAGGTGCTCCTATGTTGGGTGCATATATATTTATAATTGTCATATCTTCTTCTTGGATTAATCCCTTGATCATTATTTAGTGTCCTTACTTGTCTCTGGTAACATTCTTTATTTTAAAGTCTATTTTATGTGATATGAGAATTGCTACTGCAGCTTTCTTTTGATTTACACTTGTATGGAATATCTTTTTCCGTCCCCTCACTTTTAGTCTGTATGTGTCCGTAGGTGGGTCTTCAGAGTGGGTCTCTTGTAGACAGCATATATATGCGTCGTTTTTGTTTTTTTTGTTTTTTGGGTTTTTTTTTTTTTGCGGTACGCAGGCCTCTCACTGTTGTGGCCTCTCCCGTTGCGGAGCACAGGCTCCGGACGCACAGGCTCAGCGGCCGTGGCTCACGGGCCCAGCCGCTCCGCGGCATGTGGGATCTTCCCGGACTGGGACACGAACCCATGTCCCCTGCATCAGCAGGCGGACTCTCAACCACTGCACCACCAGGGAAGCCCTGGGTCTTGTTTTTGTATACATTCAGCGAGCCTGTGTCTTTTGGTTGGAGCATTTAATCCATTCACGTTTAAGGTAATTATCGATATGTATGTTCCTGTTACCGTTTTCTTAATTGTCATGGGTTTGTTTCTGTGCGTCCTTTTCTTCTCTTGTGTTTCCCACTTAGAAAAGTTCCTTTAGCATTTGTTGTAGAGCTGGTTTGGTGGTGCAGAATTCTCTTAGCTTTTGCTTGTCTGTAAAGCTTTTGATTTCTCCGTGGAATCTAAATGAGATCCTTGCCGGGTAGAGTAATCTTGGTTGTAAGTTCTTCCCTTTCATCACTTTAAATATATTGTTCCACTCCCTTCTGGCTAGTAGAGTTTCTGCTGGGAAATCAGATGTTAACCTTATGGGAGTTCCCTTGTATGTTATTTGTTGTTTTTCCTTTGCTGCTTTCAATAATTTTTGTTTTTCTTTAATTTTTGTCAGTTTGATTACTATGTGTCTTGGCATATTTCTCCTTGGGTTTATCCTGCCTGGGACTCTCTGCGCTTCCTGGACTTGGGTAGCTATTTCCTTTCCCATGTTAGGGAAGTTTTTGACTATAATCTCTTCAAATATTTTCTCGGGTCCTTCCTCTCTCTCTTCTCCTTCTGGGACCGCTATAATGAGAATGTTGGTATGTTTAATGTTGTCCCAGAGGTCTCTTAGGCTGTCTTCATTTCTTTTCATTCTTTTTTCTTTATTCTGTTCTGTGGCAGTGATTTCCACCATTCTGTCTTCCAGTTCACTTATCCATTCTTCTGCCTCAGTTCTTCTGCTTTTGATTCCTTCTAGTGTATTTTTCACTTCAGTTATTGTATTGTTCATCTCTGTTTGTTTTTTCTTTTTTTTGTTTGTTTGTTTGTTCTTTAATTCTTCTAGATGTTTATTCTTTAATTCTTCTACGTCTTTGTTAAACATTTCTTGCATCTTCTCGATCTTTGCCTCCATTCTTTTCCCCAGGTCCTGGATCATCTTCACTATCATTATTCTGAATTCTTTTTTTGGAAGGTTGCCTATCTCCACTTCATTTAGTTGTTTTTTCTGGGGTTTTATCTTGTTCCTTCATCTGGTACAAAGTCCTCTGCCTTTTCATCTTGTCTGTCTTTCTGTGAATGTGGTTTTCCTTCCACAGGCTGCAGAATTGTAGTTCCTCTTGCTTCTGCTGTCTGCCCTCTGGTAGATGAAGCTCTCAGAGAGGCTTGTGAAAGCTTCTTGATGGGAGCAACCGGTGGTGGGTAGAGCTGGGTGTTGCTCTGGTGGGCCTAGCTTAGTAAAACTTTAATTGGCTTGTCTGCTGATGGGTGGGGCTGGGTTCCCTCCCTGTTGGTTGTTTGGCCTGAGGTGACCCAGCACTGGAGCCTACCCAGCTCTTTGGTGGGGATAATGGCGGACTCTGGGAGGGCTTGTGCCAAGGAGTACTTCCGAGAACTTCTGCTGCCAGTGTCCTTGTCCCCATGGTGAGCCACAGCCACCCCCCACCTCTGCAGGAGACCCTCCAACACCAGCAGGTAGGTCTGGTTCAGTCTCCTATGGGGTCACTGCTCCTTCCCCTGGGTCCCAATGCACACACTACTTTGTGTGTGCCCTCCAAGAGTGGAGTCTCTGTTTCCCCCAGTCCTGTCGAAGTCCTGCAATCGATTCCCACTAGCCTTTAAAGTCTGATTCTCTAGGAATTCCTCCTCCCATTGCTAGACCCCCAGGATGGGAAGCCTGGCGTGGGGCTCAGAACCTTCACTCCAGGTGGTGGACTTCTGTGGTATAAGTGTTCTCCAGTTTGTGAGTCACCCACCCAGCGGTTATGGGATTTGATTTTATTGTGATTGCGCCCCTCGTACCATCTCATTGCAGCTTCTCCTTTGCCTTTGGATGTGGGGTATCTTTTTTTGGTGAGTTCCAGTGTCTTCCTGTCGATGATTGTTCAGCAGTTAGTTGTGATTCCAGTGCTCTCAAAACAGGGAGTGAGCTCACATCCTTCTACTCCGCCATCTTCCCCATGGCCTTTTAATTGAGATGACACACCTGGTCTCAAGGCTTAATGAAGCTCAGGTTCTTGATGTCTCGTTGCAGAAAAAATTCAGTGAGAGACAAAGTGATATGTGAGAAGTGGATTTATTTAGAGAGAAACACACTCCACAGACAGAGTGGGGCCATCTCAGAAGGCGAGAGGCCCTGAAATATGGCGTGGTTAGTTTTTATGGACTGGGTAATTTCACAGGCTAATGAGTGGGAGGATTATTCCATCTATTTCAGGGGAATGGGCGTGGATTTCCAGGAATTGCACCACAGCACACTTTTTGGCCTTTTATGCTTGTCCTCAGACCTGTCATGGCGCTGGTGGGTGTGTCCTTTAGCATATGCTAATGTATTACAATGAGCGTATAATGAGGCTCACGTTCCACTGCAAGTTGAATCTTCCGCCATCTTGGACTTAGTTAGTTCTAACGTCCTTTGGCTATGTCATTCTTTTAAAGGTTGTGCCCTGCCCCTTGCCTCCTGTTTCAATAGCAGGGAAAATGGATGAGGCAGGAGACTTAGGACCCAGGCCCTCAAGGAGGCGAGAGAGGATGCAGCCTGGTTGCAAGTGGAGACAGGGCTTGGACTTGAACTGAAGGAGGGCCAGCTCATCCTGGTAGAAGAAAGGAAAGTGTTACCATTTGACATTGCCTCCAAATTGTGAAAAGCACTCTCCTAGTTTTTGTATGTTAGCAGTAATCCCACACAGCAGCAAAGCTCAAAACAGATCCTTGGACTGCAGTCTGGTGTTGATGTAGACGATACAGCTTCCTTCACCAACCATCATAAAGAACTGGACGAATACTGGCCATGTTTGTTCTACATGGTTGGGGCAAAAGGGCCAGGAGAGTGGTGGGCAATTACAACAGAGAATCTTTGGGAGGGAAGAGCCCTGTGGCTGGAGCAGCTGTGATACTGTGATTTATAATAAATATGTATTTGGTCTTTGTCCCCTGAGTCTGGAACAGAGCTCCTAAACCCTTTGGAACGGGGTAATAAGGGTGTGTTTTGTTATGTTAATGAGGTGGCTTTGGAAAGCACCTAGGTAACCTAAGGATAGGGGCTGGGTGCCAAGGGACCCAACTGGATGATTAGAGGGTCAGAACTTCCAGGTCTCCAGGGAGGGGAGAGGGGTTGGAGGTTGAATTAGTCACGGAAGTTCAATGATTTAATCAGTCATGACTGTGTAATGAAGCTTCCATAGAAAACCTCAAGGGACAGGGTTTGGAGATCTTCCAGGTTGGTGAACACATGGAGATGTGGGGAGAGTGGTGCCCAGAGAGGTCATGGAAGCTCCCTGCCCCTTCCCCATACCTTGCCCTATGCATCTCTTCCACGTGGCTGTTCCTGAGTTATATCCTTTTATAAGAAACCAGTAATCTAGTAAATCAAGCATGTCTCTGAGTTCTGTGAGCCACTCATCGAACCCAAGGAAGGGGGTTGTTGGATCTGTAGCCAGTCGGTCAGAAGCATGGGTGACACTGGACTTGAAATTGGCATCTGAAGGGGTGAGGGTAGGGGGCAGTCTTGTAGGACTGAACCCTTAACCTGTGGAATCTGACGCTGTCTCCAGGTAGACAGTGTCAGGATTGAGTTGACTGTGGTGTCTGAGAATTGCTTGGCATGGGGGAAAAAAACCCTCACACACTGGAATTGGGTGCAGAATCATTAGCAGCCATGACAGGGAGGGGATGGGGAGGCTAGAGGCAGGGGCAGGGGGGTGCAGAGCCTGAAGAGCCCCCCCAGGTGAGGGCTGTGTGCGTAGTAACACCATTCTGTAGTAAAAACGAATGTGCACCTGGCTGGTACCAAGAAGCAGGTACACACCAGGGTGTGCAGCAGGGTTCCTTTCAGAGTTCAAAACTGGGCAAAAGGAATCAAGATGGGAGGGGCATGAGAGTTTTTAGGGGCCCAGAAACTTCAAGCTTGAGCTGAGTGGTAGTTGCTCAGGTAAATTCTTTTGTAAAAAATCTATTGAGGCCACATTTAAAATTTGTGTTGTTTATGTAAAATAAATCTCAATGAAAGAAAATTGAGTGGGGACTTCCTTGGTGGTCCAGTGGTTAAGACTCTGCGCTTCCATTGCAGGGGGTGCGGGTTCAATCCCTAGTCAGGGAGCTAAGATCCTGCAAGAAGAGAAAAAATGAGCTAGGACTAGGAGCCAGACTTTGAGAGAAGGGCAGGTGGGAACCATGGAAGGGTTTTGAGCAGAGGAAGGGCATGTCTGGGGCATGGTTGGGGTGGGGGGTGGGGTGGCCCCAGCTCCTGACTGGCTCTCTAATCCTGGTAAGCCCTCCAGCCCTCTCTGGACCCACTTTTCCCCACCCAGTCCTCTCGTGGGCATGGAGGCAAAACAGAAGTAGGAGGGGGAAGTTGCCAAAATCACCATGAGACTGAGCCCCTGGGGGCAGAGCCCTCTGACTTATGCCTGCAGCCCTGCCCCTGGTGCAGGGCCTTCAGGAAGTGCTGATTGTGTGAGGGGGAGAGCAGAGACTGCTGGAGGGAGAGGTCAGGACCTGAGCTCCACAGTGGAGAGTGGGGGCAGGGCGGCGGGGGCAGATCTGAGATAACTCAGAACAGGAGCGCTCTCACGTGTCCTCTTAGTTTCTTAGTCAAAAGCCCCTTATAACCAG